>NC_043707.1:43606509-43668210 GCF_006229205.1 Suricata suricatta
GTGGCCCAAAGGCTTGCCAAAGATCACCTACCTAGTAGTGGGAGGAGTTAGAACTTTGACAGAATCTGGTGACAAAATGAAGGAATCAGGGGTGACTCTTGAAATTGGGGGGGGGGTGCTGAGTAGAAAGTGTGTCGTTAGCCAAGACTGAGATACAGAAACATAGCCGGTTTGGGGGGGGGGGGGGGTCAGTACATTTGGTTTTGGATATTATATTAAGTTTGAAGAGCTGTGGGTGGGAAATCCATATGGATATGTCCAGCGGATAGTTGACAGTACTAGAATCATACTTGTTCCTTCTTTATGTGTGTTAAAATTAGTCTTTTAAAAAGAAAATACTGTTTTAATTTCTTTTTTTTAATGTTTACTCATTTTTGAGAGAGAGTGAATGTGAGCAGGGAAGGGACAGAGAGAGAGGGAGACACAGAATCTGAGCTATCAGCACAGAGCCTGATGCGGGACTGGAACCCATGAACTGCGAAATCGTGACCTGCGCAGAAGTCGGATGCTTAACCGACTGAGCCACCCAGGCGTGCCTAGAAAATACAGTTTTCATGAGTACGTTATGCAGCTGTAGTAAAACATAGGGGAAGATCCGCGATACTGTATCCTGGCCCCTAAAAAGAAAGTGCTTTTCATAGGGCGAGATTCTTCGTGATAGTGCGTCCTCTTTACATGAAGTTAGGAAGGTAAATGACTATCTTACCTGGAACTCTGTGACATTGTTCCACCAGACAGAAGAGGAGAGGCACTGTGATGAATGTGCAGTCGCCTGCTCATGGGTGAATGGCCTTCATCACAGGCTTCCCTCCCACGCCCGCTCCAGCATTCCACCAAATGTCCCGCTGCCTCGCTCTAACTCCCACTGCCTCGCTCTAACCACGGGGTATCCAGTTCAAACCCGGCGATTTATGGGAACCGCTTTTGTTGAAGTCATTAAAGAAAGAAAGGCCTGTGACTTTTCTTTCCGAAGCACCGCCTGTTTTCTGTGTCATTTCAGTCTCATTAATCAGCGCTGCCGCAAGGTAGACATTGTGCTGTGTATTTTACTGTCCCCCGCACAGCAGCCCCTGTGTCTCTGCCCCCAGGCCGACGCATTGGGGAAAAAGAGGGAGGGAAGCCATCAATCTTCCCAGTTGCACATGTCAGCAGTGATTCCTTCCCCCTTCCTGTTGGCTGTCTCTCTCACCACCTGTGTTTAGAATTAGCATTGAAGCTGCTGCCCAGATGAATAAGAACTACTGTCCCTGTCACCTGCCCTGGTCCACTCCTGAATGGAAACAAGGAGTCCATAGGGCAATTATCTTTATATTGTGAACAGTGCAGGAAAGAGAATCACACACCCCCTTAGAAGTTCATTAAAGCCTCACATTCAAACAGATTTTAGGTCATGCATTCTAGAAGGTAGCATCATTTATTGGATCAGAGGAGTAAAAGCAAATAACTTCTTGGTGCCTTGCTGTATTTTCATAGTCTCCCTCTAAGTATACACAGCTGGTTGATCTAGCCAGGTTCAAGGCCACTACTCACTAGCTATGTGTTATTTTCTGAACCCCTCTGTACCTCAGTTTCTTCATCTGTAAAACCGAGACGATAATATTACCTACCTCAAGGGCTTTGGTGAAGGTTAAATGAGGTAATGTGTTCATAGCTCTTGCTATAGTACTTTGCATATTGTAAGCACTCCAGCATTAGTTTAGCCATTAATTACCGTGGTTGACTTCATTGTTCAAGTAATAAAACAGAGGTTCAGAGAGGTTAAGTAATTTGTGCAAGTGATAGGAGTACAGAGGAATTAAAAAGATTTTTTTTAATGTTTATTTTTCAGAGAGAGAGAAAGAGCACGTGAGCAGGGAAGGGACAGAGAGAGGAGTCACAGAATTTGAAGCAGGCTCCAGGCTCCGAGCTGTCAGCACAGAGTTTGACCTGGGGCTTGAACTCACAAACCATGAGATCGTGACCTGAGCTGAAGTCAGATGCTTAACTGACTGAGCCACCCAGGCACCCCAGAAGGAATTTGAACCTGGCTCTGTCTGATCCCCGAAACTCATGCCCTTTCTGTTAGACTACATTGTTTCCATTCCAGCTCTGTCTTAAAAAATAACTTCGTACGTGAGCTTAATAATTCATTTAACTTTATTACCCATCATATAAAGCAAGAATGGTAACAACTGACATACCTGTTAGTATGAGACTCTTGTAATTACATATCAATTAACATAATCAGGCTGTATGCAGAAAAACTATTTTTAAAATTTTTGCTGTACTGGGGCTCCTGGGTGGCTTAGTTGGTTAAGTTTTGTCCAATTCTTGATTTCAGCTCAGGTCATGGTCTCATGGTTCGTGGGATTGACCCCTATGCCAGGCTCTGTGCTGACAAAACGGAACCTGCTTGGAATTCTACCTCTCTCTGCCCCTCCTCTGCTTGCTCTCTCTCTCCCTCTCTCTCTCTTTCTCTCAAAAATAAATAAATAAACTTATGTAAAATTTTTTTTTAAAAATTGGCTACAGAAGATGTTCTTGCCCTTAAAAAAAAGGTCAAACCATACAAATGTATCAAAAAGGAGGTCATTACTCCCATCACTTGGGGTAACAACCATTGTTGTGAAATGTGTATTCTTCTTCCTTGTCAGAATTCATTGATGTAACAAACCCTGGTGAGCTAGGCATTGTTTGTGGACCTTGAAGGGACCACTATTAGTATTCCCAGTTTATAGATGGGGACGTTCCCTGATTTGCACAAGGAACCATCTAGTGCACTGCAGAGTCAGTGTTGAACTCAGCTTCTGGCTCCAGAGTTAGACCCTTCACCCACTCTACATGACCCTTGGTACTTAAATTCTTCTTATCCCTTCCATAGGATTCCATCTCATAAAAATAAAATTTAATATTATTTAGTAGTTCTACTGATAGACATGTTGTGCTTATAGCCGCTTCACTATGAAATAATGTAGAGAATGCCAGGTATCCTTACTTTCTTGTATAAACTTTCCTTTAGGACAGGTGTCTATTCTTTGAATGGTTGGATCAAAATATATAAACACTTAAAGTTTTGACCTCCATAAATGGTAAGATCATTTACAGAGAGCTTACTCCATGCCGGACCCTAAACACGTTACACTAATAAATGTCTCACAGTCCACCCCTTTAATAGATGCTCAAGGCCATATAAGTAATAGGCTTAGGGCTTCAACCCAGGCGACCTAATGTGAGCCTGCTTGTTACCATGGTTAGTAACCAAACAAGTTATCATAGTCCTATTTTGTCATTTTTCTAATTTATACTTAAGTCAAGATGACAGTATAGGCTGACACAGTGGTCTGTGCTGAAGCAGGTGTGCTTGAACCATCCCCAGGAATTGTGTCAGTCTACGGGTTGGATGATGAGAAAGGGAGGCATGGTGGCCAGTAAATGAGAAATCTCTTTCTTGATAGTGGTCAGGACAGTCAAAGAGGTTCTTTTTTGGAAGGGACTATATGCCAGGAAAATAACTTTAGAAGTTTTTTCCTCCATTTGTAGCACGATGGAGGAAAGACATTGTAAGACATTGACACCATGTCTCTCTCAAAGGTTCAGAACACTTGAGTTAGTTATGGAGTTGTTTCCTACACTGTGTATCAGAATTTCTGGCATCTCTACGTTTACATAGCCAACACCACCTGTTGTTTGTCCCAGTTTTGGTCAACCGAGTAAGCATAAGCCCTACCAACAACTGCTTAAGTATTGAATGCAGACTCTCTCATAGAAATCAGAAGGACTTAGACTTTTCCAGGCAGGAAAATGGGTTGGAAAGAGCATTCTGTGCAGAGATCATTACAATTCTGATGACAAAACCTTCTTGTGGGATTATTTTCTTGGTAAAGTCCAGGCTACATGTGCTTCCTGAATTCCTGAGCCATAAGGATTTATGGAACTGGACATTGCCAACTAAGTCTACCTAGGCATCAAAGATAGTGTGCTGACTTGTCACAGGAGTCTTTTCTCACCAATGTAGAGACTCTAACCACACCTTCAAAATCCCTTGGTCCTCCCTGATGCCAAATATGGTATCAGGATTGCCTGAAGCCCAAAAGACTTCTGACCATGAATCAATAAATAACTGTCTAAGGAGTTTTATTACCTTGAAGTGTAAATTATAAGCAAATGAACATATTTTTCACATTTTTACAGTGTGTGTCTGTGTGTGTGTGTGTGTGTGTGTGTGTGTGTGTGTATTTCCTAGCAAGTTGGCAGCTTTGGAGAATAATTATGTGGCCGTTGGCTTTGAACAGTGTTTTTTCAATCTTGGCCACACATTAGAATCACCTGGGGAACTTTTAAAACTTCCAGTGCTCATGCCAAATCCCAAGCTGATTAAATCAGAATCTTTGAGGCTAGGACCCAGGCATCGGTATTTTTTAAAGCTCCCAGGTGATGACTTTGCAGCCAGCATGGAGAACTGTTGACTTAGGAGGTATCTTCTTTTTCTGTTGTTCATAGCATTTTCGTCTGTACTTCAGCTTAAGTGGTTGAAGTGAACCCCTCTCAAACTGAAGCATGGCCCAGCATCACTTGGGAAGCTTGTTGAAGCACAGACCATGGAGTTCTTATTTCTTCTGGGATAAGCCCACTCTTAGAATTTCTGAGTTAGTAGGTCAGGGTTGGGACCCAGGAGTTGGTATTTATAACAAGTTCCCTATTACGGCCGTGTTGCCGGTACTGGGGACACGTTGTGAGAACATCGGCTCCAATGCCTTTCTTCCACCTTCCCTCTGCCCTTCTCTTCGCCAGCAGGGGCTGGCCAGGGCACCTGTGTCCAGGGCCGCCCATGCTGTCATCATCCACCTTAGCGAAGGGATGCTTGAGCATCCTGTACCCTCTACGTAACCACGCAATCGGATTTTAAAAGTCTACTCCTTAGGCAGGTGCAACTCCCGCCTCATTCCAGATCATCCTCTTATGCCCTTTGTACATCAGAATCAGAGGCACCACCAGGTGGGGCTTTGGCATCCCAAAATGGAACTAGGATTTCACTTTCCCACAGAAACAGTTTGGTGAATGGTGTGTAGATACAGCTGAAATGTGATGTTAAAACCATTTGTCCAGGGTACTGTGGGCCCAGTGAGGCTTTGATGGACTGCCTTCCAGGAACTTAACCACCATTTAAAGAACTGAGTTTCTGAGTCTCAGAAAACCAATTTTCAAACAAACTCTTAGAACGTAACCTGTTTAGGAACTACATATAACTGGAACATGTGATTCACTTTGTTTACAGTTATTTTGCCCCTTTACATTTTGGAGCCAGAGTGGGGTGGGGGAGGATTTGTCATTCATTCCACTAACATTTATTAGGTGCTCACAATGTACCTGGCACTGCCCTGGACTGGGAATATAAAGATGAAAAAGACAGCTTTTGCCCTAGAGGAGCTCATATTCTAGCGGGAAAATATTTTCTAAGCAAATAAGAAAATATTTACCAAGTTGCCAGTGTCATATGTGTAATAATGAACTAATGAAGGAGGGATCTGTTCTGCCCTGGGGGCAGGGATAGGGCTGTAGTGGGAAGGGGGGAGAAAAAGAGGAAGTGGGGGAGAGGCGGATGGCTGACTGTGTGTGTGTGTGTGTGTGTGTGTGAGTGAGTGTATGTGTGAGAGAGAGAGAGAGAGAGAGTTAGGGAGAGGAGAAGACGTGTTTAAGAGGTTTAGCATCAGGGAGACATTGTTAGACCTTGAAGACCCAGGGGAGTTGCCCAGCAGAGAAGGGGATTAAGGACATCAAAATAATGGGACACTCTGAACGCGGACAGGAGTGAGCCCTATAGGACTGGCAGGTACCAGGTCAGCTCCTCACACAGGATGATGGAGGATTCCTGGGAAGGGCATTACTGGCCACACAAAGTTTGAACCTTAGCCCAGAAGAGGAAAGGAGATTTATGCACACAGCATATATGGCATTTGTGTTGTTATCCCAGACCTTCTTTTTAAAGAACTTTCTTCTTCTGTCTTTGTCCCACTACGCTGAGGAAGAAATTTAAAAAAAAAATTTTTTTTGACGAAATATTGATACTTAGACAATGTTTGAATCGAGCAGTTCTCAGACCTGTGCTCTGGGTACCCCCTCAGAGGCTGGCTGGGGTGAGGGTAACTGTCCCATTATCCACCCTACCAGGCTTCTCTTTGGCCTACTTTACATGTTGGGCACATCTAGAGAATATTGCATTTGAAAATAGGTACGGAGCTAAAAAAGAAAGGCTTTAAAACCACTGTAATCTAAGCCTCACACGTTTAGGAGTAGTCTGAGGACTCCGGTGTGTGTAGCCAAATCTCTCAACTGTGGGCAAAAGGTTAAATGTTCTCAGGTTAAAGGTTCTCAGCTAAAGGTGGGGCCTGAGGCAGGCCCTGAGGTAGATGGATGTGTGACGGGGATGGTGTTCAGGAGGGTAAGCCGTTAGTTAGCCATAAGGGGTAATGATAAAATCTTTTCTCCCCAGGATGGTCTAATGCTTTAAGATCAATGTTTGAATTTTCTTAGGAGGAAAAAGTAATCTTGTCTTAAGCATCTCAGATTGCTGTGTACACTTTTCAAAGTTGAGGACTTCTTGATCTCTTGCCTGTGTTAACTGTCCCATTCAACATAAAAATACAACGTGTGGTGGTCATTGAGACGTTTATGTCAAGAATTTGACACTTGCTGACTTGGTTAGCAAGCGGTGTCATCATTAGGAGCTAAAAGTATTTCTCACCACCTACCATGTTATGTTATGATTATTTGTCTTCAGATAATATGTTAATTTAATTTTAATCACCTTTCCAATGAAAACTGAGCAGACTGGTTTATTCTTCACCTACGTATAACCTTTGCATTTATTTTTATTTATCTTTTTAATCTGTTTTCTTTTTTATTTTTAAGTTTGTTTATTTTGAGAGTGAGAGCACGAGGGAGGGACAGAGAGAAGGGAAGAGAGAGAATCCCAAGCAAGATCCACCTGATGAGGGGCTTGAACCTACTAACCACAAGATCATAACCTGAGATGAAACCGAGTCAGATGCTCAACCAACTGAGCCACCCAGGTGCCCCCAATACCTCTGCATTTAAATATAACTTAGCTGCCCTGAGGTGACAATGCAGTCTTTCCTGGGAGCTGGAGTCCCCAAAACTTGTATTTTATCATCTATGATCGGGAGACATTCGCTGAGTTGCTGTTTACCATGTAGGAAAGATAACAAAGAAAAAAGACCTGAAGAATATACACCCAGAGAACTGCTGGGATACAAAAGAAATCGCTACAGAAGAAAAGAACACGGTAAATGCCCTAACCTGCAGTAGAGTGCCCTGTGGTGTGCGGCTGAGCTCTGCGGTCTGGATTCTGGTCCCAGCGGTATACCGTGTGTCCATGGCCTTTTGGTAAACATGGCTGTGTCACACTTTGTCCTTCTGAGAAGCCTGTATGTGGAAGCAGGTGTTGGCTGAGGGTGTTCGAAGGCCGGGCCAACCCAGAGGTGAAGAAGTGCTAAATGGGCCACACCACAGTGTCCTTCCCTAGCAAGGGAGGCCAGTAGGGGCGCCTGGGTGGCTCAGTTCATTAAGCAGCCGACTCTTGATCTCGGCTTGGGTCATGATCTCACAGCTTTGTGAGTCTGAGGCCCGCATTAGGCTGACAGCATGGAGCTGGCTTGGGATTCTCTCTCTTCTTCTCTCTCAACTGCTCCCCTGCTTACATGGCCTCTGTCTTTCTCAAAAAATAAATAAACTTAAAAAGAAGAAGAAGAAAGTGAGGCCAGTAATTCGAACTGCGTCAAGCGAGTTAAGGTAGGTACAAATGGCAGGGAGTATTTCCATCAGCCTCGGTTCATCACAAGAAGGAAAATGTGTTTGCATAAGCCTTCCATCCCAGGGTGGGGGCCACGCAGAGCACACAGGGAAAATAGATGCGCAGCTCATGAAATTTGGAAGAGGCTTAAATAAGTCTGCAGGCGACTTTTTAAAAGTCAGGTTTATTCCTTTTAAACTCTTTCATAGCCTAACAATATACATTAAGTGTTTATCATCTGTGCCATTGAGGAACTCACAGATGAATGGGCTTGTCACTTCTAATTTTTTCTCTTTAAAATAATATTTCTCTTCGGTTTTAATTACTGGCGTACATATCACCTCTTGTTTAGGGGTGATGTAAGTCCCACTTTCTCTTATACTGAATTAATATTTACTCTGTTGATTCCCAGGTCTAAGCATCTGGTTTCATTTCTAAGCAGAAATGAACCCATTTTTCTTGTTGCTGAGTCAGCATTTTCTCTCCAGACCATGGGCTCTCCGTACTTTCTGGAAGAGTGGACTGTGGCAGAACAGGGCTGATCTGTGGCCAAAGAAAGCTTCAGAGGAGCACCTGGCTTCTCCCAGCCACAGCGAAGGGAATATTTTTCTCTGCCGAGTCTCCTCTGTTTCAGCTCTTAAATCACTAATTGGTAGTAGAGGCATTTTGAAAGAAAAGAAAAAATGTTGACCTGTTGAAGGAGTCTAGGACTGAAATATAGAGCGATATAGAATTGAGAAACACTGACAGAGGGCTAAGGAGTCAGAACCTTAAGATGCATTTTTCTTTGTACACAATTAGAAGAATATAAACTTACAGAAAGAGACTTTTAACCCAATTAGCTAATAATATTGGTTACTTTTTTTTTAAATGATACTCTGTGATAACATGTGCTTTACAGAACCAATTAGACACAGTGGTTATTTCCCAGGGTTTTGCTGTGCTGCTGACTGTAGTTAAAATGGGAGGTGAATGAATGATTGCTGTTCCAGCTGACCACCAGCAGGTCTTAGTTATAAGAATCTTGAATTTTTTACCAGAAGCCCTTGGTTCCCAACACCATACCCAAGTTGAAAGTGTTCCAAAGCTAGTAGGCAGCCTCCTTTTCATGTATTTATTCACTTGGAATCAAAGACAGAAGCTCTTTTTAGCTCATTGCACAAACTATCTTCTGCTATAAATAGCAGCTTCTGATTTTCAGTTGCTTTTGGGTACAGTAATTACCATGAAGATGATCGTGAATTTTCGATATGCTCCGCACCTTAAGACAGGAAGGGTATTAGCTACATCTGTCAGATTTGATGTAGATTTGATTTAAACACCCACCCGTTCCTCTGGAATGTATCAAATCCCAGGGCTGAAAGCGCCCATCGGTCACACTGATTCCGTTACAAAATGAGCTGGTGAATCTACCGATTGGAAGTGGCATTTGTTAAGGAAATCACACCTGAGATGAAAACGAAGCCCTCTTTTAAAACGCTCCTCATCCTCTGCACACAGCTGTGGGATTGCAGACATTTCCATGAGAGCCTGTGGGCGAGTCCCGAAGCTGTTTTCTTTGTGGCTTGCCTCCCGTCCGCTGGGAAGCCCACGCTCCTCTCATTTTCATTCTTGTCCAACTCTAGTGCTTTTGAACACAGAACCCCCATCCTCAGCTGCCCGAGCGCCACATTCCAGCCCCGTGATTTCATGGTACCCGGCAGGGCTCCCCTACCGTGCTGGCATGACTCTTGCAGGGGAGCAGATGGGAACACAAGCCCACCGCACAAGAGCAGGACGCTCTCTGTATATTTTTAAGACCAGGAATCCAGTTCTCATTTAGAGGCTGTATTTTTTTTCATAGCTCCTTGAAAACCAAACAAAACCTCTCCTGTTGCTCTTATTTCTTGATAACATCGCCCCCTCTGCATGGACGGATAGAACCACAGAAACTAGAGAATGGAGGAGATACATTAGATCATGTCTGGTCCATCCCCACTGGCTGCCATTCTTTTTTTTCCCACAGTCTGTCCTCTAGTGCTTTTCTCTTTCAGTTTTCTTGAGAATTAGTTTCTCCGTTTCTCCAGGGGGAGGATTCCTTGGTTTGACCATGGAGGAACATATGTACAAATATTCATAGTCTTTTTTTTTCAGCTTGATATTTCTGCTCTTCATAGCCCTTTACATTAGCATAAACAGCCCCTCTTCGTCCTCAGTGAAGTATTTCTGGATGGTATTTTTTTTCCCTCTTCCATTTATTAAGTTCAGAGCTTGTTTTTCTGCTTTGCTTTCTCTCTTCATCAATCAGTCCCTAAAGCCCATTAATCATATTTTTTACCTCACTGAAAGCTCCTTTGCTTATTCCCATATCAGGAACCAGGGCTGGTTATGGTCCCAAGGTACTGAAGAAGCCTCACTGATATGTGCTTATTTCATGCTCTCTCTCTCTCTCTCTCTCTCATCCCCTGACCCCAGCCTCAGCTCACAACCACAAACTGCTTGGACAAAAGTGTTTCTAAATTATGATGGGGGAATTAGTCATATTTAGTCATCGCAAGGCTGTGTGTGTGTGTGTGTGTGTGTGTGTGTGCACGCACATGCACATGTGCACGCATGCATGAGGTTTTAAGTGGTAAGATTATATTTGTTCTCAGTTACTTAAAAGATATTTTTCATACCCTTGGAGCCACAGATTGTTCAGGTCTCCTGAGTGCTTGGATCAAGTGCAATTCTGGACCACAGAACTGTGATGCCTCGATAGAACGTAGCATTCTATTTGAGAGCTGTCATCTGAGAATTAGACAGGAAAATAAGCAGATATGGGGAAAACAGACTGTATTTGTAGGATTTAGAATTCTTGAGGAAAGAGAAGGGCAAAATTTAAATAGTCTTGGCCCTCACATATCTAATAGTTTAGCTCTTAAAAGCTAGTTAGGTATACAGACTTTGTTCTTATACCACTTTTTTTTTCTTTTTTAATATCTCAGCTGTTTTGAGGTATAATTGACAAATTATATACACATGCCATGTAAAAGACTCCTTCCTCCTGGTTAATTAGCATACCATCACCTCACATGTTTTATTTTTATTTGTTTGTTTGTTTTGCTGAGAATATTTAAGTTCTATTCTCTTAACAAGTTCCAGTTATACTGTACAATGTTATCAACTATAATCATCACGTTTTACCTTAGATCCTCACACGCTATATGGTTTCATGGATCGGAGGACCTAATATAAAAACATCTGTTCTCCCCAAAGCAATCTATAGACTCAGTGCACTCTCAGTCACAAGCCCCAACAGTTTTTTATTTTATTTTGGAACTGGACAAGGCGATTCTAAAATGTATTGAGAAATTTAAAAAGCCGAGGATAGATAAGATAACTCTTGAAGAAGAAGGTAAAAAGACTCTCCACTGTGTCCCAAGACTTACTAAAAAGGCACTGCAGGATTGATCAGAGATAGACACATAGACCGATGGGAAAGAATAGAAAGACTAGATAAAGACACAAGCATAAAGAGGTGCTTGATTTATGACAGAAGTGGCATTTCAGAGTAATAGTCAAAGACCATCTTTCCCATAAATGGTATTGGGACAGTCTGATATATCCACATGGGCGGGGGGTAGGGAAGAATTTGGATGCCTACCTCACACCATATGCAAAAACTCCAAATGAATACAGACTTAAATGTAAAAGATAAAACTGATTCAGGGGCACCTGGGTGGCTCAGTCGGTTAAGCGTCCAACTTCAGCTCAGGTCATGATCTCACAGTCAGTGAGTTTGAGCCCCATATCAGGCTCTCTGCTGACAGCTCAGAGCCTGGAGCCTGCTTCAGATTCTGTGTCTCCCTCTCTCTCTGCTCCTCCCCCACTCATGCTCTGTCTCTCGCTGTCTCTCAAAAATGAATAAACATTAAAAAAAAAACTTCAAAGCATACTCACACATGCATATACATATGCTTTATATATATGTATATACACTCACACCTTTATGACATCAAGGTATTGAAAGATTTCTTTTATGCCATAAAACTCTGTAGTCAAAAATCATGTATTTGGTAAAATCAAGAATATCTCATCATCAACAGATAACGAAGAAGACAGATAGCTAACACAATGGGATAATATATTGACCATACATGTAATTGATAAAATATTAGTATTCAGAATATATAAAAATACTTAAGTCAGTAAAAGACAATCCATTCTGAAAAATAGGCAAAATGACTTCAATAGGCTCTCCACAGAAGAAGTAAAAATAGCCAATAACCATAAGTGTTCTCAACTTTCGTAACAAAGAAATGCAATTAAGCTGTAATGAGATTCCACCTCCTAGCCACCATGTTAACTCAAAAATACTGGCAGTGTTGATGATGACGGAAAGCAACAGAAATTGATGGTAGAAATTGCAATATGTTACATAGCTTAATATGCCATAGTATACTTGAAGAGGCATCATGCCTACCTTATGACCCAGCAGTTAGGTATATATACTAGAGAAGGTTGGCACACAGAACACAAAGATGTGGGGTTTTTTTCTCCATACCTTAATTTTTTTAAATTTGCAAGCCTACAGAAAGGTTGCAATATTAATACAATGAATGTGATGAAGTTTTACTAGATTGCAGCTAGTTGGAAAGAAGTAAATGATACTTACCTTGATATCCCAACTTCATCTCTTACTAGCTGTGGGACCATGGGCAATCTGTGAGCCTCAGTTATCTCCTCTGTAAATTGGAGGTTATAAAATGCCTGCCATGTTCGATATTGTAAGAATTAAATACATTAATGTGTCTAAAGCCCTGAGCATAAATGCCTGTAACATGATTGTCCAGCAAGTTATGGCTGCTGTTATTAATATTTTGTTGTTAAAAATGATAATGACACATTTTGCTTCTGCAGAACCTTTTTAAAAATGTTTTTTTTAATTTATTTTTGAGACACAGAGAGAGACAGTATGAGCAGGGGAGGTTCAGAGAGAGGAAGACACAGAATCTGTAGATAGGCTCCAGGCTCTGAGCCAGCTGTCAGCACAGAGCCAGATGCGGGGCTCGAACCCATGAACCGTGAGATCATGACCTGAGCCCGAAGTCAGATGCTTAACAGACTGAGCCACCCAGGCGCCTCACTGCAGAACCTTTTAATGACAGCACATTTACTGATGTGTATTCATTTTTTGTGTTCCGCTACTGAATGCAAAGTTATTCCAGAGAAAAAGACCCTTTTTTTCCTACCCTATATTACTTCTTTTCTTCTTTTCCTATTACAACTTCAATATTGGAAAGTGTAAACTGGTGGGAATACATGCCCTTAACAAAAATGTTTTTATAATTTAAAAAAATATATAGAAAGAAAAACTACTCTTGAAGAAAGAAAAATATGATTTGATCACAAGTAAAAAGGAAACTGAAGCACAAAACAAGTAACTTTATCAAGAAGCAACATTAGAAATAGCGTGTAGTTTTTCTCATTTCTAGCCCAAGATGCTGCACACTGAGTTGTCACATCAGCAATTATTTTTAAAGAAAACCGAATTAAGTAAATAGCACTAGGTCATAGTTCTAATGCTATGCCTTCCTTGTCTGAAGTACAAAATGAATGAAATCACGTGAAAAACCTTTGAAATCACATGAAAAGCCCTTCAGTCCCCCAATGAACTTTGGTTCTGTGTCTGAAGTCTTTCTCTCTGAGCCCAGGTACACAGTCATCTTTTCCTCCTGGGAACTCCTGCCCATACCCCACTATTTATGTTTGCAAACTGACTACAGTCACGTTGCCATGTTGCACCATTACATATCTCTTTGTAAACATATCTTCTATCTCCAGTTAGCTTGTATCTCCATTTTCTTCATGTGCCTTTGTATGTTTCTGAGTGCAAAAACAACACAGTTTAAATATCATTTTCTGTCCTTAGTAACACGTCACATAGTGCTTTGCGCAGAGTACAAAATAAATGCGTAAGAATGATGACAGGGTGCAGTTGTAAAAAGTAGAACTAGTCATAGCCATGCTAACACAGGCTTGGGAGTCGTGGATTCTGCCTTGAAAGCAAATGTCTGTTTTCCTCCGTTCCAGAAAGAAGCCGTGGAGCGAGTGTTCTCTGGCATTCAGCCTACGGGAATCCCCCACCTCGGCAATTACCTGGGAGCCATTGAGACGTGGGTGAGGCTGCAGGAGACGCAGGGCTCCGTGCTCTACAGCGTGGTTGACCTGCATTCCATCACCGTCCCCCAAGGCCCGGCTGCCCTTCAGCAGAGCATCCTGGACATGACTGCTGTTCTTCTCGCCTGTGGCATCGACCCAGAGAAAAGCATCCTTTTCCAACAATCTCAGGTCAGCTTCTCAGATCAGAACCAAGAAAACCTGTTTTCTAATTATCTGGGGAGAAGCTTGAATGGTTTATATAGCTCCGATCTGTGATTCTTTCTAAATTTTTTAAGAGTGGCTTCATCCCATGCAATGATTTTATTTTTATTTTTTATTTGAGAGAGAGAGAGAGAGTGTGAGTGGGGAAGGGGGCAGAGAGGGAGGGAGGAATTGACACAAAATGAGAGAGAGAGAGAGGGAGAGAGAGGGAGAATCTTAAGCAGGTTTCACTCTAAGGGCATAGCCTGACACGGGGCTCAATCCCATGACCCTGGGATCATAATCTGAGCCAAAATCGAGTTACCCAGGTGTCCTGCAATGCTTTTATTTTAATGTTTACCCTGTATTCATATCCTTAAATGTCATCATGATACAATAGTATTTTTTACCTTTTCCTCCACTATACTTTACTTGCTTCGTATACCAAAATGTTGTATCTCATTAGTGCTTGTAACTCTGGAATTGTTTTTCTGTCCTGGGGTGAATTCAAACTGATGAATTCATACTGTTGACTACTCTGGTCATCAAGGATAGAATTTAGCAACCCGTGGTTTTGCATAATTCCATGTTGCTTTACTGGATATGCATTTGGAAGGCCTATTGGATAGTTCCCATTGTTCATTCTTTGTATAATAGCTCTTGAGAAGATTTGAGAGAACTGGCTGGGAAATTGGAAGACCATGTCCAGTCTCTTGAGTCCAAGCCAAGAAAGACTGCAGAGCAAAGCCAAAATATTTGACTCATATCGTCACTACGGACGAATCAGTTTATGCTTGGACAGGCAGATAGCCTGGACCAGAGACAGGGCACTTAAGAGACTCCCAGGCAAAGAAGATGAGAAATTTAACTTGATCATGCCCTCGTTACATAGCCACTCTAACGTTATGACAAATCCCCAACCCAAGAACAGTGTGTTACACATGTTTTGGCACATGTTAATGTGTACATGTATGGTGTGTGTTATACATGTGGATATCGCCTTCCTTGATCATAAACTTCAGACAATCATCTTTTTTTTTTTAAGAAAGAGAGCAAGAAAGAGAGAGAGAGAGACATCTCAGAAAAGAAAGGGCAGAAGGAGAGGGAGAGAGAATCTTAAGCAGGCTCCATGCACTGATGGGCTCGATCTCATGAACGTGAGACCATGACCTGAGCCAAAATCAAGAGTTGGACGCATAAATGACCGAGCCACCCAGGAGCTCCTGACAATCATCATTTTTATGTATGTTTTATCACCCACAAAACTTAGTATTATAATTCATAGTGACCATTTAAAAAATATGTAATAAGTGAACATCTTCAAAAAATAAATACATTTATCAGCTTCAAATGTGTTTCCAGCTTGGAGCTAATATGATAAAATAATAGAATCTGATCATTAAAATGTCCATAAAAGCACCTTACCTCAATTTCCTTCCTCACAGTTAGTCAGAAAGCCACATCACTTTTCAGATGCAATCTTGGACTGATCTAATTGTTTTAAGTATATAGATGAACTTGCTTATGTTGAGCAAATACCTGCCTCTCTATAATTCCCATCCATTCGTTTGACTTATGTTCTCTAAAAATACAGAATAAATCAACTCTGTCTTCCACAAGACTGCTCCTGAAATACTCAGAGCCCTTCGTGACACACTCTCGTTACCCTTCAGATCCTTACCCCATAGGTCTTCCCTTCTTTGAGCTAGTGCACCCCACCCTGCCCCGCCCCGCCCCAGGGAATAGTCTTTCTCTCTGAAACTGCCCTATTTCATGAAACAATGTATATTCAAACTCTTCACATCTGTCTCCAACATTATACTGCTGACCATCATCAGAACCACTTTTTAAGTTGCTTGATACATCTTCAGTTCACCTAAGCTGTTTTTGATACAAGCTCCCTTTTGATCCTTCTGTGATACTGTTTCTAAAAAAGCGTATTCCCAGTATCTGTTTCCATACTTTTGGAAGGCAAACATGCCTACGTCTCTACAAAGACTGCCTCTTCAAGTAATGTTTAAAATTAAAGGCTCATTTACAACCACACCCAGTACTTGCACTTTGAGCTCATACCCCCAGGAATGATCACGTTATAATTTTCCCTGCTCCCTTTTAAAGGATATTTGGCAGGGATGTCTGTAAGCATCTCAGATTTGCGCTAATTAAGCTCTCTTCTTCAACACAATACTTTGTTGTTCAAAATAGCCCTTGAAAGAGCGGCCCACAGTATGGGAGACTTTGTGAGAACTCCCTCATAAAGGAGGGATAATGAAAGGCACCTTCCTTGTGACTTTTTTATGGTATGTGATAAGCTCATTGGTTCCAGTCGTGGTTGTGGGTCAGAGAGAGCAGGTCACTGATGTCACCTCGACGGAGCCTCACAGTGCCTCTCCTCCCTTTCCGGACTGCAGCTCCCTCCGGGGAATTTGGGTGGCCTGCCAGCAGTATGTGAGGGAAGTACTCATCAGTTCGTCCCACAAAGACAGCATGGAAGACTTGCTCAGGTGTCTTTGTAACCTCAAGACATGGTTAGTCTCCGCCGTTTCCTTCTGTAATTCAGGCAACCAACCTTAGTACAACTGAGTGGATGGACTGGATATTTTATCAGGTTTTCTTCCCTTGTTTAAATATTTAATAAAGAACATTTTAAATATGTATAGAAGAGTAGGGAGAATAGTGTACCGTACCCTTCCTCCCCATTTACTACCATTTTGTCATCTGTCTCATCAAGGTTGTTTTTTGTGGTTGTTGAAGTGTTTTAAAGCAGGCAACACACATCATGGCCTTTCAGCCCCTGAATATTTCAGTGTGCCTCTCTGTAAACTGAGAATATTTTCTTACCTAACCACAATCCGTCATCACACCTAAAAAGCTAATGATAATTCCACGTGACCATCTAATATGTAGTCGATACTCAAATTATGCTGATTCTCCCAAAATGGCTTTTATACTTGGCATGCTTGAATAATGGTCCACATATTACATTTTTTTCCGTATCTTTTGATTTGTCATTCAAATTTTATTTTATTTCTCGTCAAGTTAACCCTCCACTTAAAAAGAATTAAACCCTTAGACTTCTTTATACTCCCACCTTTTTTATTACTTTGATATGTTAATCAGGTTTTTTTTATTTGCTATAAAATTCGCTCTTTTGAACCCAAAAATAAGCTTTGGGTTTTTTGTTGTTGTTGTTGTTGCTTTTTCTTTGCCCTAATGTATATTAGCTCATGTTTAGTGGTTCACAAAGTTGCTCATCACTGTTTTTAATAGTTGGAATGGAAACTATGCTTGCCTAGTGTCTAGACATCAGTTCCTCCGAACAGCCATAAAGCCTCTAGTCATCCATGGAGGATGACGGGAAGTTCCTCCTCATGCTTTATCTTGAAAGTATGAAGGCATGTATTGGATTTGCTTCTTAGAACCATTCTCAAGTAGAAGTATAATCGAACGAGCTAGTCTCCCTAACTACCTTGTTGTTATTCTAGACCTGTGGCCCCATATTTGCAGTGTTCTATTAGGTGTAAGACTCATCATGGTGTTCATGGTTTGTGTCTCACCTTCCAAAAACCAGTAATTAACTACTGTCTTTATCAATCTATGGAGTCTTCCATAAATGACGACTGAAAAGAAGATACTCATAGCATTTTTAGTATGCATAGCATATTTAGAAAAAAAATTGGAAGCCATGTTTTTTAGAAAACTAATATTTTTAAATATGTAGGATTTGAAAAGCTTTTTCATGTATATAACCTCTCTTTTGATCTTCAAAAGAACACATGAGTTAGACATTACTGTTCTTTCACAGGTGAATATATTAAAGTATGAAAATGTCCAATAAATTATAAAATGTCTTCAGAATCATCTCTGAGAGGTGCCTTATACTTAGTAAATGTTTAACAAATATATCTTCTTAATTTGTCCTTCGGTCATAGGGGTAGCAAACCCAGGACTCTTTTTTTCCTCCTAGGGCACCACTTTCAGAAGGTATTCTTGTGGGAGAGAACCTTATTCTGCACCCACCGTCCTTTGCCTTGGTAGCTGGCGGCAGGGGGGCAGCGGGGAGTCAGAGCTGAGCTCGGTCCTCACTTTCCTCGTCTACACAGTCACATCGCCCTCCCACTCCTGCCCTCATAGCAGTCCATTCCCCGCACTGTCGCCGTGGTCATCTTCCTACGTCAGATACCTTAGCACCTCTCTCCTATCCTCAGGTCAAAATTTGAAACTCAATTTCTAGAAAGTCCTTCAAGAACAAGACCCCTGATATATATTTATAAAATATACTTGTGTGTTTTATATTTATGTTATAAAATATATTTATATACATTATATTTATTATAAAAATGAAATCTATAATTTATATATGTAATGGGATATTATTCAGTCATAAAAAGGAATGAAATCTTGCCATCTGCAACAACATGGATAGATGTAGAGGCATATAATGCTGATCGAAATAAGTCAAGGAAAGACATACTATATGATTTTACTTATGTGGAGTTTAAGAAACAAAACAAATGAGGAAATCAAAAAAAGAGAGACAAATAAAATATCAGACTCTTAATTATAGAGAAGAAGCCAGTGGTTACCAGAAGGGATGGGACAGAGGGATGGGTGTAATAGATGATGTGCATTAAGGAATGTACATGTGATGAGCACCAGGTGATGTGTGTGAAGTGTTGAGTCGCCGTATTGTACGCATGAAACTAACATTACACTATCGGTTAACTATCCTAGAATTAAAATGAAAAACTTAAAAAAAAAAAAGAATGAGGGGCGCCTGGGTGGCTCAGTCGGTTAAGCCTCTGACTCCAGCTCAAGTCATGATCTCACATTCATGGGTTCGAGCCCCGTGTCAGGCTCTGTGCTGACAGCTCGGAGCCTGGAGCCTGCTTTGGATTCTGTGTCTCCCTCTCTCTCTGCCCCTCCCCACTCATGCTCTGTCTCTCTCTGTCTCAAAAATAAATAAAACATTAAAAAGAAGTTTTTTTTAAAGAATGAGGTCCCCTAAGACCAGGTTGTTTTTGTTCAGATGATCTGATTAACTTTTACTAATAAGTCTTTAAAGCAAGAGTTGGGGGAGGTTTTGATTTTATTTTGAGAAAATTTGATAAATCAGTTCTTAACTTACAAAGCAGATAACTTAGAGATCAGTTGTCCATTTAACAAGGATTTTTGTTAGTTCCTTTCTTTGGGTGTTTTATAATGCATTCAAGCATTTAATTGACCATTAATTATGTAACCAAGAAGGTAGGGATTTAGAAAACAATTATACTTAAAGCCAATGCCAGCTAAAATTAGATATAACTTCATTCCCCTCCCCACACACAGTTATTTACAAGTAAAATTAAGAATTTGGGGGGCATGTGGGTGGCTCAGTTGGTTGAGTGACTGACTCTCAGTTCTGGCTCGGTCTGGCTCAGAGTTCATGTGATCGAGCCCCAGGTCAGCCTCTGCACTGATAGCACGGAGCGTGCTTGGGATTCTCTCTCTCCCTCTCTCTGTGCCTCCCCTGCTCATTCCCGTGCTCTCTTTCTTTCTCTCCCAAAATAAATAAATAAACTTAAAAAAAAGAATTTTGGAATTGCCAACTAGAGAAAAATATTTTTTTAATTATATAATGTGCTCTTTTCATGAAATATCCATTGTCTTAAGCAAAGTACTTGGAGCTAAATATAAAGATTCATTCTCCAGGTGCTATTGTACATGGGAGTAAGTTCTAGCAATCATTTGAAGTAGGGAAGGAATTTAGCTGTGTTATAATGCTTATTTTACCAATAATTTTCGTCTCCAATCCTTTGCATTCTTTCTCAGCAGTGTGACTGAAACAATTTAGACGTATTGAAGATTTTTCTCATTATTTTCTTTTTCTTTCTCTCCCACTGGCCTCTAGTCATGGTACTTCCCCTAAAATATGTTTGCCATATGTGGGGAATTTTACAGAGCCTCTCCTCTGAAAGGTGTGTGTGTGTGTGTGTGTGTGTGTGTGTGTGTGTGTGTGTGTGTGTGTGAGAGAGAGAGAGAGAGAGAGAGACTGAGAAGGAGAGAGAACAAGCAAGCCCACTTGTGTGTGTGCTTGGCAGAGGTTTCCATCCCAGTGCCAAAGTCAATGGTCTTTTATTTCCAGCAGCCTGAGTGCATATCCAATCTGATTCCCACAGCTGTCTCTGGGGGGCACCTCACCACATCTTTAGTTGTTACTTTCCTTGTGAACTAATCACCCTACAGATGGAAGATAAAAGCTGGAGTGCCTAGCTTCAGGCTCTGGCTTTCTGCCAAAGCCAGGAGACGAGGACAGTGTTTGGCCAGCAGACATCAGGTTACGGAGCGCCTCCTGCACCATCCAGGGGAGACTTGAGGGGAAGAGCGGACTCTGCAGCTTTGGAATGTGGCTTCTGTCTCTAATGAGAGCTAGGTTTTGTTTTCCAGGAAACTAAAATCAAGAACAATAATAATTAAGGATAGTAAATAATAACCAAGCTCTCACACGTATCCTGGCTCACTGTGTACGAACAACAGGTGTACCTGACCCGCTGGCCCTCATCTCAGAGGTGTGGGACCCCCAGCACCTAAACTTGAACAGTCTCATGTTTTCACTTATCCCGGTAATTTTGGAAGCCTATTTGATAACACATATTCATAGGCGTTAAACTTGCAGAGCTGTTAGGCTACCAACAACAGGTGCAACATACAAGTCAGAAAGGAAGTAGGGGCCCCTGGCTGGATCAGTCAGTAGAGCACGCAACCCTTGAGCTCAGGGTTGTGAGTCTGAGCCCCATATTGGGTGTGGAGATCACTTATGTACATTAAATACATTTTTTAAAAAAGAAAGGAAGCAAATAAGCATCCCTATAGATTAATGGACTTGAGGAAGTGATTTGTAAAATTCCCATTACCTCTAACATTTCTAGGGAGAGAGACAAAGGAGCTGAATGGCTCATGGTATAAATAATAGAAGTTAGGGAAATTGTACAACCAAGCTACTCATGTATTTCTTTCTCTAAGAAGTTTCCACTGGTAACACTTCCCACTTCCTTGCCTGGAGCTACACACTGTGTGACGTGATGAGCAAGCTACGGTCATTTTGCTGCCTCCGTCTGGACCCCAGGATTCAGTTGTATCTTAATGATACTTTCGAGAGAAGTTCTATTTTACTGTCATAGCAATAGTGGAAAAAGTACAGGTTTTGCATCCAGATATAGTTGGCCTGAGTCTCACTGTTGTCACATGCTGGGCAAGTTCTCTGAACCCCTGTTTTAATGTCTGTCACAGGGATATTTAAATAATATGACATATCCTACCTGGTAAATGCCAACTTTCTTTCTTGCCCTACCCCACTGCACAGAATACTGCTCCCACTCAGGCTTCTTGGTACTCTGAAGACTTAAGGGTGGCATGGAATTGGAAAGGGCAGATTACATTAATGACAGGTGCCTATCTTTGTATTCAATAATAAAATGTGTACTGAAAAGTTTATTGTTGAAGGTTTTTGGGGAGCTTCTTAAGAAGTAGTTCAGGGGTGGGTGCCTGGATGGCTCAGTCGATTGAGTGTCTGACTTCGGCTCGGTCATGATCTCACGGTTCATGGGTTTGAGCCCCGTGTCGAGCTTTGTGCTGACAGCTCAGAGACTGGAGCCGGCTTCGGATTCTGTGTCCCCCGCTCTCTGCCCCTCCCCCACTCATGCTCTGTATCTCTCTGTCTCAAAAATAAATAAAACATTTAAAAAGTTCTAAAAAACAAAATACATATGTACACACATAATACATATACGTAATAAGCAATACATTTTAGATGAGGATGAGTTTTAATTCAACCTCAGGCTGATAGAAGCTGTTTATTTAGCCTTGGAAATATTGGACTAAAAGAATGTATCAAAAAAAATCCAAATGTATACACATAAATACTGACTGTTGAGGAGAACGAGTGGAAGTTTATCGTTGATAATGTAAATCTTAACCCAAACTTATGAGACCTGATTCCTGGGAAGATAATGTTTATACGGGAAATCATAAAATCCTGAGGGACACTGAAGGTATTTTAGACATTTGATCCAGTATGTACTGAGCCAGCTAATTGCCTGAACAGGATTGATTGGTATCTAGCAGCTATGGCTTTGGGAACCATGGTATTCTGTATTTCTTTTTGTTAATTAGATATTGTTACAGAGAATAGTGTAACAAACATTCATGTTTCCAATAGCAAGGGTGAATATTGTTAACATTTTGTCATACTTGCTTGACTTTCTTTTTTTAATGTTTGTTTATTTTTGAGAGAGAGAGAGCGAGCACAAGCAGAGGAAGTGCACAGAGAGGGAGACACAGAATCTGAAGCTGGCTCCAGGCTCCATGCTGTCAGGACAGAGCCCGACGTGGGGCTCGAACCCATGAGCTGTGAGATCATGACCTGAGCCGAAGTCAGATGCTTAAACGACTGAGCCACCCAGGCGCCCCTATAATTATTTTTTTAATATAAGAAAGCCAAGGGGCGCCTGGGTGGCTCAGTCAGTTAAGCAGCCGACCTCAGCTCAGGTCATGATCAAAGGTCATCAGTGGTATAGATTGTGTTTAAAATCATGATTATTGGGGTGCTTGGGTGGCTTAACTGTTTGAGCGTCCGACTCTTGATTTAGGCTCAGGTCATGATCTCACGGTTTGTGAGTTCAAGCCTTGCATCAAGGCTTAGTGTGGAACCTGCTTGGGATTCTCTCTCTCCCTCTCTCTCTGCCCCTCCTCCCACTCATGCTTTCTCTCTCTGTCACTCTCTCTCAAAATAAATATATAAACTCTTTAAAAAACCCTGATTGTATCTAAAGCCATATTATGAGATGAAATTACAAAAAGTGAGTGTAGAAAAGAATAGAGGTATGAAATCAAGGACGAAAGCCTGGGTGTCTGCAATATTAAGACAATATTAATATAATAGTAATGGTTTATTCTAGCCACTACCCTTGCTGGCAGTGGTGGGCGGGTACAGTGGAGCAGTCGAGCTAAAAACCTGATCAGAATGGGTTGAAATGAGAGGGATGTCTCAACCAAACACAGTGGCAGCTCTGGTAGCTTTATCTTTCTTCATTGATGAGAACCCAGTCTCCGCACTAACCAGTTTGAAAGGATCTCCAGTTTGCTTTGACTTAGGGGCTTTTCCTGTATGGAGGAAAAGAGAGATCACACTAAATCTGGATTCCTGTGATGATGTTATCTTTATTGCCACAAAATAATTGCTGATGGCTCAAGGGATAGTTGTGATAAACTGTACCTGCATAGTTATTTAAACTGTTTATTGAGATATACCATACAATTCATTCATTGAAAGTGTAAGTTTAATTGGAGTGCCCGGCTGGCATCTGACTCTTGATTTCAACTCATGTCATGATCTCATGGTTCATGAGTTCAAGCCCTGCGTTCAGTTCTGTGCTGACAGTGCAGGGGCTGCTTGGGATTCTCTCTCCTTCTCTGTCTCTCAGCCCCTCCCCCACTCATGCTCGCCTTCTCTCTCTCTCTCAAAAATAAAATAAATTAAAAAAAAATAAAGTGTAAGTTTAATGGCCTTCAGTATATTTCCAGGTTTTGCATCCATCACCACCATCAATTTTAGAACACGCTGTTGCTCTAGAAAGAAACCTGGTGTCCATTGCCCTCTCTGCCCACTCCCTGGCACCCAGCCCCCTACCTTGTCTTCTGTGGGTTTGCTTCTTCTGAACATTTCATACAAGGGGAATCATATGGTATGTGTTATTTTGTGATTGGTTTCTTTCATTGAGCATAATGTTTTCAATGTTTATCCATGTTTTAGCAGTTTTTATTATTGAGTAATATTCCACATTTTGCTCATTCATCAGTCAGCAGACATATGAGTTGTTTCCATTTGTTAGCTATTGTGAATAATGCCGCCATGAGCATTTGTGTCAAGTTTTTCGTATGGATTTATGTTTTCAGTTATCTTGATGTAAACCTAGGAGTGAAATTGCTAGTCATAGGGTAAGTCCACACCTCACATTCTGAGGGACTGTTAAACTGTTTTGAAAGTGGCTTCATTGCTTTGTACGAGAATCCGACCACCAACGTATAGGGATTCCAAGTTTTCCAGTTCCTTTCTAATACTTGTGATTGTCTGTCTTTTTTATTTTAACTATCCTAGTGAGTGTGAAGTGGTATCTTAATGTGGTTTTCATTTATCTTTTCCTAATGACTAATGATATTGCATCTTTTTCTGTGCTTATTGGCTATTTATCTTCTTTGGAGAAATATCTTTTCAAATCCTTTGCTCATTTTTTAATTGGATTTATTTGACTTATATGGTTGAGTTATAAACGTTTTTTTTTAATATTCAGGATACAGTTCCCTTACCAGATGTATGATTTGCAAATATCGTCCCCATTTTGTGAATCCTCTTTCACTTCCTTAATGGTTTCATTTGAAACACAAAAGTTATTAATTTTGATGAAGTCCAGTGTGTTGATTGTTTTTTCTTTTGTTCCTTATGCCTTTAGTGTCTAGCTAACAAACCACTGCTTAACCCAAGGTCATGGAGATTTATGCCTATGTTTTTTTCTAAGCATTTTATAGTTTTGGCTGTTGCATTTAGGTCTGTGATCCATTTTAAATTGATTTTTATAGATGGTGGGAGGTTCGGGTCCAGTATCATACTTGTGCACATAAACATTGCATGTAGATATTAACTTATCCCACTACCATTTGTTAAAAGACTATTCTTTGCCCCATTAAATTGTCTTGGCACCCATGGTGAAAATCAAGACTGTAGTTGTGTGGATTTACTTCTGGGCTCTCAATTCTGTTGGTCTGTATATTCCATCCTTACACCAGTACTGCACTGTTAAATTACTGTAGTATCACATTGACGGATGTTTGGCTATTAAACCAAGCTTGCCTTTCTGGAACGAATCCCACTTGATCATGTTGTGTAATTGTATATGTTGCTGGATTTGGCTCATTGGTATTTCGTCAAGGATTCTTGCATTGGTATTCATAAAGGTCTGTGGCCGTCTTTTGTCGCGATGCGTTTGCCCGGCTTTGGTATCAAGATAGTACTGACGTCCTAGAAGGAGAAGGGAGGCTCGCCCTCCATTTTTTATTTTCTGGAAGAGATTATGAAGAATTGGTTATTTGTTGTTTGTTGTTTTAATGTTTGTAAGAATTCTCCAGCGAAATCCCTCACACACTTAGGGTTCATTTTTTTTTAATGAAAAAAAGTAAACTTCATCATTAATATTTTTATTGTAGGGTTCATTTTTATCATTACTCTCTGTGTGTTGACTTTTCTGGAGTTCTTCTGTGAAGTCTGTCTTCGCTGCCATGTTTGGCCACCACAGTCTCTGTTGGGTTAATTAGTGTTCAGGTAAAAATTAAACAGACATTCCCGAATGCCTTGATCCTGTATTTTGGACCCTTTGCTGAGGGGATAATACAGGGCATCAAGGTGAGGTGGAGGTGAAAGATTAGGGTCTCTTCTGGACAAATGCATAGCCATACACGTGAGTGTATTTTTTCAGATGCCCACGAATATGTCAAATCTTTCCAAAGCATCCCACGGGTGTATCATTTCCCAGCTCTTTCCTTTAAACGTTTAGCTGTCCCCTTGTTTTACCCTCCTGGTATCTGCACGTCAGGCAGCTGCAATATTAAATCATTGCTGCTGATTATTTCTGGAAAATATCCTACAGATACTGTTTTTTCCAACTGAGTGGGAACAGCAAGCCCTGCCCATGAGGTTTTCCCACAGAGCTGTCAGACGCTCAAGCAGTGACAGTTGTGCTCAGATAGATGCAAATTGACTTTTTGAGAAGCTCTAAATCCCATCTTCCCCTTCCAGTGGCTGCTAGGCTACTGGTTTTCAGAGCCTCCCCAAACATGGGGCAAGGATGAGGGGAATAGGGTGAGTTAAAATGCCACACAACTGTTCTCCTGAGATTCAGATAGTTTTCTTAAGTATTCTTCCCTTTATGGTCAACCTTTGGTTACTTTTCCAGAATTCTATAAAAATTGACTTGGACAATCTGTGCTAGAGTTCTTGTTGCTTTTATGGAGAAGCAGATCTCAGAGGGTATTACTCTGCCATTCCGGAGTTCCTCCGCCTTGTTTTAGACACCAAAAATTGTAAGCAATCCAAAGGCCCACCTATCGGAGAGATAAATTGTGGTATACTCATATGATGGAATACTGTAACAGTGAGGATGATTGAACAATTGCATTCAACAACATGGATGAATTTCATAAATGTAATGTTGAGTGAAATACCACAGATTTTAATTTCATCTTATTCAAGAACAAATGTAGGTTTGCTGGCCTTTTATCTATTTTCGCAAGCTGAACATGCCCACGAACTTGTACCCAGAATGTTCTTCCTGCCCCTTTCTAAATATCCTGTTTTTAAAACTTGAAATCATTTGAATTATTTAGTATATACTTTTTGGTGTCTGGCTTCTTTCACTCAACATTATGTTTATGAAATTCATCCATGTTGTCGAATGTAATTGTTCCTTCATCCTCACTGTTACAGTATTCCATTGTATGAGTATTCCACAATTTATCCTGTGTACGTGGGCATTTGGATTGCTTACAATTTGGGGTTGTTACAGTGCATTCTTGCACATATATTTTTGCTAACATATGTACACATTTTTGTTAGATATATGCCTAGAAATGGAACAACTGAGTCGTTTGTTATATGAATGTTAACTGTGGATGCAGTCAGTTTTCAGAGTTGCTATACTAGTTTACAATCTCACAGTAATGAAAAGTATTTTATTTACTCACTATTC
This sequence comes from Suricata suricatta, assembly GCF_006229205.1. Taxonomy (NCBI): domain Eukaryota; kingdom Metazoa; phylum Chordata; class Mammalia; order Carnivora; family Herpestidae; genus Suricata; species Suricata suricatta. The sequence continues at coordinate 43,633,399 of NC_043707.1, forward strand.
TTGCCATACTTGGGATTATTTGACTTTTTCATTTTAATCATTCTCATGAGTATGTATGGGGTCACATTATGACTTGAATTTGAACTTAATGCATTTGGCCCATTCTTATGGTGTTATCTGCTTTTGTCTAATCAATTTGTGGAAATCCTTTACATATTCTGTATACCAATATATTCTGTGTAGGTTTATAAATATCTCTTTCCACTCTGTCACTTGCCTTTTCCTTCTTTTTTTAAAAGTTTATTTATGGGGCACCTGGGTGACTCAGTTAAGCATCCAGCTTCAGCTCAGGTCTAGATCTCATGGTCTGTGCGTTCAAGCCCCACATCAGGCTCTGTGCTGACCGCTAGCTCAGAGCCTGGAGCCTGCTTTGGATTCTTTATCTCCCTCTCTCTCTCTCTGACCCTCCCCTGCTCACACTGTCTCTCTCTCTCTGTCTTTCAAAAATAAATAAAAAACATTTAAAAATTTTTTAAAAATTAAAAGGTATATTTAAAATAAATAAACTTTATTTTTGAAAGAGAAAGAAAGTACAAGTGAGGGAGGGGCAGAGAGAGAGAGAAAGAAAGAGAGGCAAAGAATCCCAAGCAGGCTCCACACGATCAGTGCAGAGCCTGACGCAGGGCTCGAACTCCCAACATGAGAGCATGACCTGAGCCTAAACCAAGAGTCGGACATTTAACCAAATGAGCCACCCAGGCACCCCTTGTCTTTTCCCTCTTTCCCTCTTTAAATAAATGGTAGTGTTTGATAAAGAGGAGTTATTAAGCTTGATGTAGTTTAATTTATCAATGTTTTTTGTTTTACGTTTAATACTTTTTGGATCCTCTTAAGATTTTCTTGCTGGCTAACGGAAATCAAATGCAATCAACTGATTTCGTTTTTCTCTGCAAATTTTTAAGAAAACCTACAATTTATGCGAAACATTTTAGTCTACCTTGAAGAACAGCATTGCTTTCCCAAGAATGTATTTTATAAACGGGGTTGTCCTCTTTCATTCACAAAAGCATCCACAAAACATCAAGCCTTAGGATTTTTTGTTCTTTCCTATCAAACCCAGCAATTCCACTGAGTATATTTCTGATCCCATATTGTTTCTGCTCACCCGTCCTCTGTTTTCAGAAATAACAGAGCCTATTAGATGTGAAATTCTCTAACTTTCTGCTCTCCACTCCTATCCCATAAAATAGATTCTTATCTGTATCTATTTCCCCTCCTCCTGCTTCTGAGGAAGGCATTTCATAGAAAATGGGTCTACCCCACCTTAGAAAACAAAATAAAGTTTTTATTCTCTAACCCTCACTAGTTATTCCCATCTCTCTCCTCCCTTAAAGAAGGAACATTTTACATATGTGATATAATTGCACGGACCTAAATATACCCATACAATGAGTGTGTGTACTACTGGTGAAATCTAAACAGGGTAGATGGATTGTATCCAGTTCAGCTTCCTGGGTGTGATATTGCAGTTTAGTTATGCAAGATGCTGCCATTGGGGGAAATTGAGTGAAGGTATATTGGGTTGCACTGTCTTATTTTTTACAGCTATATGTGAATCTACAATTATCTCAAAATAGAAACTTAAAACAAAAGTCTTTCTGAAACCTATCCATAAGAGTAACTACCATTTATTGAGTGCTTGCTGTGTGCTAGGTACTGTTCTCAGCACTGTCAGGCGGATACTGTTGCTAACCTCAGTTTGTAAACTACAGAACAGACACAGAGTGATCAAGTCACTAACACCGGGTCACCCAGCTCATACGTGGCGGAGCTTTGCATGCAGACCTGGGCAACCACGATGTGAAGGGAGAGCTGCCACCACTCTGCCACACTTCTTGTGTACCTGCCTTCCTATCCTGCCGCCTTGTCACACTTCAACCCACCCCTCCAGAATTTAGCTTCCCTCCCAGTCACTCGGCTGAAACTGCTCTGCCTGGATCACCAAGTCTGTTACTAAATCGAATGGATTCTTTTGAGCCCTTACCTTGCTCCCTGCAGCCTTTGATACTGTTCATGCACTCAGCCAGTATTTATCGAGCACAGGGTACCAGACTCTGCTTTACTGCTACGGCCCAAGGATGGATGCATCTTTACTTGTTACAATTCAGGGATCAGATTTTTCGGTCCCTGCTGACTTGCTTGTGGGTGGTCAACAAGCCACCTTCCGTGTTCCATGCTGTTATTTTTCTGTGGCTAAAACAGACCAAATTGTTGTTTTGTTTGTTTCACAGCATTTCATGGGAATTACTATATTTAGATACCATTTTCACTTCTCCCCAGACAGAAATCTGAACCTTCCCAAGCAGTTGTCATGAATATGGATAAATTAAGAGATCCAAATCCTGAAAGGGATTGCCCCTTCTTATATAATTATTAATGATAAATTATTGATATGTTATAAATGATCATGAAAATTGCCTTTGACGTTTTACTTCTCTGTTTCTGCATAAGAATAGTTTGGATTCACTATTCTTATGCCCCCTTACATGGAAATATCAGGAAGATCTCTATATAATACTAAGTAGGTTTCATTCCATATGTTCAAATAAAAAAGTTACTCCAAGGAAAATACTTGATTTCATGAAGATGTGGTGGTACCTTTTTGCATATCACCAAAACTGAGCATTTAAGGCCGACTTGAAGCAAATGAGTCATCTTGTCTCTTTCTACATATGCATGGTTATTTTCTATATTTGCATCGCTTTCCCTAATTCAGTAAAGGAGAAAAAAAATTTTTCTCCTACTTCTTCATGCCAGGAAAACAAGTCTTGTTTTATTAGTTCTAATGGGAATGTGTTTTGCTTGACAATTGGAAGCAACTACAATCCTCTTGCCTGTTTTTGTCTGTTAGCTGTTTGTTTACAGCTGCAGTTAGCAATTTGCTGGGACAGTGCTGTTCTCACTGAAACCCAAATGCCTCTTGGAAGAAAGATGACGGATTCAGCCCCATGACTTGCAAAACTTTAAAAGCAATTCCTTGTCAAACATGTGAAAAACAACTCTTCTCTCTCCCTGACTCGAGGAAACAAATGAGAAACTATCTTGCACCAGATGGTGATTCCTTGCTGGTAAAATAGGTCTGGGCTGCCTTGGTTCCATTCTTTCATATTCCCTTTGCAAAACCCACAAAGAACACATTTGGGGCCACTTTGCAGAGTTGGCAACAGTCTCTGCTTTTTAAGGAAATCATATGGACACCAAAAAAAAGAAAAAAATCCACAATGGATAAAGGGTTCAGAATCCCCCCGAGTCCAGAAATGGGATACTTAGCCCTTAAATTCTCGGTCATCAGTTCAAACCTGGCCTGGACCCAGGAATCATCCCGTCTGTTGCCAGGTTCGGTTACTTGATTAAATTTGGTTAAAACAAATTGAGAAAAGGTTATATTTTCTTGTTGACTAGACCTCTTTTTAAAAAGAGGGTGGAAGAGGAGGGGAGGAAGACAAGGAGGAGGAGAGGGAGAAGGAGACAAAAATGGAAACTGTAAAAAAAAATAAAAATAAATAAAAATAAACATAAGAAAAACCTTTGGAATGATGAAGTGATTACCAAATTTCAAATTATTCCAGGTCTAAATGATTCAATCACTAATTTTGAGGCCAGTACTTTTCTCTCCTAATACTATTTACATGTAAGGTATTATAGTTGCTTTCACCTATTTATAAGTTATTTAAAGAGGATTTGAATGTGTGTGTGTGTGTGTGTGTGTGTGTGTGAGAATTTCCTTGGCTTTCTAAAGATGGAAGGCTGCCTTGGAACCCTTTCCCTGACGTCCAAGCAGAGTCTGGCTGTCACTTGTTAGGGATGTCGTGAAGATTTAAACACTGGAATAGTAATTGTATTGCTTAGTTCTGAAAATTTCTTCTTCATCATCTGTTATCTTGTGTATTATGGATCAGCTTCTTTTGCCTGTCATTTTTAAAATTACCTTGATATGGGGTATTTTCAGTCACTTGGCAATGCCTGTTTGGTTTTGCCTTATGTGCAAGAAAACATTGACCACCTTTGCTAATGTTCTGTTTTATTTCTTTAGGTGCCTGAACACACACAGTTGAGTTGGATCCTTACCTGCCTAGTCAGACTGCCCCGGTTACAGCATTTACACCAGTGGAAGGTAAACACCAGTGATCTGGTTATTAATTAAGAAGGAAGTCCAAGTCCCCAGTGTAGCTATTTTTTCTTTCTCTGGTTTATTTTTTGTGTTCAGCTCTGGAATCCTCAGTTTACTGGCCTCCCTGGTCTGTCACTCACTAGTGACTAGAACAGCATTTTAACCTCCCTGCCTCAGGGTCCTAAATGTAAAAGGGTTCTCCAAAATTCCAATGTAAAAACAGGATGGGAGCACCGGTGTGGTTCAGTCGGTTGAGCATCTGACTTGGGCTCAGGTCATGATCTCATGGTTAGTGGTTCAAGCCTTGTACCAGGTTCTGTGCTGACAGCCCAGAGCCTTGAGCCTGCTTCAGATTCTGTGTCTCCCTCTCTCTCTGCCCCCCTCCCTGCTTGCGCTCTGTCTCTGTCTCTGTCTCTCAAAAATAAATAAACATTTGGGGTGCCTGGATGGCTCAGTCAGTTAAGTGTCGACTTCAGCTCAGATCATGACCTCATGGTTCGTGGGTTCAAGCCCCACATCGGGTTCTGTGCTGACAGCTCAGAGCCTGGAGTCTGTTTCAGACTCTGTGTCTCTCTCTCTGTCTGCCCCTCCCTTGTTCGCACTCTGTCTCTCTCTGTCTCAAAAATAAATAAACATTAAAAAAAACTTTTAATAAAAAACAGGATAAAAATATCCAGCTTACTAACTATTTGATCTTATCTGTGTATATTGAATCAGAGTGATCTTTGGACAGATTTGGTAATGACTTTGAACCCACCGCATTATAATTAACAGACAGCCGCAATTTCTGGATTACTGGCCTCTGATGCTGCCTTCCTTCGCCGCTGTACTTACCCGACAGTCAGGCGCGAATGCTTCCATTGTGGGGAGAAGAACCAACATATTTTATTGAACATTTAAACAAATTGCCTCCAGGAAACAGTTCAAACCCACAGAAAAATTAAGGCTGTACTTTTTCTAGGAAGTTCAACTGAGAAAGATAAATTGGATAGTTCATAGTACTGCACTCCCACTTACTTTTGCAGTTGGATGACCTGAGAACAGGTAACCCCACATACATCACCACTGAGTTTCAGTTTCAACCTTTTTTCCAGCGTATTTTTGGGGCCATTGGTTTCTTCAAAAGCTAGTTCAGAAACCTCCATGTGAGTCGCAGAGAGAATCAGAGCTTTCACGTAGCCGCAGCTAGGGGTGTCTAGGTGGCTCGGTTGGTTGAGCGACCAACTTGAGCTCAGATTGTGATCTCACGGCTCGTGAGTTCAAGCCCCGTGTCGGGCTCTGTGCTGACAGCTCAGAGCCTGGAGCCTGCTTCAGATTCTGTGTCTCCCCCTCTCTCTGCCCCTCCCCTGCTCATGCTCTGTCTCTCTCAAAAATAAATAAACATAAAAAATAAAATAATAAAATAAAAAATAAAGTGGCCGCACCTAAATAAGAGGTAGTGTTAAAACTGCAGAATCATTGCCTGCCAGGAATTAGAAACAAAATTTTATAACATTCTCTACCATATCTTGATTTTAGGCAATATTTTCCCATTTGATCATAATCCTCGAAATGGAATACTGCATTCCTTTTTATAAGAACTGAATACTAATTTAATGGGAAATATCCCCACTTTAAAATCATTGTCTGAGGACCTACTGATAACACATTACTAGTGAACACACATGCGGGTTTCCCCCATTACCCAAAACAAGGGCATTCCTCGGAAATGCTTCTCAAGCCACAGTGGAATAGAACCAGGAAGCAGGTACTACTTCATGAAGGTGAAAATCCTCTTCCGATTCCTTTCAGTATCAAGAGCAAGCACTAGTATAGGTCTTTTGCAAAAGCAAAGTGGTATATGGAGAACTTCCGGATAGTCCGGGATATTTTATTTGTGGGGGGAGATATGGATTTCAAATGGCAGCCGTATCCTAGAGCCTGTTACTACCTTCTCCAGTCATTCCTTCATTAACAAGTACTGTCAAGTCTCATATCACACTAGGTGCTACAGTCACAGCAGCCAACAGGATGGATGGACACAGCCACTCTCATGAGGCTTGTCATCTACTTGGGCAGAGATAATTACACGAGCAATCAAAGTGTGCACAATCATCAGAAGGATGTAAGAGCACCTAGCCTGGTTTTGGTTAGGGGGGAGAGTAGGGCAGAAAGGTGGGGTCAAGGTTGCTTGAGGTCAGGGTTATTTGAAAGATTCTACAAGGGGTAACACAGATGTAAGGCATCTGGGGCACATAATAGACACTCAATAAATAGTGATGCCCTCCACATCTCCCCCCTCCTTTGTAATTTCAAGATCTACCATTCTAACATAGAAAGACTATAAAGTCTAATGCAATAGCAGTTTTTAAAAATTGGGTTCTTTTCCCATTTGCTCCTTTCCAAATTAAACTTTCATTCTCTTTACCCAGCAATCACTGCACACTGGGCTTTATAATGGACATTGTAATTAAGAGATGTACTGAGAAAATTAAAAAAAATAAATAAAAATAAATAAACAAAAAAGAAAATACAAGTAGTTTATTATTATTGGAACAAAAAATATGACAGAAATGAGATATGAACAGAATTCTGAGGACAAACTGCAAAATTTATTTTATGCTATATTAAAAGAATGTCTTCAGAATTAATTTTTTCATAAACTGTGTATTCTTCTTATCACATACAATTTTATTAGTTTAAAGAGTGATTTCCACTTCCTGCCCCACCAATTTTTTAACATGGTAACTTCACATCTTGGGCCTTGGTCTGTTCTGCTGTTAAATATTAAAAAGTAAAACTTTGGCTATTTCTACATAAAAAAAAATTAGGGACACCTGGCTGGCTCAGTCATGAGTTCAAGCCCTACATTGGACATAGAGCTTACATTAAATAGAAATGTGGGCTGCCTGGGTGGCTCAGCCAGCTAAGCATCCAACTCTTGCTTTTGGCTCAGGTCATGATCTTGCAGTTTGTGGGATCAAGGCCCACATCAGGTTCTGTGCTGATAGCACAGAGCCTGCTTGGGATTCTCTCTCTCCCTCTGTCTCTCTGCCTCTCTCCCATTCGCACACACACACACTTTCTTGCTCTCTCTCAAAATAAATAAACTTTAAAAAATAAAATAAAAATACTTTATTAAGAAAATAAATAATTTAAATTTTTTTCTGCTTTTTATTTATTTTTGAGAGACAGAAAGAGACAGCATGAACAGGGGAGGGTCATAGAGGGAAGGAGACACAGAGTCTGGAGCAGGCTCCAGGCTCTGAGCCAGCTGTCAGCACAGAGCCCAGCGCACAGGGCTCGAACCCACGAACTGCGAGATCATGAGCTGAGCCGAAGCCGGATGCTTAGCCAACTGAGCCACCCAGACTCAAAAAGAAGTCAGAATTGGAGTTATCATTACAGTTATGAATGGAAATGTTTACAGTAAGAAGAAAAGAGGGGCGCCTGGGTGGCTCAGTCAGTTGGGCGTCCGACTTCGGCTCAGGTCATGATCTCGCAGTTTGTGGGTTCGAGCCCCGCGTCAGGCTCTGTGCTGACGGCTAGCTCAGAGCCTGGAGCCTGTCTTCAGATTCTGTGTCTCCCTTTCTCTCTGACCCTCCCCTGCTCACGCTGTCTCTCAAAAAAAAAAAAAAAAAAAAAAACACTAAAAAAGAAGAAGAAGAAGAGAAGAGTACTGAGCACAGATACTTAGAGTGCTCTGCCAATAAAAGGTCAGGAGAAGGAGCAAGAATATAGAAAGAAGCCAGAAGAAACTTGCAAAGAGAAGTGGGAAGAAAATCAAGAAAGAGTGCTGTTATGGAAAACTAGGGAGATAAATATTCTATTTATACTCTTGTACTGTTTCCCATCTTTAGCAAGCACATACTTCTTTTGTCATGTGAAAAATATTAACTAAAAACATGGATTAAAAAAAGAAGGAGGGGAAAAAAAAAAGAGATGTACTGAAGGAATTATATGTTCAGACTTTCAAATTTCCTTTGGATGCCCTATAGCATTAGATGCTATAAGCCAGAAACTACCTGAAGTAACCGAAAGAGTTAACTCTGCACCTAAGTTATGGAACATTGACATGAAGAGGGTTAAAGAGAAGCTGTTGCATCTGCCTGTTGGTTGGGGAAGCCCAAGTGATGAGCCCATGAACTTGGTCCTCAGGATCATACAAGTTTATATATTCAGTTGTTCACTTCTTTCAGAGATAATCGGACCTCAGAGAAGTGACTCATAGTAACTGAATGAATAATGTCTGTACAACAAAATAACCACCTGTCATTTTACAAGAGATGGGCTTAGGCCTTGGAAGCAACGACCAGTAAACTGTACACAGTATTCCCTACTAGGTATTAGGTAGTTCTACCCAGAGAGCCAGATGAGCTGCCAGCAAAGCTTAGCTGTGGCAAGGGGATTGCTCTCCCCAGGGCTTATGTTCACTGAGCACGTACTCATAGCTTGTGGTTGGCATCCACTAGTTAATACTTCTGGTATCACCTCTCGTGATGCTACCAGCTTCCCCAGGAAGTACGTCCGTCGATAACAGTTTGTCCCATTCACTGGAATCACTTGACCCCCTCTCATTTTCAGCACCTACAGATCAAGACAGATTCATAATTCGTTAGATTAAAAGTTTCTCTTAGTTTCATTTTTTAAACGCCAAGACTCTTTGGGTTTGGGCTTTTAAAATGTGACTTTAGAGGGGATGTTACATTTTTGTCAATAGCGCGGTATGAGGCTTCCCGGGAGGCTTTCACAGACACAATATGGTGTTTGATGTTAATTTATTCAATTAACTAATTTGCAGGAATCTAATTTCATTATGTTTTCTGACCTTACTTGTGAAATACGGAGTTTGCCTGATTTGGAAACTAGAAACCCCCCCCTTTTTTTTTTACTTTATGCATTTTTAACGTTTTAATTTATTTTTGAGAGAGAGCACACAAGCAGGGAAGGGGCAGAGAAAGAGGGGGTCAGAGGATCCAAAGCAGGCTCTGTGCTGACAGTAGTGAGCCCTATGCAAGGCTCAAACTCAGAACTGTGAGAGCGTGACCTGAGCCGAAGCCAGATGCTTAACTGACTGAGCCACCAGGGCACCCTGGAAACTGGAAACCCTTAGATCCTTTGTTTTAATTAAATGAATAAGAAACTGATCGTGCAGGACCCATGAGATGGGCAGTGGTGAAGTCGACTTCCTTTATGCCTGCCTCCGCCTGCAGCGTGTGCTAGTGTTGCTGAAAGGAACTGAGATACAACGTTAGTCCAGCTAGCTTCTGGTTACCTTTCACTCGCTTTAAAGATTTCTTAGCGGTACAATTAGGTGCATGTCAGGTTTCATTCCCTCCTCTCTTTTCACCACACAGGCCAAGACTGCCACCCAGAAGCATGGTGGAACCGCGGGCCTGCTCACGTACCCAGTGCTCCAGGCAGCTGACATTCTGTTGTACAAGTAAGGAGCAGAGCGCACCCTGGTCTGACATGTACTCAGGCCAACAGCAGAGTGAACCAATCCCAAAAGGTTTGGTTCATGGGGAAGAGGGACATAGGGTTGTGTGAATCAGTTCACGTCTATTCGCCAGTAGCAGGTACAAAATTAAAGAAGTACGTTTTCATGTGAAACTGGTAACATTAAGGATTACCACTTACATAGCACGTGCTACATGTTGGAAACGGTCGTAAGTGCTTTACGTACATCAGCCCATTGAATTGTCACCATAACCTTGTAAAAATAGCACGACTATCATCCCCATTTCACAGATGAGGATTACGTTAGTTAATTAAGTTAGTGACTTGCCCAAAGTCATGTAGCTAGCAAAGCTTGAACCCTGGGACATGAGTGTACAAAGTTTGAGTGCAGAGTTTTGGTGCTCTTTTTTTTTTTTTAATGTTTATTTATTTTTTGAGAGAGAAAGACAGTGTGAACAGGGGAGGGGCAGAGGGAGAGGGAGACACAGAATCTGAAGCAGGCTCCGGGCTCTGAGCTGTCAGCACAGAGCCCGACGCTGGGCTCAAACCCATGAACTGTAAGATCATGACCTCAGAAGTCGAATGCCCAACCTCCTGAGCCACCCAGGCACCCCAAGTTTTTGTGCTGTTAACCGCTATGTAGTATCTACTTCCCTGGTGGTGATTAAACTTCAAGAGTTTTAAGTGTTGACTTCTCACACAACCTAGATTCTAAAGCAGGGTGGCTTAGTAGAGCTTGCCTGAAGTTGTGGCAGTCAACCCCTGCCTTCCAAGATCTTTGCAGCTAGCCATGTGCACTGTTGACAGACTGATGTTTAAATTGTATTTAGCCATAATTAATTTAACTTTAAATAGCCACCTGTGCCCGGTGGCTGCTGGGTGGGACCTGCGGCCGAGAGCAAGCTTTTCAGCACAATGTAGGATGCTCTGCTTGTCCTGGACCCACCGTTCATCTGGTCAACCAGTGCTGTCCTCTGTGGGCCTCAACCCCTACAAACAGGGGGGCCGAGGCCTGCCCTCTGTGCACTGCTGGCCAGAGCCTCTGCCCTCATTCCCCTCCCAGCTCTTCCCTGCCAGCCTGAAGCCACCTCCCTCAGCACTCCAGTTGGCCTTCTAGAGAGAAAAGCTCCCGACTAGAACGTGCCCATAGCCAAGCCTTGCTACTATGAACACTCCTGAGAAAAAAGAGAAACTCCATGAATCTAGTTTTCCCCCTATGGCCTTGATCCTTCCCTAGGAAAACTAGACTTCTCTGCATGTAATTATGATAACAGAATGGAGATGACTAGATAGGCACCTCGCAGCGTGACTCCAGAGCCCCCGTGCAGTTATGATGGAAACTGCCAGAACGATAGCCGCTTAGCTTTACAAATAAGGAATGCCCTTTACTACACGCAGGCTGCCTTGACTCTGTTTAAAACGTTTTCGTGAGGATTGCGTGTTGTTTGTTGTATTAACTTGAATTCTGGGTTCCCAAACAGCATTTACTACTTACAGTAAACTTTTGACTTAGCCTGGAAAATCTAGAAAACTTTCCTCCAGGAATAGCAAAATGAAAGTCTAGCGCATTTCCCAGCAAAGTAGCGTGTGTTCTCACCTGTAAGATGAGAATCATGATTATCCTGCACAGGATTATGAAGGGATTAACGTGAAATATTGGCCAGGCAGTGTTGTTTCTAGAAGCTGTCCCTTGGTCATGACTAGTGATGACTGTCTTTAAGGATTATAAACTTATGTCAAATTTCACTTTTTAGGGGGACTTCTTTGTAGAGCAAAGGCTGCGATTTTTCAGCACCAGGATACCAAGCACGGTAGATTTCCTTAACAATTCAGGAACTCCGATATGAGAGTCCTCTAAGCTCAGGGCTGGGAAAAAAAAGAGTAAACCTGAACAAGAGTGATTTCCCCCCTCTGTGATACCAGGGAGCACTTTGCAGGGCTCTCTTTCAATTTCTTAGCTTTACAAACACAGCCCAGTGAGGCTAAGCAGTTTACCCAAAGCTGCACAGCATGTCAGTGGACAGGGAAACATCAGAGCATGGTTATGGTCTCCTGAGGCCTGACCTTCCTGAAGGCATCAGCAGTTAGTTAGACGGCAAGATCATCCCATAAATAACCAGGACAATACAAGGTCATATATATACTGAAGTGGTGATGACTTTATTTTTACCAATTGCCCAAAATACAGCTGGCAGAATGATAAAATCCTACAGTTTCTTTCATCTATAAAGCGGGCTAATGGGACATAGCTCAGGGGTTATTAGATAAATTATGTATGAATTGGTATCACCTAGTATATGCTCACTACACACATTTGAAGAGTACAAGCAACATTTTAAAAGGCTGACATTGGCAAACGTAGCTCAAGGTCCCCAAATCTGGCACACATTCTGCCTGTTTTGGAGCTGGGCCGAGGGTTGTGAATGTCTTCTTCTCTTACAGAAAACAGTCAGCATTTGAGATGTGGCTGGTATACTCGAAGAACTCTCAGTAGCCCACTCCCTGGAAGCAAAGAAATCGTCATACTATATATAAATATTCCTTCTGTAACTTTTACTGATCCAGGGGCACCTGGGTGGTTCAGCCGGTTACGCGTTCGACTTTGGATCAGGGCGTGATCTCACGGTTCATGAGTTCGAGCCCCACATCAGGCTCTGCGCTGACAGCTCGGACCTGGAGCCCGCTTCAGATTCTGTGTTTGTGTGTTTGTGTGTGTCTCTCTCTACCCCTCCCCCACTCATGCTCTCTCTCAAAAATAAACATTTTTTTAAATGTTTTTTATTTATTTTTGAGACAGCGTGAGCAGGGGAGGGTCAGAGAGAGGGAGATACAGAATCTGAAGCAGGCTCCAGGCTCTGAGCTGTCAGCACAGAGCCCTACGTGGGGCTCGAACCCACAAACTGTGAGATCATGACCTGGTCCGAAGCCAGACGCTCAACCGACTGAGCCACCCAGGCGCCCCTCAAAAATAAACATTTTAAAAAATTAAAAAAAAATCTTTTAGTGATCCATTTAGTGGTTAGCATGTATACTAAGAATACCACAAAATACCTTTTTCCTATTTTCTAAAAGGGGGAACTGTGGTGGCAATTGTTATCTGTCCCCATCAAGTTTCTGTTACTTTACATATAATTTGTTAAAACCAGGTAATTATCTACATTCAAGGTGACTGCCTCCTACCTTAGCCAAGCAGCTGTCTCTGTGCAATGTTGTAATTAGATAATGAACATGGAACAGACAATTGAGTGCTGCTTTTCTTAAAAGAAACAGCTTTTGGGGTGCCTGGGTAGTTCAGTCAGTTAAGTATCCTGCTTTGGCTCAGGGCATGATCTCACTGTTCATGAGTTTGAGCCCCACACTGGGCTCTCTGCTGTCATCACAGAGCCTGCTTCAGATCCTCTGTCCCCCTCTCTCTCTGCCCCTCTGCCTCATACATTCTGTCTCTCTTTCTCTCTCTCAAAAATAAATAAACATTAAAAAGATAAAACAGAGAGAAACAGTCCTACACTTGCCCCCTGTCTGGTCTCAGGCCGGACTTCCTGCCACTGGCCACACACGTTCCGGCTCGTAGGCTCTGTTCTTTTGGGCTCTTGTCTCCTGCCACCCTCCTTCAGACTGGTCCCCTGGGTGCCGTTGCCACCTCACACGTATCCCACATTTCCGGGGCACACGTGTCAAGGCCTGCAAACAAACACCATAAAATCAGCTCTGGCTTACTGCAGCGTTTGCCTCTAACATACATGTCTCATCTATCTCCGTGGTGCCTTCCCCCCGCCCCCACCCCAGGCTTAGGAATTGTTAACCGCTTCACAGTAACTAGCAGGGGCAAGAGCAAGGCCTCATCTTCAGTCTGTACTATGGTTTTCCCTATGATGCAGCTTAAGTAAGCACTCGGGGTAGTTTTTTGTTTGGTTTTGTTTCAGATAGTTCTGGATTTAGAAAAAGGGCATCGCCAGAGAGTCCATGAATATTTACATCATAAATATAGATAGGTACAAAAAAATCAAGTTAGATAGATGGATTCAGAAGACGGTTTTATTTTGCCCCCACCAACAAATCTATATGTGGCCTCTTGGTGCAATGTTGGTGCAGAGCGTGTATAGATTTAGTGTTTGCTTTTGTCAAAGTCAGCAGTAGAGTAAGTGGTACGTGGTGCACTAGAGAATAAACATGAGGGAAGGGAGATGAAAGAAGAGGCTTCCAGATAAGTATATGAAACATTTATTTAATTATTGTGGTAGAACTTGGTGTGAAACCCAGGAATGGAAAGCTGAGGCCATCTTAAGCCTGAAAGTATAATAAAATAGCAGATACTTCAAGAGAGACAAAATACCCAACAGTAGCATTTGCTCGTAGTATTATTTTGCATCTGCATGATTTTTCCAGATATCGAATTTCAAATAACTAGCTATCTATTAAGTAAATGTTTCTCGCTAACTTTCTCTCCACACACACACACACACACACACACACGTACACAGGCACGTAGTTTTTATGAACATACAGCAAATATATGTTAACTACAAGTACCGCTGCTAATCCACAGAAAGGCTCCAGGCACGGACTTGAGGCACAGGGAAGGAAAGGGTTGACATGCGGCGGGCATACTCAGCAGGCGCTGCGCTAGCTACAGCACACCTGTTACCTGTCCGGATTCTCAGGACAGCTCTGGAGGGTACGCAAGTGATATTATCTCCATTTTACAGACAAGTGACATCTTAGCGCGAGACCACTAAGCCTGCTCAAGCAGAGATGAGCGTGATTACCTAACTGGTTTCTCTTTCTCAAGAACGCAAACAGACATACAGGAAGAGGATAAGAAGACAGTGAGAGCAAGAGCTGACCCGACATAGGAAAATGAGATGACAGAGGCCTCAGGAACTGAGCAAACAGAACCAAGACCTTCCAGAAACAGAGTACAGAGAGTACGATGATGGGTCGGAAACACCACACTTGGTAATATTCCAGAGAAGACGGAGTCATCCGTAATGTCTGGGGATCACACCACTTCCACTGAGGACCATGGAGATAATCAATTCCTCCAACTGCTCTGGAGACTTCTGTTTCTTGCACTACATCCTTTCTCTATGAGGCCAGTCTGCCCACATTTTTGTGAGATCCTGAGAGCGGCTGGCCACACCTCCTCCCCACAGCCGGCTACCGTCCACACTGTCACCCACCACTGCCAAACAGCAGGGCCTTCTCTTCGTCTTCCACTTTCTGGCTCTGCAGCAAGGGCCTGCGGTAAACCAGGAGCCTGTGGAAATGTGGCTTCCAGGCTGCTAGCCCCCGGGAAACAGAAACTACACAGAGGTGGGGGCCTGAGATGTCAGCAGATAGCCCCGGACTCTCTCCTGAAAGCGATGGGAAGCTCTTTGTGATGTTCGGGACAGTGTGAGATGATCTGATTCCTACTTAAAAAGTGAACTGATGAAAGTACAGAGAATGACATGCAAGGAGACGAGAGCAGCTAGGACAGTCTATTCAGAGGCTCTTTGACTCGTCTGTTTGGATCGTGGTGGTGTCAGCGAAGATGAAGAGTGTAGGCAAACTTAGGGGCTTTTAGAAGGTGAAATGGATAGGGCTTCACAGGGGATTGGATGGGTGTGAGATGGAGGTCTCGGGGGACCCTGGATTTCTGACTTATGCCGCTGATGGATGGTGTTGCCGTGCATGGAGATGGGGAACACTGAAAGTGGCCTAGCCAGAGGAATTTACAATCCAGGTGTTTTCTCTCCTCAACTCCTTTAGAGGGTAAAAATCTTCATTGTATCTCTCACAAGAGCCCGCGCCATGCACATCATAGTCCCTAAGTCAGGCAATAATCCCTACATTAGACATCATTACAGCATATCCAACAAGCAGCCCGTGATGGCAAATCTGTCCTTTGAGGAAGAAAAAACAGTACCGAACTCCACCCCACCCAGGCTGGTTAGGGGCAGCAGCACTGAAAACTCACAAACACAACCAAAGGAGGAAAAAGAGAGACAGGACAAGTCTCTGGGAGCAGATATATGTAGGCAATTATTAGTCATCTGGACGCAAATTCTGCTGGAGGGTGGGGTGGATCCTGAGTGAATGTGAATACAACCAGGAACAGAGCAAAGGGGAAAAAAATGACTTAGTCACCAAAGAAGATCAGACACATTATTGTGTGACAGAAGTTATAACAATCAAAATTATGAAAGGCTTTTGTTTTATGTTGTATCTAAGGAAGCACAATCAGGATAAGTAAAAAAGAGAGAGAGAGAGAAAGACAGGAAGGAAGGCAGGCAGGCAGGAAGGAAAACAAAAAAACTGGGG
Source organism: Suricata suricatta (assembly GCF_006229205.1). Taxonomy (NCBI): domain Eukaryota; kingdom Metazoa; phylum Chordata; class Mammalia; order Carnivora; family Herpestidae; genus Suricata; species Suricata suricatta. The sequence goes on from NC_043707.1 coordinate 43,649,252, forward strand.
AAAAAGAAGACATATTAATATGAATATCATTATATAGGTGGTCATATATATAATCTTCAATTATCTGAAGTGAGAGGAAGACGATGAGGAGAAAGGGTGAAAATGTGAAGAGAATAAAGCTCATAAGTGAGCGGAATCAGAGACAGGCAGAATTAATGTGAAGTGTAAACCCAATGGATGGGAAGTAAGGGCCAAGATGAATTATAGGAGGTGAGAAGAGCAGCAGGAGCCAAGGGAGAAAAGACTAGAAACAAGCAAACTAAAATCAGATGAAAAAGCCAAGCGGAGCAATAGGACCAGGTGAAAAAAATTAAAATTTTTTAATCCTTTTTTTCCAAAACAGCACAGCCTCACAGGATTATAAGAAAAGAGGCAAGGCTCTCACAGAAAGCAGAGAGGCCCGCAGAGTCATTTTGAAACCGAAATGTGTTTTCTGTTTAGGTTGGTTGCCTTGTGGGTCTGGAACCATTTTGACATGTGGAAATATTCATTTTGATGTGCCTAAAGTGTATTGATTATGGTAATTGCCTTTTCTGTGTTAGCTGCAGCCCACTGTGATTTCCTATGGGCTACTGTAATTGCTTTTTAACCTGCCCTGTTGGCTAATTCGGTTTGGGGGAGTCAAAGTGACCTCTGCATGTCAGCCTCACTAGGATCACAAGACAGGAGCACCAAAGTCCAGTTAAAGAAGAGAAACGTAGGAAGGTGGGCTTGGGCATGTTTACCTTGGAGAGGCGCGCATGCGGGCTTATGGGCGCTGAGGGAAATGTAGGATGGAACGTTTTGGTTTCACCACTTAGGAAGCCAGTGACTGACTTTCTGATCCAGGCTGTATGGAAGAGAACAACGGACAAAGCCAAACCATCATTTTGTAGCATTTCCTAAATTCATTCACTGACCTAAGGAGAAGAGAAACCACGTCCTGATCCATTGCCATGGCCCCTGCACCTTGCCTTTCCATTCATTATTCTGTCTCTGTTTTCCTGAAATTAAAGGGGTCCTCAGAATTCCTACGCCATGCTATGTATATCTGGGGATTGCCTAATCAGACGTGTAAACTGTCAAATTTGTTTTCTGTCCATATCAGGATCTCCACCCGGGGCTGTGACTGTCTCTGGGATTACATGTCGGTGTTTATGTTTGTGGTATAGATCACCTGGCAGAAAAGGAAGACGATCCTGGTTTGAGAAAAGTCATAACTTACCTCATATTAAGGTCCCTAATTGTATCAGTCTTTTACTGTTTTGTCCTTCATCACGTCAGATATTAATGAAATCTGTTCTATCAACACCTAGTGTTTATTGAGCTCTACTGGCCAGTACTATGCATGGTTATCTCCTTTGATCCCTGAAACAACCCTATGAGGTAAGCACCATCATATGAACTTAGATGGTCTGACTTCTGACTCCAGGCTCTTATCTTCTATAGTGATGACGACCTGGTCTTACTGTGATTTTGCACTTGGTATAAATCCATGTAGGTCATAGTGCCTTCCTCTGAAGATCATTCATTTATTCAATGGATATTTTTACTCGATTTTAGCCAAAAGGCCGAGAAGCGATTATTTATTCAATAAATATTTATCAAGCTCCTCATACATGTCAGGTAACTCCCATAGGTACTAGAAATAGATTGAAAAACAAAGCTGACAAGCTGTCTTAAAAGCGTAATTTTTAGCCAGAGAAAAAACAGTATACAATTAAATATATGAAATAAAATCATTAGAGTAGGGTTAATAGCATAAAGAAAATAAATAGGATATTTATGGTGGAAAAGACCAAGAAGGAGAAACCAACACTGAAGAGTATGGTTGGGGAAGACTTCTCTGAGGAGGTGACATGTACGCTGAGATCTGAAATAAAGGAGTCCGTGTGCAGCAGCTAAGGAAGGGACCGTCTCATAGAACAGGGGAGCGGAATGTCAACAGGTCAGCTGCCTGCCTTAGACGGTGGACCTATGAGCCATCCGGGGTCCATGATTTCCCTTTCCTTCTGGATAGTCTAGTAGTGGGAGAATCAACAGTCTTTTGCTGGTTCATTTCAGTGGCATAGAGACAGGAGATACAGAATCCAAAGCAGGCTCCAGGCTCTGAGCTAGCTGTCAGCACAGAGTCTGACACGAGGCTCGAACCCATGAACCGCGAGATCATGACCTGAGCTGAAGTCGGACCCTTAACCACCTGAGCCACCCAGGTGCCCCTAAATGTCCTTTCTTATATTCAACAGGAAAAAATTAAAAATCGCTGCTATTATTTCTGATCTTATTAACATCTTTTTTTATATATATAATTTCTTTAATGTTTATTTATTTTTGGGAGAGAGACAGAGTGCAAGCAGAGGAGGGGCAGAGAGAGAGGGAGACACAGAATCTGAAGCAGGCTCCAGGCTCTGAGCTGTCAGCACAGAGGCCGATGCAGGGCTCAAACCCCAAGCTGTGAAATGGTGACCTGAGCTGAAATCAGACGCTCAACTGACTGAGCCACTATAGGTGCCCCGATCTTATTAACATCTTAATGCGTGTCCTTCAAATCAGTTTTTTAAACTAATAACTCTTATTTGCATTCAATGTACCAGGCTCTAGACTACAAGATTTGCAGGCCTTTTTTTTATACTGTCTCCTCAAACAATCCCAGGGGTAGGCAGGGGTTTTTTTTGTTTGTTTGTTTGTTTGTTAATTTTTTTAATGTTTTATTTATTTTTGAGAGAGAGAGAGAGAGAGAGAGAGCATGAGCCAGGGAGGGTTAGAGAGAGAGGGAGGCACAGAATCTGAAGACAGGCTCCATCCAGGCTCTGAGCTAGCTGTCAGCACAGAGAGCCCTACGTGGGTCTCGAACCCACAAACCTTGAGATCATGACCTGAGCCGAAGCTGGACACTCAACTGACTGAGCCACCCAGGCTCCCCTGTTTTGTTTTTTTAAATGCAAGAACAGACTCGAGGAGGTTAAATCACTTGCCCAGGAACATGCACCTGGTAAGTGGCTGAGCAGAATCTGACCCGGGAACTACCTGACACTAGAGTTGTCCCCCCCGCCCCCCACTGTGGCTTCTCCTTTGTGTGAGTACAGATTGTATGTATTTTCCAAAAATCTTGATAGCCTGGTGCTTCTCCCTTACATTTCCCCATATCAATAAATATTTACTGTTTTTCGTGATTCCTTGTTTTGTCTTACGCTTTAAAGACTGACGTTCTTTCCTTCTATCTATTCCAGTGATTCGAAGGTGTGCTTTCTGTTTTGAATTCCAGTAGATCATCTTTCAACAAAGACCACCCAATGAGAACAAGTACATTTATTCAGAGCTTGCTACAGCAAGCACAGCAGCCCCCATCACTTCCATTTCCTGTTTCATGGAGACTTGAGGGCAGGCAGGGGGTGAAAAAAATGGAAGATTCAGGGATGCTCTGATTTGAGCGGACCTCCACAGGAGGCTGGAGGCTGACTAACTGGAAGGGGCATTTTATTTAGCTGGGGGAGCATTTTTGACTTTCCCTGGTTGGTCCTGAGTCAGAGGAAGTGAGGACAAAGAATGGGGTCACTGGCACTCATTAACTGAGCCTGACCATTCTAGGCCAGTTGGTGCGGATGTTGTCATTGGCTTCCTGGGCTGGTTTCTCCAGAGATTTGTGTCATGTTTTATGGTCATATCTTCTCTGACCATTGTCGTTAGTATGCCAGTGTCTCACTTTGCAAAAATATTGAGTCCTTTGTTACTCATTCCAAGTACGAAATGATTATCATGTGGTTCAGGGGTTATCAATCACACTTTTAGACCCTCAGTTCGACTCACGCTCCCTTTTGATTTTGTTAACCTAGGATTTTCAAGGAAGATTGTTGTTATAAATGGATCCGTTTTAGAGTACACTATTTTCTATTGTGATTTCTAACCTAAATTTCGGTTTTATCTTTTTAGTGTTTACAGCGAATCTTTATACCTCAGCAGCTCTGTTTTTGAGTTCTTGTGTCAGATTTGATTCAGGATTTTTTCTAGTCCTTTACGTGCCTACCTGAGAATTTCTTTCTGTTCCTCATCTGTAAAAAGAGGTTAAGTACAAAAACAACACATAAAATATGCTTAGCAAAATGTAGGGCATGTGGGGAGTGTTCAGTAGTGATTAGCCACTGCATTGCCCTCTTCCTCATTACATTTCACACATAAAAGACAGCTTGGCTAGGTTTTCCACACCTCTTTCTCTCAATCCTTTTAAACTTGGTTCCATTGTTACATTATTAACCCAATTCTTCTTACTTTTGTTTTCATTTTCTGATTGTGGCATATAGGATTTTGTTTAGTTTTTCCTGAGTCGTGTGGTGATGTGAGGCTCCAGCAATTTTTCCCAAAATATGTTGTGCCTCTAGAATATGCACACTACATCTTGTTCACCTACTTGTGTCTTTTCAACTCTGTAAAGTTCCCTTCATGTTTAGGTTGTGGCTTCTGTTCAGACAGGCCTGCTGTCTCATCAGAGAAGATGGTCCTCACACCCGCCATTTGCTTGGTGCGTTACTCTCCTTTTCCTCCTTCCCGAATTCTGGAAGGACTTTACGTTGCTCACCCAGGTCCTAATACGACCTGTTCTTAGGATTCCACTGACGCTTCTGTTTTGTGTTTGGTTTTCTTTATTTCACGAATTCACTTTTTCATTTTATCCGTTTTCCATCACCACCTATGTTTTTCTCTGTTTTGTGGCTTTCTGTCTTTATCTTGTGGCAGCCATGCCTTTCTGAGTCCCATTGAGGGAACCAAGCAGTTTTCTTTTTTTTCATGTTTATTTATTTATTTTTGAGAGAGAGTGAGCGAGCACACAAGTGGGGTAGGGGCAGAGACAGAAAAAGAAAGAGAGAGAGAATCCCAAGCAGGCTCAGCACTGTCAGCACAGACCCAACGTGGGACTCAATCTCATGAACCTTGAGATCACTACTTGAGCCAAAACCAAGAGTTGGATCCTCAACCAACCAACGCTACCTGGGCATCCCAAGCAGTTTTCTTTAAAATATAAAACAAAGTATCTGTTTCTTGTAAATGTTCATTTTCAATTGCCTGATCTTCCACAGGATCTAAAGGGTAACAGTTACCCTTCCCTTCTTCCACAATACTTTTCATGGTCCCATATTGGGCTCTGTTACTTATTTATTTGATTTTTAATGTGCTGGGTTTTTAAGATCCGTATTGGGACAAGAGAATCTTTCAAATAGGCCATCTACGAAAGGCCCTGTGTGCACCTTCTGCCTCCTTGGCCGCTAGTTGAATTCCCTGCCCAGAATTCAACAGTGTGCCCGATTGCCAATGCCAGTCAGCTAGGTTAGTACTGCCGGCCTGAGACAGAGTTTCTCCTCCTACTTGTCTGGCTCTTTCACTCTCTGAACAGAGGCATTACATGAAAAAGACCCAGCACCCAGTGACACTGCTCCCATGTTACATCCTGCTTCAGTCTCTCCCCTTCTGCACTTCCCTTTTGCATTTGACGCCTGTAACGTGAGTGCTGTCCTTCCCCAGCCAGAGTGTGTTCTGTGTCCTGGGTCCAGTAGTGGCCAAGACAGTCCCTGCCCTCACGGAGCTCTCGTCCCAATTCTGGTGAGGACGCGATGCGCGCTGACCAGCTCCTGCTGCCTCCGCTGCTTGTATGGGTGCCTCCTCTGGTGATGACTTCATGTCTGAAGAATCAGGCAGATGAGGAGGAGAGGGTCAGCACCACCTTGGCTGCCGCAGAGGGATGTCTGCCGTCATCCCAGGCGGGACAGGTGTCCAGCAAGGGGGGGTGACGTTTGCTCTGACTCTACGTGGGAACATCTCAACCAGTTGCTCTTTTCAGTGTGCTCATCAGTTCATGAGACATCTTCTCAAGTTCCATCTTTACTTTTACCTTTGGCTGCTAGTTTTAAGTTATTTATATTTTCTTTGCCTTGATGGGTATTTTAATAAGAAGTTGAGATAGGATACGTTGGATTACAGTGCCAGCGTGGAATGCTGACTGCCCAATGTTGAGTTGGGGAGCGAATGTGGGATATTCAGTGCCCATGCCTAGCAGGAAGGCAGAGATCCTGTCCTAAGCCTTCAGACACACAGCAGATCTCGAGGCAGAGCCCAAGAATCATCAGAGGAGAAGGGACGTGTCGACCCTCAGGTGAAAGTTGATAAGCTCTCCAGTGATGGGAGGAACCAGTGACCAAGGTGGTGTTTTTAGAAATATCAACATTTAGGGGACGAAAGGGGAAAACTAAGCCACACATTGCACCCTGTCGATTCGGTTTCTTTTTTCCTGTCCTGTGAAAAGGTATACATAAATAGATAAATAGTCATCAGGTCTTGATTACCCACTTTGCCAAATGGATGACCCTGGGCTTGTTTTTCCCTCACCAACTTCCCCTCTTTGGGGGTCAAACTAGAGAGAAGTTGGAATCAGGTAACAGGTAAACCTCTGGCTGCACAGGCAATGGTCTTGAGCACCCTTCTGAAATACTATGTACCATTTTAGAATCACTCCCTACATAGCTACCATTATCTGAAACCTTACCAGACTGCAGGCAATTCTGTTAAGCGCTCTATGTGCATTGTCTCATTTCATCTCCACAGTAGTGTGGGGTAAATATTATTATTCCCATTAACAGTAAGAAAGTTGCCTATGATAGCAATTTCTATGATTTACCCAAAGTCACACAAAACGAGAGCAACAGAGTCAGGATTTGAAGCTGGCCTGTACTCTTAAAAGAGTGCCATATTGTGTCTCTCCCCCACACACATACACACAGCATGAGTATTTGAGGGGCTGTATGAAAACATAACTAATGTTCAGAGGGGTTTTTTAAATAAATAAAATATGTTACTTCCTTGCAAAGAAGTGGCAGAATTGTTTTCAAACCTGTGCTGACTCTAAACTTAAAAACATTTATTGGGGCGCCTGGGTGGCTTAGTCGGTTAAGCATCCGGCTTTGGCTCAAGTCATGATCTCACGGTTTGTGGGTTTGAGCCCCGCGTCGGGCTCTGTGCTGACAGCTAGCTCAGAGCCTGGAGCCTGTTTCAGATTCTGTATCTCCCTCTCTCTCTGACCCTCCCCTGCTTGTGCTGTCTCTCTCTGTCTCTCAAAAATAAATAAAAAACATTAAAAAAAACATTTATCAGCATTTCTTGTGGAAATATACTCAGCATTATTTTATGGCAGAAACAAATATTAGTTTCATTAGCTAACAATCATACCTTGTTATTGACCAGAAAGTTCTCAACATGCATTCAGCACATTTACCTCCACAGGACTTCTGAGTTACTGTAGAAAGTCATTTTTTTCACTCAAATCAAACTTTCCCCTTATATGAATATTCAAAAGAATCTGCTACAAAAACAAAACAAAATTAAAAAAAAAAACAAAAGAATCTGCTACAAAATCATATAAATTCCTTATGGTTCTGTAACCATAGCATAGGAATGTTCTTATGCAGCTATTAAAAACATTTTTTGTTTTAAAATTTTTTAATATTTATTTATGTTTGAGACAGAGAGAGAAAGAGTGCGAGCAAGGGAGGGACAGAGAGAGAGGGAGACACAGAATCTGAAGCGAGCTTCAGGCTCTGAGCTGTCAGCACAGAACCCAATGCAGGGATCAAACCCAGGAACCGTGAGATCATGACCTGAGCCGAAGTCGGAAGTCGGTTGCTTAACCAACTGCCACCCAGGCGCCCCCTTAGAAAATTGTTTTAATGAAGAGGACCACATAGAAACATGAGAAATATCTATTATGTTAACATGAAAGATGGTATGCATATTATACTGCAATTATGTAAAAATATTGCATCCATAGAGACAAGAACAAAGACTGGAAAGTAATTGGTAAAAATAAAAATGATTGCGAAAGGAGGGCTATTTCAAAGTTTTTCAAAAATTTCTCCAATGTTTTACTATATTAAAGTAGTTGGTCTGTCTGCTAGTCAAAACTACCTTCATTTGCTCCTGGTCTAGACACCTTTGTGAAGTGGGCGCCAGTAAGTAGCCCATGGATAGTAATTTACAAAGGAAATAATAAGATCTCTGCCACTTTTTTAAGATCCACTATTTAACCACAGGGATAGGAGGTTTTCCTCTGTATAACAGACTAGAACAGTTTTCCTCTTCTGAGGCTCTTTTGAAAAGTTGTTATTTTTCCACTCAACATGTACAATTATCATGTAAATATTCAAGTTCACTTTTGGGCAACTGCTTTCATAGGGGAACATGGAACTTTTTTGGGCAAGAAACAACGGCACTTTATTATCTGTATTATCAAATGGAAACTCCCCAGCCAAGCATTAAAGACTGAAAATCTCCTGTGGGGCACCTGGGTGGCTCGGTCGGTTAAGCGTCTGACTTCGGCTCAGGTCATTGGTCTTCCAGTTTGTGGGCTCTGGGCTGACAGCTCGGAACCTGGAGCCTGCTTCAGATTCTGTGTTTCCTCCCTCTCTGCCCCTCCCCTGCTCACTTCCTGTCTCTCTCTCAAAAAAAAATTTTTTAATAAGAATAATAATTAATTAATTAATTAAAAACACTTAAAATCTGTCTCTTTCCCCAGTAATGCTTCAGGAGAAAGTTTTCCCCATCAAGCCTTCTCTGTAACGGCTCATTCTTGTTTGGTGGGCTACATCATGATCCAGCCCTGTGAATTTTCTATATGGGATTAAAATAACCATAAACGAAGCTCCTATATTGACACTTTTTGTCTCACATCTTTATTTTTTAGTGAAATAAAATATTACAGGATAAAATTCAGGTCTCCTTTGTCCCTTTCCCCAGGCTCACTGCCCTCCCTTCTCTGGGGGCAGCTACGATCATGAGTTTGTGCAGGAACAGCTTCCAGTCTGTCATCCTCCTTACAGATGCAGCTGTAAACAATATATAGTGCTTTAAGATCTGCACGTTCGTGCAGTTACAGGTCTTCTGCGACTTGGTTTTTTTGTTCAAACTTGTTTTTGAGATCTGTCTACATTGTAATGATAGATGTGTTCATTTATTTCAAGTTCCCTGCAGCATATTAATTGTGCTGTGATTGCGATTTACTGGAAAACGAAGGAGCATATTCCAAAAAGACCTTGACTTACTCCCTATACAACAGGGAGGAAAAACCCTTGCCGGAAGAGCTTTCTGCCATCTTTGATTTCAAGAGTGGATTGGAGTGGCTTTCAAGTGTGAGCACAAGCTCTGAAGTGAAAAGCATCTGGCCAAGGCTAGGATAATGTGTGCCGACTGGGTGAGGGAACAAGGAGTGGTTTTAAAATCCAATTATGCTTAAGAGCATATGCTGTTTAAGATACCATTCCTCCCTCCCAGCGAGGTCCCGTCACACTGGTGTTGATGGCTGTATTCTTCTGCTGTGGAAGAAACAGAACGAGAGCTGACAAATGTCTCTCTGGCATTTGTCTGATACACAGATAAAGCCTTGGGTCTCGGCATTCCCCCTGTAGTTGGTGAACATTTGTTGAGCACCAACAGGGAGATGGGCACAGGAAAGGCAGCTGCTCGCAATATCATTTCAGTATAAGCAGGAGCCTTGCTGAGTTTCTCTGTCTTTCATTAAAGGTCCACACACGTTCCTGTCGGGGAGGATCAAGTCCAGCACATGGAGCTAGTTCAGGATCTAGCACAAACGTTTAACAAGAAGTATGGGGAGTTCTTCCCAGTGCCCAAATCGATCCTGAGTAAGTAACAAACATCTCTCTGACTGTTAAATCAGGCCGTGTTTCCCAGACAGGATTGGATAATGAGCCCAGGCCTGGAATTTCCTCAGGACCAAACCCAGCTTTCTTGTGGACAGGCTTCAGAATATGTAACTGGAATCCCTGTCTCTCTCTGTAATGTGGGACTGGTAGACCTTGTGAGATTATTGGGTGAAATAATCAAAAAAGTTTGAAAAGTATGGGAAAGACTAAAAATGAAAAATAATCAAATTCACTAACTTACATAATATGCACATATATATATATATATACTTGGTAAATTCTATAGAAGTTATTTTGAAAGTAGATATGAGAAAGACTAAAAATGAAAAATAATCATTTTTATTAAAAAGCATTGTATAGGGGCACCTGGGTGGCTCAGTCAGTTAAGCATCCAACTTTGGCTCAGGTCATGATCTTGCAGTTTGTGAGTTCAAGCCCCACATCAGGCTCTGTGCTGACAGCTCAGAGTCTAGAGCGTGTTTCTGATTCTGTCTCTCCCTCTCTCTCTGCCCCTCCCCCACTCATGCTCGCACGCTCTCTCTCCCTCTCTCTCTCTCTCAAAAGTAAACATTTTCTTAAAAACAGCATTATATAATTTGCCAATTATATATCTGGTAAATTATATTTACTGTATATTGACAATATATCAATGTTATTATATTATTTCATATATTAATAGTTCATATATTTGATATTTTATATAATGAATTGCATATATATATGTATATATATATATATACACACACACACACTTCCCTGGCTTATGGATGCTATTGGCAAAGCTAATTTTGCATCCAAGTCATATATTGAGTTGGTGGCAAGGCTCTTCTGATTTCTTTTTTTTTTTAATTTTTTTTAATGTGTATTTATTTTTGAGAGAGAGCAACAGAGTATGAGTGGGGGAGGGGCAGAGAGAGAGGGAGACACAGAATCCGAAGCAGGCTCCAGGCTCTGAAAACTCTGATTTCAAAGCCAGTTGACCTTGCCTTCCCTGCTCCCAAGAGAGCAAAGTCAGAAGGGTGAGAACTGCCGAGTCAGCAGCTTGCTAAAACAGAGGGGATGGATCCTTCTCACACCCTCTTTCCTAAATGCACGCCGGTGGTGGAATGTGCAGTCCACCCACTGGATCTGAAACCACACCTGCAGCGTGTGAGGCTGGACTGGTCTGGAATCTTCTTGAGGAAAGAAGCTGTGAGCCTCTGTCAACATTTCACTGGTGAGGTAGATTTGTGGCAGGGGCAGAGATCACTGAGCCTAATTAAACCGAGCCTTTGTGAAACTGACAGCATGTAGGTGGGCCCAGTATCTGTGGTGGAGCATTAGGCAGGTATAAATTTCTAAGCTCTTGCAACAGTTCACACAAATAAAAACTGGGCCTTCCATGCATTGAAATCAACCTTCTTTTAGCAATATGTAATATTTTAATGCTTTTGCCTATTGTTGTTTTACCTATTCAGCTTGATATGTTTCTGTAATAGCCATAAAATAGGCAATTATTAATAACACTGGTTTATAAAGCAAAAAGCTTCACATTTTGATTCTATCAGAGCAGTAACTGAGTCACTTCTGTCTGTGTGTGTGCATTGAAATATACTTATATATAACTGTGGATAAAGAAATGAAAGCATTGCCACAGATTGTTAAAATTTTGGGGGCCAGTGGTTGTAAAGGGCAGAGAGTGATTAGCTAGTAGGGAAAGAGAGAAGGAAAGAATATCAGACTTTTTTAAAAGGCGGGCATACCTAAAGCAGTATGATTGTTGTAATTTCATTTGTGTAAGAAATTTTTATGTGTATATATGCATTAAGAGACATGCGAAAATATGCTCAACAAAATGTTAACAGTATTATCATATATTTCAGGTGATCTTTATTTTCCTGCTTATATAAATGGCTTGAATTTTTCACTATGAGTATTTGACATTTATATAATCAGATAAAGATAATAATAAAGTCATCTATCTGGCAAGAAATAACAAGTACAGGTGAGGATGTGGAGAAAAGGAACCCTCGTGCACTGGCAGTGGGAGTACAAGCTGGTGCGGCCACTGTGGAAGACAGTATGGAGTTTCCTCAGAAAAATTAAAAATAGAACCACCATATGATCTGATCATTTTACTATTGGGTATTGACAGAAAGAAAGTGAAAACACTAATTCAAAAAGATCTATGTGGCATTATTTTATTTATAGCCAAGATATGGAAGCAACCTAAGTGTCTGTAAACAGGTGATGGATAAGGAAGGTGTGGTGTGTGCGCACAATGGAATACTGCTCACAGGGATGAGACTGTATCATTGGAGACAGTCTGGGTGGACCTGGAGGGTATTATGCCAAGTAAAGGAAATCAGACTGAGAAAGACAAATACCATATGATTTCACTCATAAGTGGAATCTTAAAAGAGTATAAACAAAGCACAGAATCAGGCCTGTAAGTACAGAGAATAAACTTATGCTTGCCTGAGGGGAAGAGGGTTTGGGCAAATGAGTGAAGGGGAGAGGGAGGTACAGACTTCTAGTTACGGAGTGAACACTCAAGAGAATAAAAGCACAGCATAAGGAATACAGTTAGATAGAGCAATAGCGTTGTAGGTGACTGAGGATAGTTGCACTTGTGTTGAACACGGCATAACGTCTAGATTTGTCACATCACTGTGATGTACCTCGAAACTGGTGTAAGACTGTGTCAACCATACTCATAATAATCATAATAATAATAATAAAGTCATTTGGTATTCTCTGCACTTTTTAAGATCTAGACACGAACATTCCTGGTGATGTTTTCTTATTTTGGTGTTGTCTTCCGGTTTTGGTTTCGGTGTGTGCGCGTTGGCGTTTCTCCCCAGCACCGATGAAGAAGGTAAAATCCCTCCGTGATCCTGCCGCCAAAATGTCCAAATCAGACCCCGATAAACTGGCCACTGTCAGAATAACGGACAGCGCGGAGGAGATTGTGCAGAAATTCCGCAAGGCTGTGACAGACTTCACGTCGGAGGTGACCTACGAGCCGGCCCACCGGCCGGGGGTCTCCAACCTGGTGGCTATTCACGCGGCAGTGACCCGCATCCCCGTGGAGGAGGCGGTCCGCTGTGGGGCCGGCATGGACACCGCCCGCTACAAGCTGCTGGTGGCCGACGCTGTGATTGAGAAGTTTGCGCCCATCAAGAGGGAAATTGAAAAACTGAAGATGGACAGGGGCCATTTAGAGAAGGTGCTGCAGGCTGGGTCAGCAAAAGCCAAAGAATTAGCACAGCCCGTGTGCCAGGAGGTGAGGAAGCTGGTCGGGTTTCTGTAGGAAGCTTTAATCGCAGAGAAAGGGGTTTATGTCTTGTGGGCTGTGCACTCCAATAAAGGCAGCTTTCCTCACATAGGAAAACTTGTGGCTTGGGGATGTTTAATTTGGTGCATGTGATTATTCACTTCATTTGATAAATAATTATGTGTAGCCTTCAAGTAGAGCGGTGTTCTAAATCATCAGCAAAATGCTGTGGCTAACGGAGGGAGGGAGGAAGAGAAAGAAGAAGGAAGGGAGGGAGGGAAGAAGGAAGGGAGGAAGGAAAGAAGGAGGAGAGGATGGAGGGAGGAAGGAAGGAGGGAGGAAGAGAGGAAGGAAGGAGGGAGGAAGGGAGGAAAGTAGGCAGGCATAACTATCTGAACCCTCAATTATTTGAGGCCGACTCCTTACACTGAACTTAGGTATACAGCTGTGATTGAGCTGAGCAGTAATTGGGCAAATGGGGGTATCATTTGTGTCTCTGGAGTGCACATTATTAGGGGTATTTCACTTTATGTGTCCCAACATTTTGAAATGTTGTTGTTATTGTTGTTTTTTTAAGTAATCTCTGCGCCCATTGTGGAGATCAAGAGTTATGCGCCCCCCCCCACCCCTGACTAAGCCAGCTAGGCGCCCCTCCGTCCCAAACCTTCTTAAAAGTTGTGTATGGAGACTTAGACTTAAAATCCTTGGGATCCCCTTTGGGTCAATTGGTATTGAGATCTATAAAGATCAGTTGATTATTATAGGTCATTTGTCACTGAGATAGTGCCTGCCTATTTAAATGTATTTGAGCTTCTTAAGTTGTTCCCTATGAGACTATATTGACTATCCTAACAAGTATTTTTGTTTTGTGTTAAATCAGAAGTGCACAATGCAATCTTCTGAGAAGGTTGCATTTCAATTTGATTTATTTCTTGTGCAAGAACGCAAGTTCCTGGATTCTGTTTGTAATAAGTGCTTTTTTGCCTTCGTGTCTAGTTCAATGTCACCACCTGTTAGGGAAGTATATGAGGGGGAGTGCCATGTTACACCCAAGGAGAGTGAGGGTTAACTGGTGCAAGATCACTCAGTAAGAAGCAAGTCCAAGATTACAGCCTTCACTCCTTAAAGAGTAGTGCTGGAGAGGTAGCATGTATGAGACTCCAAACATTCACATTTTGAAGGTGACTACTCAAAATATAAGACCTGAGCTATGGACACTGTTTATATCAGTAACCCAAGCAATGGCCACCTGCTTTAAATCCAGATCCAGCCAGTCTTGGTCAAGGCAAGTCCTAAGCTCTGTCTTCTATGCTTGATAAAGAGGCACCTCAAAGTATATTCTGCTGGACTACAAGAATAATCAGATCAGATTTTCCCAACCACCGGAAGCTTCTCCCTCACCTCTACCTCACTCAGCCTCTCTGAGTCATAAGTCAGCCTAAAACCTAGCTTCTTTGTACTTTCTGAATATGGAAATCACAATCCTGACTTACCACACCAGCACCTGTTAAAAAGATTGGTTTTTGGGGGTGCCTGGGTGGCTCAGTCAGTTAAGCGTCCGGCTTCCATTCAGGTCATGATCTCACGGTTCGTGGGTTCAAACCCCGCATCAGGCTCTGTGCTGACAGCTAGCTGGGAGCCTGTTTCAGATTCTATATCTCCCTCTCTCTCTCTGACCCTCCCCTGCTGGTACTGTCTCTCTCTGACTCTAAAAAATAAAAAATAAATAAAATAAATAAAAGATTGATTTTGTAAGAAAAATTGCATATGTTTTTTGCCGGTGGGTGCCACGGTCACCTTTATACATAAGACACTAGTATTTTGGGCAAAGAATTTGTGCTCATGTTTCTTTTTTTTTTTTAAGTCTTATTTATTTACTTTCAGAGAGAGACAGAGGGAGGGGAGGGGCAAAGAGAGAGGGAGAGAGAGGATCCCAGGCAGGTTTCACACTGTCAGCAGCACGAAGCCTGATGCAGGGCTTGAACTCATGAACTGTGAGATCGTGAACTGACTGGATATCAAGAGTCAGACACTTAATTGACCAACCCACCCAGGCACCCCTCCTTGCTCATGTTTCTTAAGAGAAAAAAGTCCAGTGGTCCTTTTAGCAGAATAGATATAAATACACAAGACACTGCATCCCAGAATCCCCCAAATCCAAATCCTTTTTGAGATTTTTTTCTTGGAATGGGGTATCTATAATCCTAGAGCTTCTTTGGGCATAATTCCTTCAAAGCTCTTTTTGTTTTTCCTTTCAAAGGAATTGTAGTATGAATACTGGAAAATGACAAAATTAAAGATGGATCTACCAAACCAATTATTTGTATGCACATGTGCGTGTGTGTTTGTGTGTGTGTGTTTAACCCATTTACAACACCTTCCATCCACAGAACTAAAAGCACCATGGACAGAACCTCTGAGGAGATAAATTAGGTGACTTGTGATAACTTCCAAAGAGCAAAGCCCTCACAGGCAAGGGCGAGGGTAAAAGTGAGCATCGTGCTCTTGTTAGCTTTGAAAGCAACCTGAGGTCTCATCAGGTCTGAAATCCACGTCCATAATAATGGAGAGCTGTGCCCCATGATCTCAGAAAGTAAAAAAATGAGCCAAGACAAGACCTGGATCTCTTCTCAGATCCTTTTTGCCTACCATTTGCAGCCCTCAGCACAATCTTTTCACAGAGATGAAGAATCTGAGGGAAATCTAACCAGTGGCTCACCTCAAAAGGTGATTTTAATTGTCATTTTCCATATGTTTTGTGGAGAATCGAAATGATGAAAGATCTTTCAGATGGCAGCATTCATGGCCACGTAACTTGGCGTTCTGTAGCTCTATCAACCGACAAACCCATTTCAAACCCACTTTGACAGATTGTCACTAGGAATACATTGGGGGTGTCTTGTCCGTTGCAGGTGTCTCATAAACATTTATCAAAATAATGTCAGAAAATGAGCTAGAGAGATCTATTAAGGTGTGGGTTGTTTTTTAGAAACCTTGATAGACACCATGAAGATGCTGATCTTAAAACATTAAATAACACTCTCAATGGGGCACCTGGGTGGCTCAGTCCATTGGGCGTCTGACTGTGGCTCAGGTCGTGATACCGCGTTTTGTGAGTTTGAGCCCCACATTGGGCTCTGTGCTGACAGCTTGGAGCCTGGAGCCTGCTTCAGATTCTGTGTCTCCCTCTCTCTCTGCCCCTCCCCTGCCCATGCTGTCTCTCAAAAATAATGTTAAAAAAAATCTTTTAATAAATAAATAAATAAATAAATAAATAAATAAATAAATAACACTCTCAGGTTCTTACATGTATGGGGCACCATACCAAATGTCTCACAACAGTGCTTTCCCAGGTGGGGTTCCCTGACCCGCAGTATGGGCACCACCTGGGAGCTTGTTAAGAATGTGGATTCTCTGGGCGCCTGGGTGGCTCAGTCCATTGGGTGTCTGACTTCAGCTCAGGTCATGATCTCACAGTTCGTGGGTTCAAGCCCCACATTGGACTCTGTGCTGACAGCTCAGAGCCTGCAGCCTGCTTGCTTTGGATTCTGTGTCTCCCTCTCTCTCTCTGCCCCTCCCTTGCTCATGCTCTCTTTCTTAAAAATGAATAAAAATTTTTAAAAAAAAAAGAATGCAGACTCTATGGCTCTACCCAGACCGACTGAGTCAGAAATGTGGGGGCTGAACCCAGCAACCTGTGTTTTAACAACCTTCCAGGTGAATCTGATGCATAATAAACTTGGAGAACCACTGCTTTATATGTATTCTCTCATTTAATTCTCTATCCCAATACTGTGAAACTATTGTCAATCTCATGTGACTAAGGATGAAACCAAGGCATGAGAGTGCTCCCTAGGTGCTCACCAGCCTCAGCGACCAACGGCTTGTGGCCTGGACAGCGCAGACAGAGTGTATTTCCATCGTCACAATGTCTACTGGACACTGGTATGTGAAGGCATTCAGCTTACTGAATTTGCCTGTGGCAGGTCAAACACCTAGAGGTCAGGACTCCCCCTGGAGAGTTCTTCAACTAGGGAATTCATGAAAGCAGGAAAAGGATTAGTTAAGAATGACAGACCATTGACTTCCCCCAAACAATACTTCAGGAATAAGAGCTAACATGTAGTACCATGCACTTGCTCTGTGCTGGGCACTGTGTGTGTTTAGATGCAATATCTCATTTAATATTTCTATCAGGCTATACAATAGGAGTTATTAGTGCTACTTTTTCAGCAACTTGCTTAAAGTCATACATGTATTAGTCTCTAGTATCTCCTCATTAGGAACCCATTGGTACCCCTTAATTAGTATGCCCAGGGGAGTGGTCCACCCCTTCCTGATCAGTCTATATTCTTCCCTCAAGCACTTGCGATCCTCTCCTGTGTGTCCCTTGACCTTCTCCCTTCCTGCGTCCCTTCTTTCTGTGCTTCTTGCTTCTATGCTCCTACAATTCTTCCCCAAAAGTTCTTCATTTGCGCACACAGCACTGTCTAGTTTGCCTTTTCCTGCAGCCTTTATGTTCCTCCAGTTCTCACTGTCACGTGCTGTGTGCCCATGTTCCTAGTTAAATCGGGGTGACCAGGCCATGTGGCAGTTCTTGGTCTCTTTAACATGACAACTCTGTTCTCATTGCCTCTGTGCTCTCTCTGTATGATCAACATTCTCTCTTTACTCAGTCAACCAGAGGGGTCTTTTGAAATTTCTTTGGTTGAGAAGAATTCATTCTTCCCGGAATTTGGGCTGAAAACAGATGGCCTATCACTACCATGTCACTTTTCCAAGGACCCCCATAGGCAGAACAACCTGGAGGCTTTACTGTTAATCATTTGAAGTTCTCATCTGTTACCTTCCAATAATTCTGCTCTACTGGCTAAGCAGGGATTGTCTTCTTTTTCCAGGAAGGAAACAGGTTCAGAGCATCAATGATCCTCAGATATGTAATTCTGCATTGTGACAAACGTTTACACAGGGCCTCCTTTATGAAAGGCATAGGGGAAATACAATAGGCCAGTAGATTAGAGGAGGACCCACAGAGATGCTAGCTGGCAAATAGTGAGTGAGCATGGGAATTAAAGACTAACCAAGATATTTAGGGAAGGAATAAAATAGATATGTGATAGGAGAAAGGGCTTTCCACGCAGAAACTAGGACACCGAAACATGAAAGCATTTCAGGAAAGGAAATCCATACGGTATATGGCAAAACAAGAATGGTAATACTAGGCTAAACTATATGAAATTGTCAACATTGGGTTGTTATTTTTTACCAAAACATGGGTAGTTCAGTGTAGATAAACTTAATCTATCCAATGAACAAGCATTTTGTTAAGCACCTGTCTTATAGGTACCATCAATGCACCAAGAATTTGACATGAGACAGTTTCAAGAGATGTCGCTCAGAGATGAACATGGAAGGCCAGTGAGAGGGAGAACCAAAGGCTTCTGGGTCTTGTACCTCTCCTGGACACACATCATTAACTATGGCATTAGCTCTTAATTATTTGAAATATGGCTCACTCAGTGGCTCTGGAATCAACAGAATATTTGCTAGTTGATATAACCATGTTGGCTCTGTGGAATACCACTTTAAGTGACTCTATGTAGAATAAACTGGTCTTTTACATAGTCGCTGTCTTATCCTATCCACCTTAGTCCCTTTTTCAAGTAAGATTTTAAAATACAGGCTTCCTGGGAAGATGGCCATGACCCATCTTTTATCTATGAATGCAGGGGGAAGAAATATGCATTTACCACCAGATCACCCCCCTCTAGCCACTCCACAGAGAACCTTATTGAGAGCAACTTTCAGTTCAAATAAACAGTTTATCCAGCGTTCCCTTAGCTTGCAACAGCCTCCCCTCACCCCCCAAAAGAGGAAATACTATAATAATTTTTTAAATAGTTTATTGTCAAATTGGTTTCCATACAACACCCAGTGCTCTTCCCCATAAGTGCCCTCCTCCATCACCACCACTTCTTTTCCCCCCTCCCCCTTCCCCTTCAACCCTCCGTTCATTTTCAGTATTC
>NC_043707.1:43668310-43688614 GCF_006229205.1 Suricata suricatta
TTTTTTTTATGTTTTATTTATTTTTGAGACAGAGAGAGACAGAGCATCAGCAGGGAGGGGCAGAGTGAGAGGGAGACACAGAATCAAAAGCAAGCTCCAGGCTCTGAGCTGTCAGCACAGAGCCCGACGCAGGGCTCAAACCCATGAACGTGAGATCATGACCTGAGCCGAAGGCTTAACTGACTGAGCCACCCAGGCGCCCCCAGAAGAAAGTTCTTATACTAAAGGGAGAGGTGAGTCCTTGCGGGAATTCAAAGCTATGAAATTGTTTTATGAAGGATTCCCCTCTTGGGAATTAACAAATTGTGGTATTTCTGAAGTTGCAGATTCCTGCGTTGTCCTTCCTGCATCAGCTGCTATTATGACTTGCAAGCCATTCACACGGCTATGACCTCATATTCTTCTTTTTTTTTTTTGGAGGAAAGCACATCCTCATGCCTTTCAGATGTACTGGCACTTTAACATGTCAAGGGAGACAGAAGAGTGTTTGCCTTTTGATCCATCTAAAGTCCAAAGTAACAACCTCTATTAAGTTTAAATGCTTCCCCCATCTCCCATCCACCGAACCCCAGAAAACAGTATGTACAGATACACAAAGAGTACTCACTGTACTTAAGGTTCAGAATTTCATCAGTTTATATGTGGATTTGCCATAAAATTGTTGTGGCAGAGACTCCTAACTATGCCCCCTTATCTAGTCTCTCCTTTTTTAAGTAATGGAATCCTCTCCTGTAGTTTTAGCAGTGAACATAGTGCCAGGTAGGAACTACATTTCCCAGCCTACCCTTCAGCCAGATATGGATCTGTGCATTTTTTTCTAGCCAATGGGATCTGAGCAAAAGTGAAATATGCAATATCCAAGACATACCTTTTTTAAAGGAAGTTGCTTCCCCTTATGACCACCCCCAACTTCCTGGAACAGCCTGTTGGACCAACTGATGGAAGCCACAAGAGAAATAGCGGGAATCAATCTCTCAGCCTGGGTCTCTGGACTCCATAAGCAGTGCTGCCTTTCTGCCCTGAATTGCACCACCTACTCAGGACTGTTATCTGAGAAATAAACTTTCATCGTATTTAAGCCACTTTATCTTGAGATCTCTTTGTATCTTAGCTCTTATCCCAACGAATACACTAATCTTACTGGACTTTTTGTCTAATGTCTTCCTTCCAGTTGGGTTCCTTCAATTCAACCAACATTTTGTGGGAGTCTTCTGTGTGGTGAGTCAGTGTTTTTCAAAGTAGGATCCCCAGACCAGGGGCATAATCCTCACCTGAAAGTTGTTAGATATGCTAATCCACAAACTCTACCCCAGCCTTACTGAATGAGAAGCCCTGGGGGTGGGGCTCAGCAATCAGGGTGGGTTTTTTTTTTCAAGTTTAAGAGAGAAAGCATGAGAGAGCATGTGCATGTGGGAGGGGGTTAGAGAAAGGAGACAGAATCCCAAACAGGCGCTGTGCTGACAGCCAATTGGGGTGCTGACACCCAGTGTGGGGCTTGAACTGAGGAACAGTGAGATCAAGAGTCAGAGGTTTAACCAACTGAGCCACATAGGGGCCCCTCAGCGATCAGTTTTAACAAGCGCTTCTGGTGATCTGGATGCATGTTCATGTTTAAGAACATGGTACTGGGGAATTAAAAAAGGAATAAAAATCAGCCTCCATCAAGGAATTTACATTAGAGAGTAAAAGGTGTAAATGGATAATCAGTCATAAAAATATAATTGTTGCTTGACAGTCTGCTATTTTCCTGTCTCCTCTTCTTTTTCATCAGATTAACTCAAAATAATTTAACTTAGGTTTTTTTCTTTACATATATGATTGTTTATAAATAGCCTAAAAGTTTAGGTCATGTGGGTGTATGCACATCCTAAAGGGGGAGATACCTGAAGTTACATTTCTACTAGGGTAAACGGAGATTTGACCATCAATATTAGAATTGATGAGACTCTCCTGAAGCCAAGAAAGACAAGAAGAGGGAGTTCTTTTACCCTGTGGGTCGTAAAATTACAGTACTTAGTACCCTATAAAGGATTATATGACCTAGAAATAAAAACAGCCGAGCATGGATTAAACCCATGGGTGAGAAAGTCATAAAATGGCACTAAGCACGAGTTAGGAATGTTCAAATGATTCTGAAAGTCTCTGACGTCAGTGTCCTAAAAGGAAAGTACCATAATTGCTAAACTGTCATCATAATCTTATCATCATCTTCTTCCGCGCTCAGAATTCTAGGCTAGATCCCTCCAGGCAAATGTGCTATGTGACGGGCTAGAACAGAGAATGCCTAAGAATAAAGACTCTTGTATTTAGTGTGTTTTGTATGAAACCTGTACACACTTCAGATTTAACGAGTGATAAAGGTAGAGGAAATAAAGGAGACAATGGATGCAATTCATAAAAGAATTTGTTATCATTTCAGAGTAAAGCCGGTTTGCCATTATTCTCATGAAAAAGAGAAGAGACAATCTGGATCACTGAAATCTGTAAATAATCCAAACACTACATAAAACATTATTATTACTAAACACAGCACACTGATCTTACATCTTTGGCAGAGGAGCTAAACACTTTAGATAGCACTAACATATAAAATAAGTGTTGTACATCCCCAACCTGTCAAACTTTGGCATGCTAGACTCTTTGTGATAAGGAAGATGAAGCAGTTAGCATGACTGAAAGCTCTGTGAATCTTTAGAAGAAAGGGCTTCATTTCCCCATGACTGTCATTTGCTGCTAGAAATTATTCTCGCCCTGGCTTACACGTTTTCAAAAGTTTGCAGTGTCTTTAAACTACCATTCAGTTTGGTAAGATACAGTCACTTCTTTTCCTTCTTTCCCTCCTTTTCCCTTGAAGGATATTTCATCTTCTTCCCCAAAACACTGTCAGTCAGGATTTCTATCCTAAATAACATGGAAGCAAAGCATTCAACAGTCTGTAGACGAGTGAGCTTTTAATTGCATTTTTATTGAGAGCAAATTGAACTGCGTGGGCTAGAGAGAGACCCCTCTGCGAGGCTGCAGCGTGCCCCACCGTTGCACCCTAGCAAGGATTCATGTTACAAGAATTACATCATCGTGATCTGCTTATATTGGCTGGCCAGGCCAAACAGACTCCTGGGTGTTGCAGGCAGGGTAACTCCTGTCGATCATCAGGAACCTTCTGTAAGAGAGCTCATGTGCGCTCCAAAAGTCTCTGTCTTCCTTCTTGTAACTTTTTGGTCTTTTACTAATTTAACACATGAAGCGACATTTGGCAAACTCGAGCCGTCATTCATCTGCATAAACTTGTATAAGGCATAAGAAATCTTACCCCTATTTTACAGTTAACTTTTCCCTGTGTACTTTGGCACAAACTAGCCTATTTATTGCACTGGACATTTGCACCATAAATTACTATTCATTTATCATATGTGTACTTGTTTGTAGGCGCTTCTGAGGGCATTGCAAATTCAGATGGCTTCACGAGACAGAACTATGTGAATGCATTAAATAACTTAACAAATGTTTATTCGATGGTTATTATGTGCTGGGAACTGCTCTAGACACCAGGAATACTGTGGTGAACAAATAGACAAAAATCCCTGACCTCTTTGAATTGACGTTGTCGTGGAGAGAGCCAGACAATAAGCCAACAAGGAAAGTAAATGGTAAGTCATAAGGTGATGACTGATGTGGAAATATAAGGAAAATAGGGGTGGAGGGTGCTATCGACTGAATTGTGGCTCCTCCACCACCCCCTAAAATTCCTATTTTGAAGCCCTAACTTCCAGCACCTGGGAATGTGACTTATTGGGAGATAGGACCTTTAAAAGGGTAATTAAGTTTAAAATGAGGCTGCTAGAGTACAGTCTGGCTGACATCTTTATAAGAAGAGATTGGGACACACAACAAGACAGCAGCGATGCTCTTGTTTAGAGAGTGGGCCATGTGAGGACACGGAGAGAAGGTGGTCACCTGCAGGCCAAGGAGAGAGGCCTCAGAAGAAACCACCTTGATTTAGAACTTACAGTGTTGACACATTTTCTGTTAACAGTGGTGATATCCTGTTATGGCACCCCTACCAAACTTATACATAGCATGAGCAGGGGAGGGGCAGAGAGAGAGGGAGACAGAATCTGAAGCAGCCTCCAGGCCCCAAGCTGTCAGCACAGAGCCCAACATGGGGCTCAAACTCATGGACCGCGAGATCATGATCTGAGCCAAAGTCAGACATTTAACCAATTGAGCCCCCCAGCTGCCCCCAGTGCATTTGTTTTAAATAGGGTTATCAAGAATGCTTTTGCTGAGGTTAATTTTAAGCAGAAAATTGAATGAGGGGAGGAAGGCAGTGATGTCACCTCTGGGGTAAGACCCATCAGGACAGAGAGAATGTCAAACGCAAAAGCAGGAATGTGCTTGACTTGTTTAAAGAGTAGCAGGAAGACCATCGTGGGTAGAGTCAGGTGAATGAGAAGGACAGCAGTAGATGGCGATGGAACTGTAGCAACCAGAGCTTTACAGGCCCTTGTAGGACTTGGGTTTCTCCCTTGGGCATTGGAAGTTATAAAACATTCATGCTGGCCATTATGTTCAGAAATAGATTATACAGGTCAGACATGGATGTGGGAAGACAAGCTAGGGGGGCATTTTAATTACCCATATCAGAGGGGAGCCTTGGAGTAGGAGAATAGTGATGGAAGTGATAAGACTTGGTCCAATTTGGGATACATTTGTGAAAGCAGAGCCAACGGGGTTTGCATATAGGTTGGTTGTAATATTTGAGAGGAAAAAAGAAGTCAAGGAAACCGTCACACCTGAGAAGTCGGCAGCATGGTGTAGATGTCTATTGAAAGGGGAAAGGCTGTAGGAAAAGCACATTTGGAAAGATCAGGAGTTTGGTTTTGACATGACATGTGGAGATGTTTAGCAGGCAGTTGGATATTTAAAATTAGAGGTCAGGCAGAGGTCTGGGCTAGAGATATTAATTTGGGAGTCATCAAGATGGGGACAGCGTTTCAAGCCAGGAGTCTTGAAGGAGTCTCTGCATGTGTGAGGGTGGACAGAGAAAAGAGGAGGTCCAAGGCCCGATCCTATTTTCAGTGTGGAAGGAAACGAAAAAATATGCTCCAAGGAGACTGAGAAAGAATAGCCAACATGACAGAAGAAAAGCCAGCCAAGAGTGTTACCCTGGAAGACAAGTGAAGAGGACGGATCTATGTGGAGTCAAATAAGGGCTGGAAAGGACCTTGGATTTAGTGTGGAGACCACTGGTGACCATGGTCAAACCAGTTTGGGTGGAGGGAGGGCCAAAAGTTGACTATGTTTAAGGGGAAATGGGAAGAGGGAAATGAGAGAGGGAGTGACCTGGACAGCACTCACAGGAGCAATGCTCTAAAGGGAAGCAGAGGAATGGAATAGGAGGGGGGTGATATGGAATCAAGGGAGGATTCTGTTTTTTCTCAAGTGGGGAAAAACAATCGCATGTTTGTGTGCTGATGAGAATGATCCAGTGGAAAAGGGAAATCTGGTGACGCAGGACTGAGGACAATTGGTGAGGGAACGTCCTCGAGTGGGTGAGAAGGAATGGGATCCAAGGCACACGTGAACGGGCTGGAGCTAAATGGGGGGCACAGAAGAGGAGGGAGAATAGATGGACAGGGGGGCAGATGGATTTTTGCAAGTGTTAGAAAAGCAAGTAGTCGAAAGTCTCTTTGTTGCCTCAGCAGAGAGCTAGGACAAGGAAGGACATGTTGGAGGTTTGAGGAGGAGGGGACAGTCATAGCGAAGAGGAAAGGGAATGTGCCAGGGAAATGTAATGGAACTGGCAGGCAGCATTTAAGGGCTCACTTGAGGCTCAGGAACAGGAATTTATGAGAGCACTCAATGCAGTTGATTATTTTACTCCAGCCATATTGCACTGTGTGGGTGTAGGCAGAGTGCAGGAAAAGATGCATTTAATCTTGAGCTGGGCCTTGCTAGGGAATGCAATTGAGGTCAAAGTGCCAAAGGATCTAAGTGGATGTAACAATGGCCATGGCATCCAAACCAGGCAAGGGGGGAGTGAGGATGTGAGGGGTGTGGAAACAGTGAAAAGATAGCAAGATCAGTGAATGAAAGGTCCCAGGGGTGAGCTGGAAAGACGGGAGGTTGATGGTCTAAGCATGAATTCAAGCTTATGAGCATGTAATTCTTGGTATTGGTGAAGTGTGAGGGATGGCCTGAGGAATGTTTGTGTATATGAGGTGGAAAAGATGATCTCTGGAGAAGAGAAAGTCAAAGAAGCTAGGGTATTAGAAAGATTATTTACTTCAGTGTGCAACCACAGAAGGAGGTGCCCAGAGAGGCACTGGAGAGAGAGAGGGCCAGGAATAACCAGGCCAGGTAGTATCAGTTCCTAAACCAGGGTTTTTAGGGAGGAATAAAGGATAATGATCCAGAAATAGCAACGAGGAACCAAGGGGCCACTTCCTCCACCTGCAGCTGCCAGTATCGCAAATTAGCTGGAGCACAAGAACCCCCACATTTCCAGCACCTTCTGGTTCACCCCAGGGAGTGAGCAAGGCAGTTTTTCCTTGGTCTGCACTTTGGAAGATTACAAGGTGGGGAAGGCATTGAGAGACAGGTCGTTGGCCATTGGGTTATTTCTTAACCTATAGATGAACCATCATCATTTAAGCCATCAACAGACTTGTAATTTCAGTTTGGCCCCGCTAGTCTGATTCTTAGTCTAAAGCTTTTGTTTGTTGTTGTTTTGTCTTATTTTATTCAGAGGGGTTGGGAAAGTAAGGGACCTGACAGCTAAATTAAGTCCAATTCCTCTGAGACCTTTTCGGAATATCTCAGACACTTCCGAATACGAAGGCTTCCCTTAGAAAAAGTTCTCTCTCAAATAAAGGGGTCCAGAATATCTGGGGCTTCCTAGGAATCTGCTCAGATTTCCTGGGGCTGCCTCATTCTGGAGCTCAGAGGCCCCTCAATAGGGGTGGGACTGACCCACGGTTGCTGCAGGCCACTGCTTTTCTTGCTAAATGTCTGTCATAAGGACACCATTGAAGTGACAGATTTTCTGCCTACACCCACACAGATGTTGCTTTGCACTTGACAATCCTAATTTTTAGAGTTCCTCAGTTTGAGCAGCTCTGATTTCCAGAAGTGTACCCATATGAGCCAGCTAAAAGGAAAAGAGTACTGGAATTCGTGGTGATGCAGTCTTTCATGTGGCTCCTAAGCTGTTCCTACAGACATTTCCAAAGGAGGCATTCCAAAAATGTTTTGAGCAATTATTTGAATAACATAGAGAATCCCAGAGTATCTTCTTTGAAGGACAATTCTAATTTGAATAACTGAATTCTGGTATTAAATATATATATCAGTCCCATTGCTCTCCAGTTTTCCACCCTTTAATCCTTTAAAGAAAATGCAACTGATCAAAGGAAAGGCCCCTGACTTAGTGACAGCTGCTAGTCACCATTATAACAGGTGGATGTGCAGCCGAGACAGAAATTACGTCTGATTTGGTGGAGTTAGGACCAAACTCAACACTGTTCACTTACTATTCTTTTAAAGTTTATTTATTTTGAGAGAGAGAGCACAAGCAGGGGAGATGCAAAAAGAGAGGCAGAGAGAGAATCCCAAGCAGGATCCACACTTAGCACAGAGCCTGATGTGGGGCTCAGTCCCCCAAACCATGAGATCATGACCTTAGCTGAAATCAAAAGTCAGATGCTCAACTGACTGAGCCGCTCCGGCGCCCTCAACATTATTGCTCACTAATTTAGCCAACATCCAAGTTAGATACTTGAGACTTCAGAACATGCTAACGCAGAAACACGGGGAACAGAAGGAGGAGCTATTCATTATTAGGAAGGCCAGCATTTTACATATCTCTGTATTGTGCTAAACATTTAGGTAAAGGACATTAATGAGATGGTTCCTTAAGAAAGCAGAAAGTAGGGGCACCTGGGTGGCTCAGTTGGTTGGGCGTCCGACTTCTGCTCAGGTCATGATCTCATAGTCCGTGGGTTCGAGCCCTGCGTCGGGCTCTGTGCTGACAGCTTGGAGCCTGAAGCCTGCTTCAGATTCTGTGTCTCCCTCTCTCTCTCTGCCCCTCCCCCCATTCACTCTCTGTCTCTCAAAATAAAATAAAGATGTAAAGAAAATTTAAAAAAGAAAGCAGAAACTCTCTTTGGAAAGTCACAAGGAATGACAAACAACTTGATTTTGAGTGCCTATGTTAGCCCTGGGGAAATTTTAAGTGACAAAATACAAAAAGAAATGGAAAACAGAAAGCTTCTTGAAAGTGGGTTATATGTCTTTTACTTTTCTTTTTTTTTTTTTTTTTTTACATAGTCTGACACAGGCAGAAGCCAGAGTGATACTTTGGTTCCCTTGGGAAAACCCAATTGATTGGCACAGCTTTTCCAAAAATAGAGCTTCCCTTGAGGATATTTTAAGGGGGGCTCTTTCCAGTTCTCTTTTGCCAAACAGCACACATTTATAGGAGAGGCTATTAAGGAGGTATTGGAAAAAGACCAGATCAACTAATGCCCAAGTGGTTGGAACTTTTGGGATGATCTCATTAGGAGCCACACAAACCCACTGAGTTAACTAGTCTTCACAGTTTTACAAGGAAGCAGCTAAGGAAAGCTGGGGGGAGGGGAGATTAATGAGGAGGAGTCCTCTACGGCTGCACTCATCCCCTTCTCTGTGTTTCACAGTCTCCTATGGGAAGATAAGGGCAGAGAGGATGTTGGTTCTGGAGAGAATCTGGGCAGGAGGAGATCTGACCCAGTTGAAGGTAGAAACTTCCTACCCCTGGACCACAATATATTGTCCCTATGGCACTGCCCAAAGAGATGTCTAAATTAAATTTCTCTTGGCATTTCCCAACTTAAATTGAGTCTTCCCCTTCAACTTACACTAAGATAGTTATCTTATATATACCCAGAAGGATACCACACCTTGTATATAATCAAAGCATTAACTTTGAGTCTCACCTCAGTATGCTACTGTCTAGTAGCGCCCCCCCCCCGCAAAAAACCTGTTAAATTAAACACAGTTAGTCCCTCACAATCTAGCAAAACTCCTTTCGCCTTCTATGACACACTCACTCAAGAAATGTATCTTGGCGGAGTGTTCAACTGAATGGAGTTAAATATCTAATCCCTTTCGTGCACCTTTGTTTCATACTTCTCAATTTTGTCCATTCACTCAACGAATATTTCTTGAATGTTCTGAGCAATGCACTGTGCTGGGCACAGAGAAGACCGTGGTTAACCATGATAACATAGCAAGGTTATTCATACTGATCAATAAGCCCCCCTAAAAATGATTCCTTGTGAAGCCTTCTAAACAAATGATTTTTAAACTTTGGTTATTAGGGGCACCTGGGTGGCTCCGTCAGTTGAGTGCCCAACTTCGGCTCAGGTCATGATCTCACAGTTCATGGGTTCAAGCCCCACGTAGGGCTCTGTGCTGACAGCTCAGAGCCTGGAGCCTGCTTCCGATTCTGTGTCCTCTCTCTGCCTCTCTCCTGCTCATGATCTGTCTTTCTCTGTCTCTCAAAAATAAATAAAAATGTTAAAAAAATTATTTAAACTTTGGTTATTATCTTCCCTCTCGATTTGCCTTTTCAATCCTACTGTAAAAGTACTGAAAGTATTTTGGGGAAGTATGGGAAACAACAACAACAACAACCAAGTTTGTAGTGTAAAAGGAGAAATGAAATCGGCACTTTCTTTTGCTCTTAGAAACAGGAGGACTCCGCCTGCTCTGGGGGCTCCTGTCCCTTTGGAAGCCCTCAGCTGGTCTTTAGCGGTAATGACGACATAAAGGAAAATTACATTCTGATGCAGAATTCAGCCCCTTCATCTTTCTCCTTTCTACAGCATGAAGCTAGGGGCCCATAGAGGATCTAATATCAAAAGGAAGAGGGTAATACCACTATATGGAGAAAAAAAAATAATTACCAAATTTCCTGAATAGTAAACAGCTTAAAAAAAGAAGAAGCTGAACCCTTTGATAGCTTGGCCCTTGGTCTGCCCGTGAATGCCTTAAGGATTATATCATCAGACTGACTCCAGCAGCCAGAGCTATTGTTTCAGAAGGAGGAAACAACGAAGAAGGGGAGGGGAGAAGAGGGGATGGGTGGGAGCAGGTCTGCCCCTTGGGAGGGGCACAGTTTGATTTTGAAGGTGCAGTTATCAAATGTTAGTGATTGTGAGGCTAGAAAGACAAATTGAACAATTTCTCAGTGTCTGTGGAAAGGAAGTTTCTTAGGGCCATTTCTTCTCTTCTTGGGGGATTAACGTAAACGTTTGGTTTCAATAACTTTTCTACCACAGATGACATTCGCTCCAAAGAGACATAAAGAGACCTAAAGTTGCCCAGGAAAGGAAAAAAAAAAAAAAAAAAGTCATTGCCGTAAACTATCACCTGGGGGCAGTCTTGTGACTGTTAAGCTTCCTCGCCCTCATTCTAGTGTGGATTTCACTACATCCCCCACCCCCCCCCCCACCCCCCAGGGCTCAGGGCTCAGTTTCTTTAACCGAGATTGAAGAGTGAGGAAAAAAAGGGCAAAGGGGACGGAGGCTCAGGAACTTAGCCTCCCACCGTCCCCAGTCAGGCGAGAGGCGACAGCACGAGAACGTGCAGGAGGTTGGGAACAGTCACAAGGATCTTCCTTTGGGTCTTTGAAACGGAAAGCCTCAGAAGCCGAGGCGGCTGCGGGGTAGGGGCCGCAGACAGCGGGGTCCTGGGATACCACCGACCTCCGCGCGCAAGGCAGGAGCCAGAGGGCCGGGATTCCCGAGATTCCGGGAATTTACGGAGCCCCCCGACGCGTCCCCGCGTCCCCGCGCCAGGCCTGCCCCGCGGTGCCAAGACGCCCTGGCTCCGGCCCACGACCGCGCGGGGACACTTAGCCAAGGGGAGAGGGGGCGTGGACCCTGCGGGGCGCCACTGACCAGCGCGGTCACTCCGGCGGCGGCGGCCAGGCCTGCCCCTCTCTGGCTGCGGCCGTAGCGTTACAGGCCCTTGCTCACAAGCTGGTGCGCTCCTTGGTCCGCACCGGGAGTGCCTTGCCGCCCGAACCTGGGCGTCCACAGCTGACCACCAGGGCGCCGAGCTGGCCCAAGGCCGTCCGCATCCGCCCACGGCCGGCCCGGGACGCGCGTCACCGCGAGGCGGCCCCGCGCTCCCTGGCCGCGCCCTTGACGGTCACAGGACGCGGGACTGCCTGAACCCCGCGTGTTTCCGGCGTTTCCGTTGGTTTCCGACGGGGTTCGTGTCTCCCCATTGAGAACCCCCCAAGACCCTCCTGGGTTGGGAGCTCAAGTTGGTGCAAGGAAGGCCGCGCGCCGGGCCTAGACGGTTCTGTCGGCGTGCATGTGCGGGGGCGGCCCGGGTAGCGGCCGAGCGCCAGTGCAGTCGGGCGTGCGACTCGTGACGGTGTCAAGCAGACCCTGAGAGTCCCGAAACAAAGCCAGAGATCCTCGCTCCACAAAACCGCGGCGGGGAGCCCGCGTAGACGAGGGAGGCCTTCCACCAGGCTTCACCTACCCCGCAGGCCCACCGCGCACGCAGATGAAGGGGGCATCCGCAAAAGTCGGGAAGAGGGGAAGCCTGTTGAAGGACTTGGCCTCGGCTTTGACCGGGAGCCTACTCCGGAGGCCTCCTCGGGCCCGGGACCACACGCCGCTCTGCGCAGCGCGAGATGGGCGATCCGAGCGCGGCGGCAGCGCCTGCAGGGTCCGCGGAACTCGCGGCGCAGATCCATTGCTACGGAAGTTGGGCCCTGAAGGGCAGGCCCGTAGTGGAAAAGAGCGCGAGGCCGTCGCTTTTCAAAATTAAAAAAAAAAAAAAAAGTTAAAATTCAAGACGGGTTCCTCCCTCCCCCGACCCCAGAAGACAGGGAAGAGGCATATCTGGCTAGGGGGGACGAGAGGCCTCAGTCCTTCGGCATCTCGAGCCCCTAGAAATAAAGCGAGGGCGCCTTTTTGCCCCCTCGCGGGCCGCCGTAGCCGCCCTCGCGGCCCGCCCACGTGGGGAATCGGCGCGGCGCGTGGCGCGGGGACTAGCCCCGGCTCGGAAACTTCGCGAGGGGGGCCCAGGGAAGGCGTTCCGGGGAGCGTGAAGTCCGCGGAAGTCCGGGTCCGCGAGAGGCGCAGCGCCGGCTTCCTAGAGGGCCCCGGCCCGGCGCTCGGCCACCGACCTGCCCCTCCTGCCCCTCTTGCAGCCCCTTCCGAGCTCCGCGCGGCGCTTCCCGCCTGGAACAAAGGCGCTCCCGTCCGAACACCACGGACGTGCCCGAGTCGCCCGAGGAGCTCCTGCGCTTCGCAGGGTAGGGACCGAGCCTCACCTACACGCCTCTACTCTCCTCCGCGACGAGGGGCAAGAGCGGAGCTGCGAAGGGTGCGTTTGGCACCGCCCGCTTCCTGCGCGAGAGCGGCCGCCGGCCGGCCTCCCTTTTCCCGCCTAAGTGCCGCGCCGGGGGCGGGCGGCCCGGGTGGTCGGCCGCCCCGCTCCCTCTCCCACCGGCCCGCGCCACTGCGGGCCCGGCTGGTGAACTCGGGCCGGGAGGGAAGCCCGCGGCCACCCAGGCTAGTAGCCGCCTGGCTTGGTGATTCAGCGATCCAGCCCCAAAGCGGGTGTGAGCGTGGCTCACCCGTACAGGTGCACCGAAAATAATCGCGCGCGTTTAAGTCCGAGGCTACATTTCCACAAACTAGTTGCAGAAAGGAGATGTGCAGAAAAGCAAAAGCCGTTTGCTTCACTTGGTTGAGGGGAAAGTGAAAATGTTGGCAGCTGCCCAGAGCTAGAGGATTTTCTCTGTCGTGTGCTGCCCTAGATAGAGCTAAGGCGAACGGACAATTAGGAGGTCGCGTGCAGTTTACACTTCCTCGGAATCCGTACAAGGAAAGGCTCTCGTTCACAGTGCCCTCTTATCACTGCCTTCGCGTGGAAAGAATTGTACCCGCCTCGGCCGTTGGAGCAGGGTGTGCTTGAGCGCAGTCACCTCTGGACGTGTTTGGGTGACGTCCAGCCCACCGCCCCACCCCTGCCTTTGCCCCCAATCCCTCCAGCGAAATTATTTTCCAAGGCATCTTATAGCCGGCTTTTCAGCCTTTTGGGGCATTTTGCCTTTGTCACACTCTACCCTGGTTGACCAAAAAACAAAGGAGGGGGCACTTCCAGACGGAGTGCCCATGTTAGTACCTCTTTGCTTGACCTAAATGATAGAACTGGAAGTCCCTACCCAGGAATATGCTGCGCCAAGCCTGCTAAGCCTGTTCCCGTAGGTCTCAGAGAGTCCGAGCATTCAAGACCGGGTAGTATAGACGGGATTTTATCGGACTATGCCATGAAGCCACAGGCCACTGGCTCATTTGCTGCTTCACATCTGGGATAGGTCGCACATTGATAAAGCAGATAAGTTAGTAAGGACCCATGAAAATGCTTAAAAACTAAGTGATATTTTGAGCCTACATGCAAAGTTTCTGAATTTGGGAAGTAGGGAAAACTAAATACGCTCGCCTCCCGTTCTTTTCTTTTCTTTTTTGTAGGTGTGATTACACTATGTGCAAATGACTTCGTATAGTAATGTAATAATGTGTGTATTTGTGTGTACATGTGTGAGGGTGATACTGAAGTGTGCACCTATGGAAATAAACCAGTCTCTCCTTCTCTGGCGTCTGAAGTGGAAAGGAATCCTTTGGTTGCAGGGTTTATGATTCACAGCCTCCTTAGACTGCTCCTGTTAAGGGAATAGGCTTTAGGATTGGAAAGCGCTATTTAAAAGGGATTTAGCACATTCTGCGTCTCAGCATTTCCCCTAAAGGTAGTAGGACTGGAAGTTGGAGCTCAAGGCTGTCCCTCCCCCACTTCCACAACCAGCACAGGAGGAAAAGTGTGAACTCCTAGGGCGCCAGCAGACTCGTTACCACCTCTGGCAATGACCCAAAGTGTGTGTGTATCTTAAAATCTGAGCCCCATCACTCTGATTGTTTAGAGCTGAAAGTTCACAAACCTGACATGAAGCCAAATCACAGTTTCCTGGGTGAATTTGTATACACACACATTTTTACAAAGGAGAATTTAGTAAAATATCCTGCGCATGGTAGACATTCAGTGATTATTTGTTGAGTGGATGAATGAACTCATTTGTATATTTATTCTTTCCAAGGCAATTTTTAACTAAATAGGCTTGTATATGCATATGTAATATATATGTAACAAAGAACTGTGTGCCCCAATATAGGGGAATTTTTGTCTCTGTCCATTTTTGCTTTCCTGTTTTCCCAAGCAAACACCTCTTCCCTGCCTGAGGCACAGGTCTCTGCAACCAGTTGGTAAACTTATCCGTCTCCCACCAAAGCCTGTCAGTCAGCCAGTAAAAGCAAATGCGTTGCTTTGGTCACGTCCTTACTTCCCTTGCAGATCACACTCCTGTTTCTATAAAGGTTTTTCAGCTAATTTCATCCTGCACACCCCCACATTCCTTTATACTCTCGATAGGTGGTATAGTGCTTGAGTTTCACAGGCCTGCAAACAGGCAGGTCGCCTCTGTTAACAGACCCAGCCTCAGTCAGCATTTTCATAGAGTGGCCCACGTTCCCAGGAAAGCTTGGGTCTTCAGATGGGAAAGGATTGCCAGTTCCCCGGAAGGAGAGCAGCCACTGTCCCCAGTCTGGCTGAGACTAGCCTCACGCTCTAGGTTTGTGCTACAAATCATGTATTTCATCGCAATTTTATGTGACTTCAGAAATTACAAGCCTGGTGCCTCAGAGAAGAGAGTCCAGTGCCAGGACCTTTTGGGCTCAGTGGGTCTCACTGTCGCTATCCAGTGCACACCAAGTCACCATCCCCTCTGCGGAAGCTGGAGGACCCTCTTCTGTGCCCCAGCCTGCTGCCATCTGGAGGTAGAGGGCACCCTCTTCCTCCTGTTGCCCCCACACCCTTTCTTAAGGGTAGCAAGCTGGAAGAAGCAGCCAGCCTGATCACTAACCGCAGGACAGGAACCCAGCTAATTTCTGCCCTCTCTGAACAGAGTCTGCCTGAGCCTGAAAGACCCAAGAAAACAAGGACAAAGACTCTTTCCTTTCCCTTCTGCTCTCCCTTTCCTCATCCCCCATCCCTTCCCCCATCCCCACAGTCTGTGGAAGTCCTGGAGGCTCCTTTGTCCCCAGGGCTGCTGCCTGCTTCATCAGGACAGAGAATGGGGGTGGGACAGGAAAGGAGTATTTAAAAAAATTTTTGTTTTAAATTTATAATGGGGAAGGGGCAGAGAGAATCCCAAGTAGGCACTGCACTGATAGAGCGGGTCTTGAACCCATGAACTCTGAGATCAGGACTTAAGCTGAACTGGAGAATCAGAAGCTTAACTGACTGAGCCACCCAGGCACCCCAAGAAAGGAGTATTTTAAAACTCCACTAAAGCCAAACTGGAAAGAAAAACAACAACAACAACAACAGTAAAACAGTGGCAGCTCTTTGGGGACAACCTGGAATGGTTCAGTCCCCAGCTCCACAGGAAGGACAACACCTCCTCTTTTAATGAGATAAACTGTGACCAGGACTCAGTGGGGTTGGGGGAAAGGGCCCCGAAAACTCACGGTGGAGGGGAGTCTAACTTGTTTCTAGCCTGCGCTGCTGGAAAAATGTCTAACTGTGGTTGCCTCTGGAGCTGCTCCGTGGTGAGCGGTCTCCGGTCTCCGGGAGCAGTCCTGACCCACGGCATAGTGGTCCCAAGTGACGCCTTGAGTTTGGGTCAGGACACTTGTGATCCTGTTTCCTCACCTGTCTGCCCCACCCACATCAGAGGTTAAGGCCCAGAGGGGCCTTGCAATCTGCTAGCGCTTTACAGTATATAAAGCATGAGAGTGGTGACAACCCAAAGGCCAGTCTAGCTCAGGGACCTGGGCAGCCTGCTGCCTGCTGCCTTCTTGAAGTTCTCCGGGGACTGCTTTCTGAATCGCCTT
This sequence comes from Suricata suricatta, assembly GCF_006229205.1. Taxonomy (NCBI): domain Eukaryota; kingdom Metazoa; phylum Chordata; class Mammalia; order Carnivora; family Herpestidae; genus Suricata; species Suricata suricatta. The sequence continues at coordinate 43,684,267 of NC_043707.1, forward strand.
TAAAATAAAAAAACGAAATCAAACCCAACTCAACAGTGTTGAATCAGCTGCTCACTCTACCTGACCTGGCCCCAATGTGATCTACAGCTGAGATCGCTAATGGTCACCTAGGGACAAATTAAAGAATTGAAAATGCTGAGCTTGAGAAGCCAAATTCCTTACAGTATCTGGGGTCGTTAATCACCCAGCAGAAACCAGCCCAACAAGCAGGAAAAGTGGCTAAAGGGACAGAAAGACAGTGCAGGTCTGTGCGCTGGTGTCCAAGGGGCTCAGGTGGAGGGATTCCAATGCACTTGTACACACGGGTCTGAAGTGCTCAGAATCAGCGCCACCGGTGACCGTTCCCAGGAACCATGAAGCGCTTTGGGGCTGCTCTAATCGCCTGCATTTTACAAATAAATGTTGACTTGATAAGAGATTTGTGCCAGGTCAGTTCTTGACTGGATGGCCCAGTGAGTTGGGTCTATGCCCACATGTATGTTTCCCTAGAAAAGGCAACCGGTATGTGTGTGTGAAGAACAGGAGATTTGCATTCAGTGTCCCCGGGCCTCTCTGGAATCCACCTCTAAGGGCAAGGTGGGGGTTAGGGTATTGCAAGTAGCAAGAAGACGAGTGCCTGGAAAAATGGCACGCTCGCTCGAGCCTTACAGAGACCGGAAAGGAAGTATCTGGGGGTGGGGGTGAAGATGTGTCACTTCTGTCCGGACAAGGAAGGGGAAGCTTTCACCACCCACCACTATCTAGGGTGGGCATCGCTACAAAATTCGGGTCGCTAATCCGGCACCAGTTCTTCCAAGCAACTAACGCTCTCCCACGAGGCAGCCGCTGCCGAACTCCAGCCTCTTGCCCGTCCGGGAACCAAGAGCCCAGGCCGGGACACCCTCTTCTCCTGGGGCCTCGACGCCGGCCGCGCAGCTCCCCGAGTGCGGCGCGGACCAGCACAGGCGCTGCGCTCTTCCCTCCTCGCGGTGCCCAGAAGGTGCAGGTCACTGGTCACCCTCTCCCGCAGGCAGGCTCTGGGGGTCTGGGCTCCTCCTGGGCCGCCCAGACCCGCTCCTCGACTCGATCCCCCAGTTAGCCGCTCTTCTCTGTAGCTCCAAAGCTCTACAGACAATTTGTTTAGTGAAGCTCCTCAGACAATGGAAAGTTACGAGGTTTCCTGGATGTTGTGTTCGGGAGGCGGGGCCGGGACCCGCTGACGGAGGTTTCCCCAGCCTTGTTCCCCCCTTTCTGCCCCCTCAGCCACCGGGCAGCAGGAAGAGGCGGCCAGCCTTCTCCTGCCCTTCAGCCGGAGGATCTACGGCTGCCGCGCCCGCCACCTCTGCACCTGCCAGGCTGAGGTGAGATGCCCGGCGCGCGGTGCACAGGCACGGGCCCGCGCGCCCACAGAGCTGCCGGGGCCGCGGCGTCGAGTGATGGGCCGGAGAAGGGAGTGCTAGGCGGGGGAGGGGGGAGTCACCTCTCCGGGAGTGGGAAGAGTAAGAATTTTTAGGTGATTTAGGGAAAAGGCCCCCTCGTCATTTTTGCCTCTCCACGACTTAGGTCCAGTCAACGAAGTTTTAGGGACCTTGGTTTTCCTATCTAGAATTGAGGATATCATCATGCCATCCCCACGCCCCCGGGGAGTGACAGCACTTTGGTCGGAGATGCAGTCCGGCGGACGGCTGGGGTGAAGCGGAACCCAATGCAGGAGAAAGCAGGCGCGCTCTCATCCTGCTCTGGCAGGAAATTCTGAAATTTAAAACATCAGAAATGGCCACGCTGGGGCAACGCAGATCCAGTACAGTCGAGATGCTGTTCCGCGTCTGGTCTGGTCTTTCCAGGAAAGGGAAGACCGCGGCGGTTTGGGAGCAAAGCAGCCGAGTCTTCCGGCTTGCCCCCGCGCTGGCCCCCAAAGGGCGCGGGGAGCCGGGCGAGGACATGGCGGTCCCCTTACGCGCCTGGCTTGGGACGTGGGTTCAGCCCACGCGCGAGATAAAGCCCTCACTTCCGCCGCCCGGCTCCACGAGAACCTGGCGGCGAACGTCAATAGGCGGCCGGCCCCTCCCGGGGATTCAACCCAACCTGGATTCAGCCTCTTCGGCCGCAACAACTCCCAAGCCCCACAGACTCGCCCTGCACCTCTGGCGGCTGCTGGCGCTGGGACCCCGGACACCCCCAGCTTCCGGCGTGGCAGCCCCTCGCTTTCCTTAAGGAAAGCGCGAGGGGGCCCAAGGGAGCTCCTGCCTTACCAAGCAGGACCGCGTAGTGTCCCAGTTGACCTGTCGCTTGGAAACAAGTCCACAGTCAGGATCCTGGCTACCTTTTGTCTGGGAAGCCCGGGACTGAAGGGAGTCCCCGAATAATCCGAATCCTAACCTAGTTCTCCCCAGTGCTCGCGGCAGAACAGAAGTGGCCTCCCAGCCCGAGCGCAGAGGAGGCGGATCAGGAGCCTCTGGCCCTACTTGGTAGGAACTTGGCATTTTGATGGCGTCTCGGCATTTTATTCGGGTAGTTGGTTGACCCCACGGTCCGTGATTAGCCACCCTTGCCCTCCCGCTCAGTCCCGGAGTCAGTGTTTTGGCAGGAGCCTCGGAGGCCCCCCCGAACGCAGGGCGAGCGGAGTTGGCGAAGGCCAGGTTCCTCCACGCGCCCAGACCCAGAGCCCTGACGCGCTTCCCCGCTGCGCACCCCGCGAAGCTGCAGGAGGAAGAAACTTTTAAAACATTCGCCCAAATTCATTCTGGAGAACACTTTGAAGTTGGGTAACTGGGACTGCGCCACTCTGCCCCGCTCCCTCCCCCACCTCCCTACTCAGCCAGATGCACCAGAAAGCGGCACTTTGATCTTGCAAAGCAGTAATTCACATTTCTTAAAAAAAGAAAAAAAATTTTTTTCTGTAAAAAGATGATGGGACCGGGGAGAATATAATACAATTCCACGGGCGCGCGGCTGAGGAGCGGTTTTCTGGGCCGGGCCAAGGATGGGCCCGGGATGCCGGCACATCTGTTCGCCCGGGTTTGCCGCATTCCAGGGTTTTTTCTTCCTCTCTCTCGGTGGACCGGTCTGCGTGATTCACCCCAGGCAGGAAGCTGGGCTTTATTTGTCTTTGACCTAGAGATGCTAGGAGAGGTGTGGAGAGGTTGGCCGGGGCGGGGGTGGGGAGTTGCCGTCGGAAAAGCTCTGCGGCTTTCTGTGAATTGAACTGGATGCGAGGGGAGGAGCTCAGAGAGTAAAAGCGCCTCCCGCCTTCCAGCGAAGACCTCGGTACCCGCCACCCTCTTCCTTGCCAGGAAAGAGGTGAGGGCAGCTCAGGATCAGTGCAGGGCCCATATCAACCCGTTCCATCGGTCTTTCCCGCCACGGGGACTTGCTGAAATAAAACTGACGTGCAACCTCGTCCGGCGCTTTGCCTAATAACCTCAGAACGGATTAAATTCTGGAGAATGCTCAACTCTGCACAGCGCCAAACACCGCAGGCTTCCCACCGACTCCTCCTACCCGCACACCCCGCAGACAGGTCCTCCCTCTTCTGCCCAGGCCCACCAGGCACACTCCCACCGTTCTAGGGCCTGCTTCGAGTCCCCGGGGTCCCTGGGGTTCTCAGCCCGAGGGACCTTTCTCCCCAGAACGGGATTCTCTTTCTATTCTCTAAGTGGAATCTCTTCTCTTTCCTCCCTCTGAGACCTGGGGACTGTGTATCCCACACATCAGAGCTTGAGGAAGAACAAGGAAGCTACCCTTCTTCAGTCTGCAGGGTGGTCCTGCTAGGCCAATGAGGTGTCTTGGGAGTCTGGTTTGTGCCATGGACCCTAAGTTAAGCGGTTGGGGGGGCGGCGGGAGGGAAGGGAGGGGCTCTCCCTAAACCTCTGTTCTGAGTCACCCTAAATCCTACCTGGGGAAGATGGATCAGAGTGGGGGACCCTGATGGCATGCCCAGGCCAGGTTTAGAGCTTCAGGAGGTGAAGTAGTCCTGTCCTCTTTCCTCTGATTTTTCTTTTGCTTTTTCTTGTTTTCCTCTTCTTTCCTTTTGTTATTTTCCCTTTCTTTTCTTTTTCTCTTAAGTGTTGTCTTGTCCTTCTAGCCTTCCTTCCCTTCTCATGTGTCTCTGGCTGTCGTTTTCTGTAGCCTCTGAGTCCTAAAAGTTCCAATCAAGTTTCTGGGGCTGTAAGAAGGCCACTGTAAACCTGCCTGCCCCCCCCACCCCCCCCGCATGGTAGGCCCTGACTGGGAACTAAACAGAAGCTGGCCGGCTGAGAGCAGTCAAGGGCCTCTTAGGACCTGAGGCAAAGGCCCAGGAGAGGGCTGGCTCCCACTGCACATTTCTTTCCTCTCCTTTGCTCTAACACGCCCCCCCCCCCCCCCCCCC
>NC_043707.1:43688714-43698053 GCF_006229205.1 Suricata suricatta
GGCAAGAGGGACGGGCAGTCGTTACCAGTAAGGGCGCAAGGCAGGCTGGACTTGCATCTGGAGAAACATCACACCAACAACCCGGGCATACAAACACTACATGGCCTCGACAGGAGTTTTAATTTGGTGTTTACTCAAAGCAAGTCCGCAAGGAAGACTGGATTTGCCATCAGTGGGAGAGAAAAAAAAAATAGCCCAAGAAGAGAGGCTGCCAACATTCCACCAAGAAACCAAAATCGGGAAAAGGGAAAAAGGAGAAGGGATGTTCTGCCTGAGTTTCACCCGCTTCCTTCTTTCTGGATCCCACAGGAAGCGGCTGGCTGGGGCCAGTGCCCTGGGGCCATTTCTGAAACTGTTCTCCAAAATGTCACACCCTCAACCCCAACTCCCGGGGCCTGGGTACAGGAGGAAAAAGCCAGACCTGCAACCTGGGTGAAGGAAGGAGGCTGCAGTCCCCTGGACACAGAGACATTATCGGACTCAGCGACTCGGCCTGAGTCCCACAGAGCCTGAAGGTTTCCTTGGACATTGCTGCCTCACTGGCTAGCTGCATCCTTTGAGAGGTGGGGACTCTGAAGATGAGTCCAACTCCTGCCCAAGCCCGCTGGTCTGTGGCTTCACAGCCCTTCTTGGGCACCAGGGAACTCTATTTCACTTCCCTCTCCCACCAAATTAAACCAAAAAGCCATTCCTCCCAAGCCGAGCTTTTGCTTCTGAACTCCAAACCTTTCTCTTATGTTGGGCCCCAAGGCCCTAGGAGCTTTCCTTCTCTGAACTTTTTATGCAACAAATCTGATACCTGGGGTCTCAGCTATTTTGAGGAATAAACTGCTGATACCAGTCAGTGCTGGGGCCACAAGACCTGTTCCTTATCTGCATTTCAAACAGATCTGAGCTGTAGAAATGGGGACTAACATACACTACGGACCTCAGAGTTGAGCCCTGTGAATATGTGTAGGAGGGGGAGGTAGGGGGAGAGCTCACTTTGAAAACCTTTGAGGGTCCACTATAGGGAGTAGCTTCTCCCTAGTGGTCTTGGAATTACAAAAATGGCTTGCCTGCTGGATTAACACACTCTGTTCTCAGGAAACTTCCAATCCGAGGGCAGAGGCGCTTTGCGTGGCACTGGCTGCCGTCCACCGCTGGGGGGACACATTCCCCTGGGGAAGGACAGGTGTTTGAACTGGGCTGGGGTAGGGTGGGGCTCTGTTGCTTCCTAACTGCTTAGTTACCATCCCCAACCCCAGTGTGTTATGGGAGATGTGCCCCTGGGGGAGGGGGCAGGCGACGTACGGCAAGAAGCCTTCAAGGAGTAGGTGGTTTAGGGGGTTGAACCAATAAAGGATCCGAACTTTAGAAGCCTATGGTGCTAAAGTGAGCGCCCTGGCCAACTGGGCCACCGTGCCAGGAGGGAAGGTAAGGGGAAGGTAACATGGAAGAGCCCACGGGCACTTACCGGCACTTGGCAGCTTAATCTCAGTTGACTGAGCCCCGCCAGAGATGGCAGCCCCTGATTCCCGTCCCGCGTGGTGTTTTGTTTTCTGTTCAGCACCTGTTGCTTTTCACCCCCTGGAACGACTGGATGGCACTCCTGCCCTTTTACTTCTGCTCACAGGGATGCTGCGCTCAGGCTGGGAAGGCATTCTGTGTGTATTTTAGATGGGGTGGGCTTTTTTCTACCTGTGTGAGCCAGCTTCATCAGTCTTCCCTGCCCCTGTCCCCTTTGCTGGGGGTCACGTCATGAAAAGGGCTTAGTAAATATTAGTTCTTCGTAAGTGGTGCAGAATAGAAAGAGAGGAGATACAAAATGAGACTTGATGGTGTGAGAGGAAGGCCATGGAAATACATACTTCTTAACCTCTGGATGGCAATGCCTCCACTGTTTTTTGTTCTGGTTTCCCATGAAAGCGATCAAGAACAACAACACTGGGGGCAGGTGTTGGGGATGCTGTGGCTCACCTGGTGCCACCACTCTCTGTTGCCCTGAAGAATCCTCAAACCTCTTGGGCCTCTGGCACTGCCACAGACACCATTGAGGGTTAGGAGACAATGGACCCACCCATTTCTCCTGTCCCTGGAGCACCTTCATTTGCCTGCATTTGCTGACTGTCCTGTGAAGTCTTTGGAAAGTATGTAAAGTTAAGGAAATATTTTTCCTGATTAGAGATAGATAGCTTTCCTTGCCCCTGACTTTTTGGGGTACTTGGCTGTGAGCCCAGAGTGCAATGCCTCCTTCAGCTGTTTGAATGCCTTCAGCACAGGACTGGCTCCCCTATCCCCAGTGGCAGGCCCTGTAACTGGCAGTGTCAGCCTCTCTACAGACATTTTGTGTCTCTGCTCTGAGACACCACTGGAATGGACAGCTATATATGTAGTAGAGCATAGGGATGCCTGGGTGGCTCAGTGGGTTAAGCAGTGAACTTCGGGTCAGTTCATGATCTCATGGTTCCTGGGTTCAAGTTCCGCCTTGGGCTCTGTGCTGACAGCTCAGAGCCTGGAGCTTGCTTCAGATTCTGTGTCTCCCTCTCTCTCTGACCCTCCCCAGCTCACACTCTGTGTCTCTCTCTCAAAAATAAATAAACGTTTAAAATAATTACGTAGTAGAGCATATAGTAGAACATAGGGTAGCAAAACTGTATATATGCATATATTTGTAATTGATTTTATATGATATGGTATATGTTTCACATATATAATCATAACATAATATAATATATATGTGTATTATGTGTCTGTATGTATACCTACACATATATATACACATATCTTTTCAAGGCTCATTTGCTGGGACAACGTGGCTCCCTGTGTTGGTAATCTCTCTATGCCGGCTCGCTTCCAAGTCACCAGGGATGTGATGCACCTCTCTCAAGAGTTCTGGACATTTTTCCACCCCTTTTGATTCGGTTTCGCTCAGGAAGGCTGGAAGGAGGCAGCCTATGAATTATGGACCAACACTAACAAAAAGCGTCCAGTGACCCAGCCCACACGCCTCTCCCCAGCTCCTGCTTCCCCAGTCTGAGGGCAGAAGCAAGCGTGGGTCTGGCTACTCTAGCCACCCCTACCTCTGCACATGGGAGGATTTAATTCCCCAACCGCTCCTTAGAGCTGTGCAGTCAGAGAGCTGTTTTTCCACTCTTTGGGTAATGGACAATTCGTTCTTCACTCCTGAAGAGGGAGAGATTGATCCATAAGGAGGCTGTGAAAATCTACTTGTCAACTTAGCCGGTGCCAGCTCAGGCCCAGCTGGCTTGCCTCATTATCCCAAGGACATTTTGCCCCTGGGTGGCCAAGTTTTATTAGTGACAAGTGAAAGCCAAACACACTTCTGGCAAAAAAAAAAAAAAAAAAAAAAAAAGCCTTTAGCTGCTGGTTGTTGTGGGCGACCCCATTTTGGTGCCCTTCTCCTCACTCAGTCCCCAACCCCAAGCCCAGGAACCCCTGGTATTCTCTTTAGGTTTCAGGGCTCTGGCCCGTGGTGTTAGACTGTAGGGCCTGGGGCTTCTCCCCCTCTTCACCCTCCCTAAGATTTAGATAATCCTTCCTCTCAGTGGAAAAACCAAGGGGAGCTCTTAACCTTGCTTAGCCATGCACCTGCGGAAACCAGCAGGAAGAGAGATGGAGTCAAATGTAGGGGCAAACCTGGAAGAGCTGGGAGACCATGGGTCAGAAAGAACTCCAAAGAATCCTCTGCCTGGGAAGTGTCTGGCGCCTAAGGGGTTGGTGCTCTGGTCTGAGGCTGGCTGGCTGGCGGGCAGAAGGGGCTGCACGCGATTAAAAGCAAAACTAGACCAAACCCTGCCTCTTTTGCTCAGTACCCTTTTTCACTGACCGGTCTTTCAGTCCCTGCTGGGTCTCCAGGGCTTTGGAGAACGCCCAAGTCTTTCCCAGCTTCCCCAAGTGGTGAGGCCTCAAGGCTGGGTGCTCATCATCTCCCCCATCTTTTGTCACCTAAGAGGCCTTGACCACAGATGAAGCTCCATGCAGATGAAGGAGGAGGTTGTGGGGCAGCTGCGTGGGTCTAGCTTCTGGAAGCCAGATAGAGCCCGGGGAGCTGTGGAGTTGGGGAAGAAAGGCGGAATTCTGGAAGATTTCTGCAGACTTTGGGGCTGGCTGAGTGTGTGGCCAGAGGGCTTCCCCATATGACTGTGCCTGATGCTGTGTTTCTACGTGCACGTTGGATTCTAGAACGGCAAGCGGCTACACGCATGTAGCTGACTCTGGGCCGAACATGGCATGTGTGTGCTGGCAGACAGATACAACCTTGGCTCCTGTAGTCCTGTACGTGCAAAATGGATGCACGAACCGTGTACTGCAAACTTCCTATACAAGTACATAGCAGATACTGATGTGCCCACGTTTATTTGGGGTGCATGCCGGCGTCCTCAAAATCTGCCAGCTTTGGGTTGGTTGCCTAGGGTAGCCAAACAACCCTGAGCTCAGGGTAGTGCCGCAATGTTGCCTCCAGGTCAGGCTGGACCAGGGGAACGCAAGGGCCAGGAGGGCCTTCCGGGAGGCCCCCTGGCCTCACGCCCCAGCTGGCCTTTGCTAGCGCCTAGGTCTCCAGTGGCAGGCTCCTCCCTCGCCTTCCGTGGGCTCAGCTCAAGCTGGAGGTTTCGCTTCCTGCGAAGGCTGGCAGGGTAGGAGCTGGCCTGCCCCCGCGGCGTTGGCCGCAAGTTGAAGGCCAAGGGCGGGCGGCCGGGTTGCGCGCTGCGCCCGGGGAAAGGAGGCGCTGGGCCTGGGGGAACAGGATTTCCTCGCCTCCTGGGCGCGGCCACTCCGGCCTGGCCGCACAAGGCCCCCTTTGTGGCGGGGCCCAGCTCCTGCGCAGACCGAAGGCGACGAACAATAGCGCAATGTTGCCGCTCGCCGGGCCAGGCTCTCCCGGTTACCCCACGGCCCGCCGAAGGCGAGGAAACCGGGTGGCGCTTTTTTATAGTCCCGCGTATAAAATCGGGGCTTTCTCCCCTTTCGCTCGCCCCCTACCCCAACGCCGATAGAAAGCAGATAAATTTATGAAGGGCGAGCTAAGAGAATAATTACAGGGTGAAGGCCGTTAAATTTTATTTCCAGTCCCAAAGGCAAAACCTGCGATTTTATTGCAGACATCTGGAAGGACCAAGGGGTGGGCACGCCGCTGGTTTAAAATAAAAACGAAAGATTTTATTTCGCGAAAACAAAAAAACATCATTAAAGACCCTTTCGCCCCCACGAACATGTATTTTTCAAAAGTGGGACGGGGGTTGTGGAACAGTCAACGCCGCACGCCCCCGCCCGCAGCTCCTGGCAACCTGAGCGAGATGCGGTCTACCGGAGCAGGCCTGCCAGGGGGCAGGCGTTTCCAGAAACCGACCCCCTCCCGCGCCCTCCCCGAGGGCTCCAGGCCAGTTTTGCCACCCTGTAACTGGGCGCCAATTTGGAAGAAGAAGTGAAAAGTGGGTACGTTTGGCCTCATATTCCCCGAAGAGTGGATCACAGCAACCATAAAACCTCAGGTCTGTTCCGCCTCCCACCGATGGTCTTGCCTGCTTGGCTTAATTGTAAAGTATTTAGGGCCCCTTCACTCCGCCCACAGGGAAACTGAGGCACAGGCTTGCCTAAGGTCACCCAGTTTAGAGCTGAAGGGGACCTTCAGCTAGGCTTCACCTGCACTGGAGTCGGGAGGGTCACCTTCCACCCCATAGTCGCCTCATAATGTTTTATATCTAGTGCCTAGATAGGCTCAATTCATTGTAATGCGCCCCCCCCCCCAGTATCTTGCCCACGTGTTTAAGGGCACATGAACGTGTCCTGCTGGCAACTGTTTGTCACTTTGTTTTCAATTACTCAAGACTGCAAAATCACGGGATCACCTCCTACGGAGGCATGAGCAGCGGGGGTACTCAGGGTGGTATTTAGTGCGGAGGAACCGGAAGAAGACTGCTTCCTGCGGGGGCGGGGGGATGTAGGAGCTGTGTTTCCAGGACTCTTGTCTTTACACTGCAAAACTCTGGTGTTTCTTTGGAAAATCAAAATATCTGGACATGGTCAGTTTTAGGGGAGCAATCATTATCCCGCCCTTTCCTTCTTGGCTTTCCTCCTGTCAAGGCTGGGAATGGGCATTCATTTCCCATCTGTCCCTACAGGTGGTCAGTGAGCTCCTCTTCCCCGTTTCCCCCCTCGATTCCCAGTGACTCCTTTGGTGCCTAATACCTCTCTCTTCCTCTTGGGAACCCTGCAGTAGACAGGCCCCCAACTTGTTTCTTTGCCATCAGCTTCGGGGCCTGAAATCAACCCCTAGACTCCACCCAAGACCCAAGCTTGTTGGCTGGGAGATCTGGGGATGGCCTCAGAAATTAGCCTCAGGTGTTGGGCGCCCCACTTCTATTCCTAAAGGTGGAAGAAGAGAGAAACTGGGTAATGAGATTTTGAAAACACGTTGATATAATGAGTGGAGGAAAATGCACACTCCCAGAATTTTGCACTGAGTCCCCCAAACCTCTTTTTCTTCTTCTCCCCAGTCACATAACTTTATACACTTAAGTCACAGACATTAAACCTTCCAGTTTAAGATTGCCCCAGGCCATCTTCCCCATCAGTACAAGGTCCTGAACCAAGGAGTGCATGCCCCTGGGCAGGGAGTGGGGTGGGGACCACAAAGCACCTTAGACTGACCCCTACTGTCACAAAAATATCCTTGCCCCTCCCATTTACCTAGAGGGAAATTCCTCTTTTCCTGACGGATCCAAAACAACCTGGCTTTATTGCCATCTGATTTGTTTTAATGCCCCAACCCACAATTCTAGGATGTGTGTCTAGATGATAGAAGTGGGGGCCATCTCTGTGTGACTTGAAGGAGGGGTGTTGGGGCTCCTCTAAGAACTCTCTGCAGTGCGTAGGCTTTGGGGTGAGGTGCAGACGCATGTCATTGAAGGCATTGCTCTCTTCTCCGTGCACGTCTCTTCAACGTATGTGTGTGGTCACCTTCTTTGTGCAGGCTTTCTGGGTCTGCATGTAAGTATGTGGGTAAACCAGCCTTTTTGAGAAATGTTCACAGCTTCAGGTGTAAGGCCTAGGGTGCACCTACTTCTCAATCCAAACTAAATCTATGAGAGAAGGGCAAGGCGAGAGGCTGCCAGAGAATGGGAGATACAGGCAATGGGGAGGGAAAACGCTGGGAAGGAATACAGTTTGGCCCCATTGACCCCACTGGGCCTAGTCCCAACAGGTCCCAGCCAGGGACAGTCACACCAGAATCAGGAGGCTTAAGACAGGTCTGAGCCACCGGAGAAGGTAACTGCACCCTTTGGGGGCCTGTCCTTGTCTCCAAGTCCAAGCCCCGGTAGTGGTGATTGTGTACTATCACCACCTCCCGCCGCCCAGACTCCCGGAGTGCGGGAGATGCGGAGGGGCTTTGTACCGGGCTTCTTGATCCCAGGGATTTTGGAGGGCGGCTCAGGGATCCCCAAGCCCAAGTGAGAGATGCTCCTGGGAGTTGACGGGAGGCCAAGCCTGGCGGAATCGCACGCATCCAGTGGCTGTTCCATTATTCCTTCTGCATTTGCTGTGCCACTAGCTTCCTCTAGTCTGGTTGGAGCCCAGTTTGAGGGGGCTCCAAACGTGTTCTTTTTTGTTTTCTTCTGAAGAGGTCCAAAGTACATTCATGATACTCTGTCGTTCCCTCCAGCACTGGAGCGCTTCTAATATCAAGGACTAGATTTACCCTTTGGTCAGGAGGGGGAATGTGGCATTTGAGAGACCAGGCAGGCAGGCCCTCCCTCCACGCCCCAATGTGGAAAGCCTTGTTCTGCGGAGACCGTGGCAGGCAATGGGACCCTCTGCCCTAGGCTTGCTGACTTTGCTCAGGGCCTGGCTGTCTGTGAGACTTGTCTGCTGAGCCTCTTTCCCCCATCTGTCGCTGGAATCGGAGAGCTGGCTCTTTCCTGCCTGTTCGCATAAGGATAGAAGCGTCTCCATTAGGGTACTGGGACGCGAAGATCAGGCTGTGGGTAGGCCTTCCTCCGCGAAATCCGAGACCTTTTTTCTGCTTGGCAGGATCAACTTTTCGGCCCTCTGAAATGGCTCTGTGTTGGGCTGCGCTTGGGGTCCCCTGCAGCCTGGGACCAGCAGCGTAACCCAGGAGGGAGTGTGAGAAAAGAAAATGGCCTGCGTGGTGGAATGCTAAGTTCCGTAGAAATCTCTGACGACCGCACTGTCCTGAAAGAATTTTAAGGGTGGAGGGAGGCTCGGCTGGCGGGGAGAGCTTGGTTCCCGAGATGATCAGATTTGAAGGGTATTCTGAAAAACCTCCTCCGCTGTCAAAGTTCCTGGCTGCCCTCGCGCAGCCCCTCTCCGTGGGTTCTCTGGTACAAGCGCCCCGAGCAGGCGAAGCTCAGATCAGCATCCACGCCGAAGCGAAGGCGAGCATTTGCTGCGTGCGGGCCCAGTCGGGATAAGTCTTCGGAGCGCGCAGTAAGCCGGGCGCCCCACGGCCGGCCCTCTGTTTAGAGCGAGCATGCGTCTTCTCCTCCGCCAGGTAGCACTGGAAGGAGGACGCGATCTTTAGATTTCCAATTCCGAGACCCTGAATGGTAAAGGGGCGTCTGGGTTTGTTTCTTTCGTTTTGCCTTAGCCAGAGGTGATTAGAACTCGTACGACCGGAAAATAACCTGTGTGCTGAAATCCGGGCAGAACCGGCAAAGCGAATAGCATCTGGGGGGCAGGCGCGAGATGATCAGAGGCGTTTTCTGGTGTTTTTGGACAGGTTGAGAGCCCCCCGCCCCCGAATTCCAGATTGGGAATTCAAAGGACTCCGGGCTCGCAGCATCTATGAGACCTATCAGATTTGGGAGGACAAGGTACGGATTTGGGATTTGCAGGAGTTTGGAGCGGCACAGATCGGACCTCGACTTTCAGCTCTCCTACCTTGCCCCCGCGAAGAACCCGTGGGGGACCGGGCAGCCAGGGGTTAAAGTCGGCCCAGTAGCATCCCAGGGACTACCGGCGCGGAGCCCTGGCCCGAGCCTCAGTCTCTCCCCTCTTCTCATTGGCCCGCGCTCTCAGGGTTTCTCCTGTTCCCTTCCGGCTATTGGTCGGAGGCTGGCTTTTTCCCCCCCTCAGTCTTTCTCTTCCTCCCCCTCCCTCTCCCTCGCCCCTCGGACAGGAGCGCACCGCCTGCCCCCTGCTCCTCGGGAAGGGAGGAATTTAGAAAAAAAAAAAGTTTCCCAGAAGTTTGGATCAGAGGAAGGACGGGAAGACCAAGAGAGGAAGAGGGAGAGGGAGGGGAAAGAGGGAGAGGGAGGAGAGAGAGAGAGAGAGAGAGAGAGAGAGAGAGAGAGAGAGAGAGAGAGAGAGAGAGAGAGA
>NC_043707.1:43698153-43705879 GCF_006229205.1 Suricata suricatta
AGTCTCGGCCGCCGCGCCGCCGCCTCTCCCGGGCCCGGCCCGGCGGGCGCTCGGAGCGTGAGGGCGCGGGCTGCTCCCTTAGTAGCGGGGGCGAGCGGAGGCCGGGGCGCGGGCGGCTAAGATGAGTGAAAGGAGAAGATCTGCAGTCGCCCTGAGCTCGAGAGCACATGCCTTCTCCGTTGAAGCCTTGATCGGCTCAAATAAAAAGCGGAAACTGCGAGACTGGGAGGAGAAGGGGCTGGACCTGTCCATGGAGGCGCTGAGCCCCGCGGGCCCCCTCGGAGACGCGGAAGACGCGGCCGCGCATGGCCTGGAGCCTCACCCGGGTGAGTGTGCAGGACCGGGCCGGGGGAGGCGGGCGGAGCTCGGACGCCGGGTGGCCAGCGGGCGGGCGGAGCGCTGGGGAGGGAGGCCCTGCTCTCGGACTCCCTGCCTGGCTCCGACGCGGGTTTCCTTCTCTTGGCGCACACGCCTCGAGTCTTCCCCAAAGTCGCCGCAGACAGTCTGGGGGAAACTGAGCCTTGCGTTTCCGTCGTCAACTTCATGCAAGGAGGCCTCCTCGCCGGCATCCCTTTTTCTTCTGGTAGCGGAGCGCGACTGAGCGGCCGCAGGCCCCCCGGGTTAAGGAGGGGCGCAGATCCAAGGCCACGGCAGGAGCGGAGAGGGGCCGGGACTGGCCTGGAGTTCCTGGGCTCGACACACAGTCTCAGAAAATGCCCGGTTGGTCCCGTTTAGCTTTCGACCTCGGTCCTCGCCCTTCCCCGCCCCCCAACTTTCCTGGGACTCAAGTTGTGTTTCCCCTACTCCGGCGACCACGGAGCATAATTATATTTCTACTTCGTTGGCGTGTATGGAAAGAGAATGTACGGTAGACCTCTTACCACGAGCCCTGGGCCACTCTTCGGGGCCCACACCCCTGTGTATTGCCGGCGGGGGGGGATGCGGTGCGATTAATTTGTTTCGGATCTATGCACATTATATGTACACAACACGGAGAACACAGAGCGGATGTCGGTGTCTGTATTTTAGCAGAAACCTGGGCGGGTGGTTGGAGGGGGAGACAACTTAAAGTTTTGTATTAAGTGCCAAGATTTCAACTGTGCAAAACAGCCCGGGGGAACAGCTGTTGTCGGAAGAATCTTGCGCGCGCGCGCTCACACACATACACACACACACAGACACGCGCGCGCGCGCGCGCGCACACACACACACACACACACACACACACACACACACACACACGCCAGCTCGCAGCTTGGGTCTAGCGGTTTCAGAAACTTTCCAGCCAGGACTTCTATAGCCATTCTGGAGGTGCTCCTGCTGACCAGCGAGGCCTGGGGAGTAAACCTGGGTCAGCGCGCTGGAAAGCAGGAAGCCAGGGTGGGGCGGAGGTCCGAAAAGGGACGGGGGTGGCCACGGGTCGAAGAGATTGGGACGGAGCTTGGGGCCCAGGGGTTTGGGGGCTGGAAAGCTGGCCGACCCAAGGAGGGACAGCTGTCGCTTACATTTTCTCTTTCGGCAGTGACAGTTCAATTTCCATGCTCCTGAGGCTAATAATAACGCGATTAGCGGGTGACTTGCAGAGACAGGGTTTTATGAATTCTCCGTGTTCTTGCGGCCTGTTACGGTATTTGAGTTTAGTGCTGGGGAATTATTTTTATTAGTCGATGAAAAGAAAATTAAAAGGAGATTTATTTCATCCGCTCAAGTCTTTCCCTGTATTTGGATGAGGGTGCTCGTCCACGCGGACCCCTGTGTGGGCAGTCCAGAAAGGAACGCGTGGCTAATGTGTTTCCCATCTCTGGCCAGACCCTATTTCCTCACCGCATTTATATGTTGTCAAAATCTCACTCGGGCCTTCACACCGTGTAGTGGAAGTTCTTTTAGGCCTCATGACGATTCATGATTTGGGAGGTTGGTTTATTTTACTTTCCTCACTATGGGAAAGGCAGAAGTTATTTAACTGCGCATGGCAGACCCCCTGTCCGTGGGTACTCTTCTCTAAGCAGGGGGGCCAGGCCGGCAGCAGCCTGTCTTGGGTCGCACGTTCAAAAGGACCAACACGTGGGGTCACAATCAGAGACTCGGTTGGCAGTTTTTCTCTTATCGCCGTTCTTTTCGGCCACAGTGAGGAGAGGAAAGGTTGGAGCAAGGTGAGACCAATCCGGAGACATAAACGTGAGGGCCTGGTGTCCAGAATGCGGTTTCCTGGCTCCCACAGTATGGGGGCCAGAGGGTGAGCACCTAATATAGAACTTTGTGCCACACAGAGTTCAGTTGACCGTTCTCATTTCCTTTATCATTCTTTTGTAAAAAAAAAAAAAAAAGATGGGCGTTTGGATTAGGGAAAACAAAGTATGTTTGTGGGGTTAAGGCCTGGGAGGAGGAAGAGGCTGAAAGCCGAGAGCACTAGCGGGCCTTATGCGGGGCCGGGCTACCAGCCAGGCCTCGCTGCGTTGTGCGCTGAGGGGATCTCCTAGCTGGAGCCCCTGCAGTGGCCAAAGCTTTCTGACTAACCAGAGGTAGGAAAAGAAAAGACCCTTCAGAAAAACTGCATGGTAGCGGAGCAGCCCCCGGAGCGGAGGCGGCGAAACTGCAAGCTCTGGGCCCGGATTGTGGTGGAAGGCGAGGCCATGCTTGGGGTCCTCAGTAGGCCTTTCTTTCTTTTTCCTCTAATAAGGTGCCTTAAGGAACACATACAAACAGGGCCACCATGAAGGTGTGTGTATGGGGGTGGGCACAGGAGACTCCGTTGTGCCCAGGGCCGAGTCTCTGCCGGCCCTGGCCTCCAATTGTTTAAACTCTCTTTAAGGATCAGAACCGAGAGCAGGCTGGACTCGTTGCGTGGCTGGCCTGCTCTAGGCCGGTGATAAGAAGTGAGGAGGGAGGGGGGAGAGAAACGACCACAACAAAACCAAAATTGCCACGGAGCTTGGGGAAGGATTCAACAAACAGGGAGACGTGCACAGGACACCCGCCTGGGGCAACTTTATTTATCATTTTCACCACTCCCTCCCTCTGCCTGGGTCCTCCGTTCCAGCCTCTCTGTCTTAAATCCGAGGATCCTCTGACAACTCAAGGGTCAGATTTTAATGTTTAACTTTTATTCAAAGACGTGGCCTTTTGCTTTTTCACAGCTCAGTTTTTCTTTCTGCGTCCGGACTGAGCTGGCTTTAGTGGGCGCCGAGCGCCCGCCGCCCGGGGCGCCAACCTGCAGCTGCGGGGAACCCGCCGGGTCTACTGGCCGCGGGCGCTCACACATCAGAGGACCCACAGTATGTATTTGAAAATTTTCCACCGAGCCGGCTGGTCCCGAAACTCCCTGAGGCCCGAAGGGCTTTGGAGAAGGACGTGTGAGATGCCCTCATCATTGCCAGGAGCCCTTGTCTTTGGAGAAGTCGGCAGGACGCAGCCGCCGCGGGCTCGGGAGGGTCTCGGAGGAGTCCGACTCTCGGGCCTGCTTGCCTCCGCCTCTCACCGAGCAGCAACAGGGAACACTTTTGAGCCAGGATCGCCCAGAACAGCTGCTCGGGCCGCGGCCCTGGAAGTATATTTCAGGCGCGCGGCGGCGCCATCTGCGCTCGGAACCCAGCCCCGACTCCGCCCGGCTCCCCCAGCTCGTATTTGGGCCTTTCCAGCCGAGGGCGGCCGAGGTCCGGTCTCCCGCGGAGCGAAATAATTCAAACCTTCTGCGAAAGGATTTTCCCCTTCAGGGCCTGCGGCCCTCAGCCCTGCAGCCGAGGCGCTCCAGAGGCCTAAGAAGGTGGCGGGGGCCGCGGCTGGGCACACAAAGCAGGCACACTCAGGAACACGCGTGCGGATCTGCACTCGGCGCACACGTGTACACGCTGCAGCCTAGCGCGTCCCGAGCACCTATCTATCTACGCGATCCCATCTACGCGTAATGAGACCGGAAAAGCCCGCGCGGTGCCCCAGGGCATTTTCTTCTTTCGAATTCCCGAGATCAGCTGTTGACGCGATTTAATCTGCCAGTTTATGGCTTGTTTGCCCAGAGTAAAAGTCCCAAGATTTTATTCCTGACATCACCCCTCCACCCACCCCCAATCTCCAATAGGGAAACACAGGGTCAAAACGGAGGAAGTGACTCTTCACTGACATTTAAGTAATGGAGAAAACGCGATGAGTTTGAAGCCAGGGGGGAGAGCGTGTGCTTGTGCCGGGCAAGAACCAGCCAGGGCGCACGCCGGGGCGTGGAGCACAGGGCAAAGGTGTGGGGTGCGCTGGGGCGGACGCCAAAGCGTTTGCTTGAGGTAGAGTCCGGGCCGAGGAACACTGGTTCCTCAGTGGTGCGTGCGTCCCTTCGCTGATGCAGGCCTCTGAAGGTGCCAGGCCTGGACCCGGAAGATGAGCCAAGCGTGGTGCTTGCTGGACGCGCGCAACGCTCTCTCCTGCCAAGTCAAAACGGCCTTCCGCGGTGGCCGCGCCTTTGGTGAGTGACCTTGCGTGAACGGGAGTGACGGGGTAGGCGCGATCCGAATTCGTCCCAGGCTGGTGAGGATGGTTGTGCTCGAGGAGGGCTGCCCACGCCCTTCGGTCCAGCTGGTCAGCCGCTGGCCGGGTCGTGGGGCTGGGAGAGCGCACCGCACGGGCTCCCGGGAGGTGGGCAGGGTTCTGGAGAAGTTCCGTGTAAAACACCAGCCCCGGTGCGGTGGCCCCCCTCCCCCAGGAAGAAGGAAACAGTTCTAACCCCCAACATTCCGTAAACTGCTGGAGGGCAGTGGGGAGGACGGAGAATGGGGGGGGGGGAACCCTATTGCCCAGCGTTTGAAAGGCGATGGAAGAGGGGCGGAGTGTGCTGTGTTTTGCACCCCCCACAGGTCGACCCCTGTCCCCCATGTGCTTCACAGGTCCTAGTGATGAGGGTAACAGGCACGTGTGCGGGGGTGGGGGTGGGGGGTACAGACTCTCTTGGATCGGCGATGGGCGGTGCGAGACCCCTCGCCTGGCCCCGCCGCCCACCAAGGTCCCTCGGAGGAGGGTCCGCCGCGCACAAGTTTAATGCCAGGAGCAGGCTTTCCTGGACGGGTAGATCAGCTCCCAGCCTAGGGGCGCAGCGTTCTGAATTCGTGTCTTCCTTCCACGCCCCACCCAACGCTATTTCTTGCTGAACACTTTCGTCTGGGCTCAGAGCTGGACACTTAGGTTTCCTGATGTTACAGGTTAAACTCCCAAAAAGAAAAGTTCGCCGGGTGACGTTCATGCAGGGGGAAGGGGGAAATACGTTTCTAATAGTGGAATTCGTATTGAAATTATATTGACACACACCCGCTACGGTTTTTCTGTCTCCCCACTATTACTTCACATGGTCTCATGGCCATCTTTTAAGTATTAAAGAAAAATTAGTTTAAAATCTAATTAATACGCCCAGCACGGGAGGAGCGACTGAAGAATGGTGTAAAATGCCTAACCAGGGGGCCAAAACTAAAATGATTGGGTATTGGTGGTTTGTGTTCCCCCATTTATTTGTATAATTTCCCTTGTGTGTGCAGACATGAGTTTAACAGGAGCAAGTCCCTCATCGTTAATCCTTCATGTTGGACCACAGGAGAGAGAGACAAATATGTTTTGGTTCAGAAGATCCGAGATATTTTGTTCATCCAAGCCTCTCCAAGGGCACTGCTAGTATTAAAGAGTGAAATATTCCAGGTCTGTCACAATCGTTCTCTCTATTGTCAAAAAATATAATATTAATAAGATGAGAGAACTTTTTTGAGATCCCGATTATGGACTCTGTTAGAAGTTTATTTCCCACACCCAGGAGTAAAATCACTGCTGCTTAAATCTCTAAGTTCCTTCTCTAGGTGGGTGTAGAGTTAAAAACAAAAACAAGACTGGACTGAGCAGATTCGGCAGGGATAAAGAGCAGAGAGCAGATTGGCATTTCACTTTCCTTTCTGGAAATGCAGAAACCCATCTAATGGTTATTCTGGGGGTGGAGCTGGTTATTGCTTTCTTGCTCCCCAAAGACAAAGACAAAGTAGTTCAGCAGGAGAGAATATTTAAGTGGTTTTCTAGTTTTGACCTTATGGGATATTTTTCCACAGGGAAAAAACTAGGGAACTGGTGGAATGTGAAATCTTTTCCCCTTCTTTCTCTCATCCATGTGGTTTATTTTTGCCTTGCCTTTTCTGGTTTCTAGTGAGCTTTGAGTTTTATCTGTGCAGGACTGAGATACTCAGGGGTCGGGCTGGGACCGGCAATTAAATGCAAATTTATAAATTGGGGTCTGTTTACACGTCTTTGGGCAAGGATAATCATTATTTAATTTAAGGGAGGCCCTTGCCCTAAGTGTCAGGATGGAAAATGAGACTCAGTAGGGAGGACAGAAGGTGAAATGGGAAGAGGCTGGGAATTAAACACTGGGTGACAACAAATCAACATTTATGCTGTGCTGTTAATGGGCTTCACTTTGAGGCAGGACGTTTTGCTGACTACAAACAGATGATGATCTTTTGATACCAGAAATGAGAATAGGCCTTGCAATTGATATTCTATTCTATACTCTTTTTTGCCAGCCAGTGTTTAGCTATGCCCTTCATCCGTAAGTGTAGAAAATGTACTAACGAGTATATACACAACTGTATGTGCTTATGTGTGAACTCGACAGCTCTGAATGGAACATAGATAACATCTCAGGAAATACTAGAAAAACATTAGAGAAAATAAACTGCTCTCCCATTTTGTGGAGCTAGTTCACAAATCGGAAACACCTACAGTTTGGGGAGGCCAGAAATTCTGTCATCTCTGCGTTCACTTGACAATTCAAGAGAATCCCAGACTGGAAACTTCTGGGCGTTGGCATTTTCCCTTACCTCTCAGATTAAGTGAAGATTTTGACCAAAATCTAAGAGAAAGCAGTAGAAAATGAGACTGTACAGATGCCACTCGAAGAGCAGAATTTTTTCTAACTACCTTTGGCATTTAATTTTGTGAAGAATCCACCTTCATTTCAGATGGGCAGGACGCTGGCTCGTATTGAAGAATAATTTCACATTCTTCCAGGCAGAGAGTGAATGGAATCACCAGGGGGAACCTGGTTAATAGAAATAAGTAGAGAAACTGTGATTTGGGGGAAATGATTTAAGAACACAGGAGATATGTGCAAAAATCTTCTCCCTATTTGTTTTCTTGTATTTTCTTCAAAATAGTTGCAGAGGCTCCATGAGCCGGTTCCAAATTGCCACACACTTTAGAAGATGGACAGCAGCCACCCCCAAGTCTGGATTGCACACATAATATCCTAATATATAGCCTTTTGAAAACCAGGATACTGCGGATAACAGCAGAGTTCCCTTGAAAGGGATCAGGAGAGGTCATTAACTAGCCCGGTGCCTTGGAGTTTTAGCGCATAGTTCTCAACAGGGTGAACCGAAATTCTTACTCCCAACGCCCGCCACCTCCAAGCTGTCCCCCAGCCCCGCAGGTACCGTCGACGCTCCAGTAAACCCACCATGTCCCCTCCCCCCACATCCTGTCTCCCTCCCCCCACTTCCTATACGTATGCTGAAACGCCCATAGTTTTTCTCCGTTTCAAAAAAAAAAAAAATTCAGATGAAGTTTCACCGAGGACGATTCGGGGATTGCCATCTCTTCCCGTGACACTGTCCCTGGGGAAAGAGGGCGGCTTGGGGGACCCTCGCGACTCAGAGAATTGGGCCTCGGCCGCGCCTGCCCTCCCCCGGCCCCTCGCGCCGGCCTCGGCGGC
>NC_043707.1:43705979-43761814 GCF_006229205.1 Suricata suricatta
CTCGGCGCGCGCGGCCCGGCTCGGTCCCCGCGGGCGGCAGGCAGTGCGCGGTCCCGGGAGGGGGGAGGCGGTGTTCCTAACCCATCTCGGCTCCCGTTACATCCTGGAGAGATGCGGCTTGTCTGGGGCAATCGGGAAGGCCTTGGTCAAAAGGGGAATCAAGGGGAAAGAAAAAAAAAAAAAACCCAAACGGAACCCAAGAATTTTCCACCTCGGGCCCCGAGGGGAGTTTGAGCCTTGACTTTCATCAGGCTAAACAGATTTCCAAGGAGTCAAACTGACTTCAAACATTAGCAATTAGAAACCAAGGATCCTTCGGCCTGAAGAACTTTTAATCCCTAACCATTTCCAAATGGGTAATTCTAGGGTCCGCAAATATCATAGCTAGTCTGTTAAAAAGGAAAGGCATTCTGTCGGTGTGAGGAGGATCCCCGGGTGCTCTAGAGGGCTTATGAGGGTAGAGATGCCCCCTACCCTCTAGAGAGCGGGCATTGCCAAACCGAGACAAAAAGGCAGCAAACGATTGTCCTTCACGGTGTTCTTGGAGATTAAATACAGCGAGGTAATTCTTTTCCTAAGAAAAACCCAAAAAAAAACCAAACAAACAAACAAAAACCCCAATAACACCCGCCCCCCATCTGTGCAGGGTGGATTGAGAGATGCCTACCCTTGAGTGACTAAGTTCGCAGGAACGGTTTCCCTGCCACAACTCTCTGTGAGCTGAGGGAAGTCTTCCCTTCAAGCTCCAAAGTGTCAATCACACCAGGCGCCAAGGCCCCGAACGGTAACCTAGGGGTTAGGGGACTCGGGTGGCTCAGGGACTGCGTTCTTGCTCCTGAAAAATACATAGTTGATTTTCACCATCGGCAGGGGCAAACATTCGTTCTGGTAAGTGATTGTGAGTGTAGCAATGTTTTCTCTGGGTTTGTCAAGGCTTGCTCCGTTTAGAAGCCTTATACACACATACGTGCACGCGCATACACGTGCACATGCACACACGTTTATTTATTTACTTATTTGCAGGAAAGCTGAGGGAGGGTTTATATACTTATGCACTGTTTAGAATAAAAGGTTTTTGAGAAAATCATATGAGCAAATTTGCTGAAAAATACTGAATTGGAAAACTTTTCAGAAACCCTAATTGCTTCCGTGGCTATCTAGGAGTCCTCACTATATATATATATATGGAGTTTTCAACACAGGCCCTGGTAATCTAGATTATATCCACGCATCATGGTAGGAGGAGGGCTCGGCTAGTTTAAATTAGACCCGCAGGCTAGTGCTAGCTTTATCGTTATTTTTGGAACCAGGAATATTTGTTCTCAAGGCAGACATACAAATGTTGAAAAAAGTGTTTTAAAGTTGTTTCATAGTCACTGATGAGGGCTCCGTTCCTGTTTGTGAAATGAGGGAGAGACACTCCGAATGACACCTGAAACCCCTTTAGCTGTAAGATTCTGTGATCCTGTTAACTTTTTTTCAAATATTCACATTCTCTCCTAATGTACGTTGGCTATCACTAGACTCATCCCTTTGTTGGAGCAAGGGGAGTTTTACTGCCATGGTAGAAAGTAATAGTAATAGCAACACAAGGACACTTCCCTCCCTCCCACCAAGAATGGATTTTTACAGCTAGAATTAAGAGCTTCCATAAAGCTCTTGAAAAGTTTTTAGATTAATATCATATGCTCAGAAGTTCTGGATCTAGTCCTTTCTGTTTGATGTAACCTATTGTTGCTTGTATGACTGCCCAGGACCCTCCTGCTGGGAGAATTCTATGGCATTAGTGAATTTAAAGGAATATACGTTATTTATGTTTTAACATTTTTTGTGCCATTCCCAGAAATAGCTGGTTAAACTCTAGATTTGAAAAATGCAGACTGGGAAAAGCAACTTCACTAGTAAATTGAGTTAGTGGGATCTCCATTCCCCCCAAGAAAGTCAGTTGCCCCTCATTACTCTCTGAGCCTGATGGAAAGCACTAGTAACTATTTTCCATGTCTAGCCTGCTAAGCCGAGGTCTTGATCTGGCAGAGATGTGAGAATGCTAAAAGGATGACTTAGTAACGGGCAAAACGCTTGTCAACAAGATAGATCAGAAGACAGCTTAGCGTTCAAGACCTCTATTCATAGCTGCTGAACTTGAGGGCAGGGTCAGACAAAAAAAACCAGGCCCAGCACACACCTAGGAGGGTTTCTCGTGTTTCTGTCTCTCCCCCTAGACTTCCATGGCTGGGCCAGTGACAGCTCCCCACTTTTATTTGGTGTCCCCATTCTCTGCAGCCCCAGCCTCTGTAGAGTGGAGTCATCAAGGAGCTTATGGTCTTACTGGTCATCTGTCTCACAGCTGCCCTGTAATACACTGCTGAAGGGAGGGGCCTTGTGCTGTTGCTTTTGTATCTCTAGAGCCTAGCGCAGTGGCTGGTACAGAGAGAGCAGCACTCAATAGATAGTGATCGCAAATAGCAGTGTTTGTTGAACACTATGCACCATCCATCATGCTATGTTAATTATTATATATAAAGTAATAAAATATAATGTGTAGCTATACATAATATATTATAACTTATATGTATAGTTATGTGTTATATTATTATATGACACATGTATTCCAAATCACAGTATATACCAATCATGTGTATTCCATATCAACACAACTATATATATGGAAAATGTGTGTGTGTGTGTGTGTGTGTGTGTGTGTGTGTTTTGAGCTTCGACTGCTTGTTTCTGAGCCCTGATTCCAACACTTGCTATTGTATGACCTTGGGCCAGTTCCTTCATCTTGCCCAACCGCAGTTTCTGTACCTAGGAAGCTGTAATGATAAACATATTCATCCAAAGGTGGTTGTGAGGATTAAATTAGTGCCGTTAGAGGAACAAAGGGCTTAGCAGTGTCTATTATTCCTGTCCAGTGAATTGATAGCAATCACTCATCTCAGTGACCAGCTTGGATAATAGATGGTTACAAATTGTAAATCTAGTGGGCACCACCTCTCTCCCCCAAGTCTTTTGCTTTAAATGGGATGTTTGGGATGTGGAGGGGATCAGCACTTGGTGGATAGCCTATGGTTAGCAACAGAAGAGAATCTGAGTACGACGGGCTGGCTAATGAAATCAAATAGAACTTTGAGGGTTGTTGCTGCTGTTCAGGGTTCGGCTGAGGCAGAAAGCCAGCATCTGAGTGAATATTTGAGGGAGGGAGAGGGGGCTTCAAGGGTGAGGACCAGCTGTCTGGCATGCAGTAGGAAGAGAGGGTAGGTGGAAGGGGGGCCGCAGGGAACCTCAGCTTTACCAGCTTCCCAGGAACTGGGCTCTGGCAGAGGACAGAGGGGCCTTTCTGGATGTGGGGAAGTGAAATAACACATGCATGTTTCTCTGGTTGGTTTCTAATCTTTCTACCTGGAGCCCAGAAATCCCCAAATGGTCAGGTTTTACCAAATGGGAAATAAGGAAGATTCATTTTCATTAGGCTTTTGTTTGTAAAGCCTGTGTTCCCCAAGGCTTTTGGGGGTAAAATGAGCTAGTTCTATCAATTAATTGAGACTGCAGTAAAGGATTTGTAGGTGTTGCTTGGTTGAGTTAAAAACCGAAAGAGTGAAGGGACTAAGTCAAAGGAAAATCTGTAATAACAGAGCTGACTGTCAGGAAGAGGAGACTGGGAAGTTTTTTTTTTTTTCTTTTTAGAAAAGCAGCAGAAGCCCCAGCCGCTGCGTTAGAACTTACATCTGGGGGGGCCTGGGTGGCTCAGTTGGTTAAGCCTCTGACTTCGGCCTAGGTCAGATTTCACTTTCGTGGGTTCGAGCCCCGCATCAGGCTCTGTGCTGACAGCTAGCTCAGAGCCTGGAGCCTGCTTCAGATTCTGTGTCTCCTTCTCTCTCTGCCCCTCCCCCTCTCATGCTCTGTCTCTCTCTGTATCAAAAATAAATAAAACATTAAAAAAAAAAAAAGAACTTACATCTGGTCGCATGGTTTTGCAGTTTTCTTCTTTCCAGAAAACAGAAGCCTGGGTTTGATCGTTTTCCTTTTAAAAAAACCAAAAAAACAAAAACGAGTTACACCCCAGACTTTGTTTATATTGATTCCTGGTAGCAGAGGGAGAAAGTGTATTCCCAGGGGAGAGGAACAGAGGAAAGATCCCTCCTAAGGCCGCCTTCAAGGAGCCCAGGGTCCTTGAGCAGCAGCACCCAGGACCTGCCTGACTACGTAGCAGGAGGGAGTTGCTCTGTCCAGGCTGGAATTCAGGTCTCAGTCTTCCAAACGGATCTGCGCACCACATTTCCTCTCCAAGACAGCTGTTTCTGCGCCTCCCCAATCCTACACACATCCTCTTATCTGAGAGTCCCCCCAGTGCTAACCCATAAGCACTTTATGGATCGAGGCACGCTTTTAATTTTATTTTTTACCGTGGTTTATTCGCATTCTCTCATTGCCTTCACCCAAAGGTCCTCAAAGGGAAGTACATGTTTTCCCATTTTATGGATGCAGAAATTGAGGCCCAAAGGGATTAAATAATGTGCAGTGTCCTCAGCCACCAGACAATATTGCACTCTCCTATAGATGACTCTTCAGAGCCCTGGGGGAGATGGAAATGTATGCTTGCTGCCTGTGCTCATCCTCCAAACAGAAACTATTAAATCATAAATGAGAAAGAGCTGATTTACAGTTTCCAGGTCTCTGCCTCAAGTCACCCTCTCCATACAGGCTAGAGGTACCTCTGTGTCACAGTGACTCCAGGCTGAGTTTCTGAGCCTCAGTCTTTGGAAGAAAGCATGTGCAGCTACCGCAACCTGACTTGCTCTTCTTTGACTTCCATATACAGAAATCTCAGCATCTGAAATGTGGTGGCGACATATTGAGTTTGATCTAAACCCTCCTCAACCTAAATCCTCTCATGCAGTGTAATGCAGGGGAAACTTTAACTCCTCTGTTTTCCCATTCCCTTCTCCATTCACAATGGGTTGGATGGAATTTTATTGGTAATTGATTCAAAATGGAACAGCTTAGAAACATATCAATTGCAGTGACAAGCAATCTCTGCATTTCTAAGTACTGTTGATTCTTTCGAACTCAGCAATCACAGCTGAAATCCCTTTGCCATGGATTGAATTTACAAAGGAAGAGATTCTGATTTCCACAGTGGCTTCTTTTTAATGCCAGAGGATTAGGTAACCGCCTTGAGGACCCACAGCAAGTACACCCTCTCAGAGCCACAGCTTTAACTTTAACCTCTGAGTGACTGCTCTGATTCATTTATTTTGTAACAGTTCTATTTAGAGCAGCCTCATTTGGTGTGGGATCAGTTATTTGTAGAGATCGCTCATCCCTGTAACACACTTCCACCCCGTGCTCCTTCACTTTTCTAGCATGCTCTGTGTCGATGTACCCTCAACAGTGACTTTCAGGAAGTCACTGTGGGCCACAGGGTTTCTGGTCCACCTGTTCACTGTCTTTCCGTTCACTTTCCCTCCCACTCCAAATAACCTTCCTCTGTTGGAAGTCTGATGTCTAACAGAGATTTGGAGCAAAACTACTACCCCTTATTTCAGGGTGCAGATGATAGCATTAATGTGTTTCTTGGCTGTGTGACTGGTAGGTCTATCAGATTCCTGTTTGTTGTGCCCAGTGATAGAAAAGTGGCTCTTAGAAACCAAAAAGAGAGGGATGTAAAGTCTCTCTGTTTTTTTTTTTTAATTTTTAACATTTATTTATTTTTGAGAGCCAGAGAGCTAGAGCGTGAGTAGGGGAGGGGCAGAGAGAGAGGGAGAGACACAGAATCCGATGCAGGCTCCAGGCTCTAAGCTGTCAGCACAGAGCCCGACGCAGGGCTCAAACTCACGAACCGTGAGATCATCACCTGAACCGAAGTCGGCCACTTAACCAGCTGAGCCACCCAGGCGCCCCAGTCTGTCTCTGTTTTAAAGCTTTGCTTTTTCCTGCTGCCTGCCCCACTCTGTGCAGGCAGACACTGATGGGGTTCAGTATGCCCTCGCATCAACAGAAGCATATGAATCTCTGGGCCCATGTCCTTTCCCAAGGAACCCATGTGGAGCCAGACTCTTGAAATACAGTGTGGTGGAAGGACAGGTGAGTGCTGTGGTCTTGGATGGTTTCCTGGGCCTCCCTGAAGAGGTCTGTCCAGTTAGAAAGGTCGAGTCTGTGAGGGGGGAAGCGGCCAGGCTCTGGCTGCCTCCGTTTTCCGCCAGCATCAGAGCACTCATTGCATGGCCAGCATTCATTCTGGGAACGTTAAATGCCATCACGTGCAACTGTGCATTACCCAGATTAGATTGTGACATCACAGAGATTTAAGGCATTTTTGTGATATTCTGACTGGGTGGTAGGGACCCAGGAGGCACTTTCTGCAGACACAGGGTGATTTGAGTGCTGTAGGAATGAGCAAATACTGAACGAAGCCCTGGTGAGTGAGTGTGTGTGTGTGTGTGCGTGTGTGTGTGTGTGTGTGTAGGGAAGGGCTGGCCGGGGTGCCGAGGGGTGTTCTGGAGAGCTGGGAGTAATGGTTCCCCCAGCCTGTGTGGGTGAATTGGTTCCGGATGTTAACATTTTTTCTTTGGGGCTTGACTACATTCTTCTTTTTCTTTGCCTGTCTGTTTTCCTGCCCAAACTGTGAGGCCTTCACAGCTGTGTGGCTCATGGCTGGTAAGTGTTGGAAATGACAGATTTGGCTTGATGGCAAGGGCAATTTGGGGGCATGCATAGAGGTAAACTTTTGAGAGGTTTTCATCCAGCATCTTTCATAAAATTTGAGGGTTTTCTTCTTTGGCCATCATCTTGTCAGCTGAGTACCAACCAGTGGTGCACTGGGGAATGAGTATGAAATGTTTGAGAAAGCAGACGGTCCTTCGTATCCTGGAGGCAGAAGTAACTGGCTGGTGTTGGAGACTGAGACAGTAGTTGGAGGCCAAGGAGACAGCAGAACATAGTGGAGAGCGTGGAGCGTGGGTCAGGGCACACGGACCTGGCTTTGGGCAAGCGCCTCAACTCTGCCTCCGTTGAGTACATGTAAGCAGAGGGTAATATTACCTGCTGCAGGGCATGTGGGAGAATTCAGTGAGGTAGCAAATGCAAAGTGCTTGGCACAGTGCCAGGCTCATGGAACGTGCCAATATTAGCATCTGCCTCCTTTGCTCATAATTGGACTCCTCATAAATTGAGAAAACTCAGCAGCTCTTCAGGGTTCTTAAGAGAAACGTTTTGGTGAGTGTCAGACATAGGATCTCCCAAGCCGCCCTTCTTAGCTTATCTCCACTGCCTCCCCATTCATAGCACGCCCCTTTCCATAGGCTGTTTTTTTTAAATGGACACATAATTGACATATACATTGTATAAGTTTAAAATGTGTCAGTTTGATATGTGTATATATTGCAATGAATATGATTACCACCTTTTGTGGTAAGAAAATGTAAGATCTAGTTTCTTAGCAACTTTAAAGTCTATGATACAGTGTGGTCAGCCATAATTACAGTGCTTTGCCTTAGATCTCTAGAATGTATCGATCTTCTCGACACAATTTTTGTACTCTTTGACTAACATCTCCGTGATTCCCTCACCCTTAACCCCTGGTAACCAGCGTCCTACTGTTTCCATGAGTTCAGCTTTTTAAGATCCCATATAGAAGTGAGATCATACAGGATTTGTCTTCCTCTGACTTGCTTCAGTCAGCATAATGCTCTCAAGTCCCTACTGTGGCAAACGGGAGGATTTCCTTCTTTCTCTGAGTAATGTTCCTTTCTGTCTGTCTGTCTGTCTATCTATCTATCTGTATCATCTTCCTCATTTACATATCCACTGATGGACACTTAGGTTGTTTTCAAAGCTATTGTGGAGAATGCTGCAGTAGACGTGGAGTGCTGGCATCTTTGTGAGCTCCTGTTCTCATTTCCTTCGCACACAGGCTTCTTGTCATCCTTCATGCACTTGCTCCTGCTCCTCCTTCTGTTTGGAACATTTGCTTCCTTCTCTACTCCTAAAATTGCCCCTGAAGAAAGTGTATTCTGGCTTCGAGACCCATCGTAAGCACCTAGCGTGACAAAAACAGCCTAAGATGTAAAAGGGCGATTTGATACAAATGTGAACTGGCGTGATGTACAGATTCAACCATGTGATGCCCTCCACAGAAAACGACACGTGTCCACAGACACTGTGGGCTTGATGGTAATGGAAGAAGGTTCTCGAATGCCACCAGCTTTCCCTTCAGTTGGAGTCTGTTTTAGAGAGCAACTCCTTCAGGGGTCTCTTCATGGTTTCGTCTTAGTATGGGTGGACTTCCGTCATTTTCTAGTCACTGAGAAGTCTCAGCTAGGTGATCTTCAGCTGAGCAGCCAACGTGATGAAAAAATACAGGGGACCCTCATTGGCTCCGTTGGCTGCCATCTTCAGCCAGCTGCCCTCAAGAAGAGGTCTTCACCAAGTAATCTGATTAGACCATGTCTGAGCAAGGCCTCTCTCCTACTTCCAGCTTCATAGAATGGAAGCCTTCAGGCTTCATATTTACCAGCAGGCCAGTAATTTGACTTTAGTCTTTATTTTTTTTTAAATTTTCTAATGTTTATTTTGAGAGAGAGAGAGAGAGCGAGCGAGCGAGCATGAGCGGGGGAGGGGCAGAGAGAGAGGGAGACACAGAATCCGAAGCAGGCTCCAGGCTCTGAGCAGTCAGCACAGAGCCCAACACGGGGCTTGAACTCACGAACCGTGAGATCATGACCTGAGCCAAAGTCGAACACTTAACTGACTGAGTCACCCAGGTGCCCCGACTATAGTCTTTCTTTCCTTGGCAGGATATATGCCTGTTATCTTCTTATTGTCCTAGTAGATTGGCATGTATCTTTAGATTCTGGAGCAACTGATGACTATAGCCAAGGAGACTGTGCCTGGATGTCTGTTCTATGGTTGTCTTTGCTCATATGTGTACACACACACACATACACACACTGCTTTTGATTGCTCTTTTCTACATTTTAAAACTGGTCACCAAAGAAGGGGTAAAGTAGAAGCCTATAAAAATTAGTGCTCTGTGCCTTTCTTATGACCCCAATCACATTTTGCCACGAGTTAGATAACACCGTGGTGGACCTATTTGTTTGATAAGTGGAATAAAACCCTGGGGAGCGCTGGGTCTTACTCATCTTTGAATCCTTCTTAGCTATCCATGAACATTTGTCAAATGGAACTGGTGGTTGTCAAACATTAGTGATGGGTTTTGTAACCACTGTAGCCACTTTGCAGATGATTTGGCTTCAAGATGGTCCTAGACACCCAGCACATGAGGTACCTGCCAGCTGCTGGTAGGTGTGATCCTGGACGTGTCAACTGATGTCTCTATACTCCAGAGTCTCTCTGTCTCTAATGGATTTTAGAAAGAAGGAGAGTATGTCTAATTATACCACTAATGAGGCATTTTTGTAGCTAATTGCAGAATGCTTTCTGCATGGAGTCTATGTGGAAGCTCTCTCTGATGAAGATTTGGCATTTAGAAGCACGGTTAGTCTGTGGGGTACCTTTGCCCCCATCTTGCCCTGTTTGTTTCAGGCCTTATGTCCATGGCAGCCTTTGTTTTCTGCCCAGCATTGGAGTAAAAGAAATACAATAAAAGGCAGTCTGAAAGTCCCCAGTGCTAAACAGAAGTGCAAAAATATCTCTAAATGAAAGAGATTGCATGAGTTTGCCCGAGAAAGCAGCATAGAGTTATGCCAAGCTAGAGCAGAGTGATAGAAATCCTTCTGGTGATTCCTTCCCACGAGCAGTAGGAGTATGTGAGTGGACCGCCAGGATGTTCCAGCTCAGGGCTTGGCCCCGTGAGGCAGGAAAAGGCAAACTGACAGGAGGAGAAAGGAGAACATCTTCTAAACATAAGGTAAGTTTTGAGTGGGTGGGGACCCCAAAAAAATGTAAGGCAGGTCTGTGAAAATGTGATTCACATTTCAGAACCAGCACAGTCATAAAGAAGAGTCAGGGACAGAGACGTAAAAAGGTTCAAGTACTTTTTGGTACCTGTCAAATTACATATAAAATCCTTAGTACTGACCTGGGTTTGACTCAGATCATCAAGGGAAAAAGAGCCTCACTTTGCTGTTTCCCTTCATCCCCTGTGTCTCATGACATGCCTTACAGCTGGAAGTAGCTAGAACTTGCTTGCGAGGAAAAGGCTTTCCAAACTTGTCTTTGTTGGGGCTCTGAACTCCCATGCCCACAGTGGTGGCCAATCACTGGGACCAACCCACCGTCATTACGGATTTTTCAGGGCTTCTGAGCCATTGTTACATTGTGAACACAGCAACAGGGAGAGAAACTTACATGGGGGTCAATAGACCTTGAACTCCGAGTGGTGGGAAAAGAGTTTCTCTGCACTTTCTACGCCATCAAGTAGGACGATTCTGAGTCGGTCTTTGTCTGGTTGAATATCTTTGATCCTGAATCCTGAGGATACTTCTTCAAGATGAATCTGGTGGCCTCTAAATGTTGATTGCCAACAGATTCTAGGAGTTGTTCAATATCCCGCTATCTTTTGGCAGTCCACCATTCCAACATAGGTGCTTATTCTAGATCCTCTTTAGAAAGAGAATGTGCTTCCGAAACTCAAACTTGGGGATGGGACACATGGCAGTCACACAGACTGAGCTTTTTTCTTTGCTGTTTCACAGAGATGGGGTATGAGGGATCCTGAGTTAGAGGTGAGGGGAGGGGCCTTTCCTATGAGCTGCACCCAGTACAGGGAGTACATATTTGTCCAGGATGCTAAGGAACTGGGCACAGATACTCTGGGGAAAGAGATGCTGTGACCACTGTCCCGATTTCCTTTCATAGCTTGCAAAGCTTCTCTTTAGCCCAGCTTTTGGTAATAGTCCCCAGTAGGTGATGCAGTGATTATGACATCTGGGCTATTCTTTCTTAGGAAAACCCCCAGATTGACTTTCTAATCTCACCCATGTTTATGCTTTTGAAAAGAAGATTCAAAGTACCTGGTACTCAAGATTGAGCTTGCGGCCTGGGGTCTTTACCTGGAAGGTGTTCTCACAGACAGAGAAGGTCCCTGCATCTGGTCCAGGGGCTGTGTTCACTGCAGACTGGAATTCAACAGCCACATCACATGCATCCTTTTAGATGGGAGCGATGGCATCAACATCCTTTTTCAGAAGCCCAAGCCAGAGCCCCTCAAACTACCTATGTTAGAGCTTCTGGGTCTTTCCTTCCTCATGTGACAGCATCCGCAAAGCAGCCTGTTTATCTAAGCATGCAAAATATTACCGTGCCAACTCTTCTGATGTTTGAATGACCCTGTAAATAAATTTACACTTAACTTTAGCCAGTGGGACTTACTGTTAGGTGCTGCTATATCTCATCTTTGAAGTATGTGAATTTTCGCCAAAGGGGCACATAGAATTTTTGGATGATAAACCTACTTTTCAATGTACAAAGTTGTTTGCTGTTCTTAGGTATTCTAGACTGAAATGGTATGCAGGACAAAAAAAAAATCCATTGATAAAGCATAGAAAAATTCCTGTCATTTCAGTAGTGCCAGATCTTCATCCATCAAATATGCCAAAAAGTAAGTCACATCATCCTGTAACAGATTCTGTGTTTTTGTTGGGGCTTGAGAAGGGGCCCATTTTGTGTATTTGAGGAGTTGGATTTCACCTCTTGCAATACCAAGCTCACAGATTCTGTGGATCACTGCTTGAAAATGAAAGTGTCCTGTTTCAGGGAACTTCTTTAAAAAAATTCAAAATACTTTACAAGGGTCAAGTGCAAAAACATGGCTCAAGTTATGGTTAGGGAGAGGGCGCTCATTCTATTTTCAGGGTAGAATATTGACTGGAAAGTCCTCATACAAGAAAAGAATGTCGGGCACCTCCTAGTAGCAGGCTCCTGGCAAGTGCTGGTAGATCATGTGACGTCTCTGCATCCATGTGTCTCCATGTCGGTGGGGGAGAATGCAGTGTGCCACCGGGCCGTCTTTCAGAGGGAGTAGAAGTAGCCTCGTGTGGCAGGAGCAGGCTCTGGTTATTATGGTTGTTCTCTTTCAGACAACCACATATTTTATTAGGAAAATTTCTCATCATGGAAGTACCAGGAGCCCCCATGAGCCCTTCCTTCACCTTCAAAGTCATCACTATTTTTTGCTGCATTTGTCTTCCATCTATTTTCTTTTTTGCTGACCATTTTGAAACAAACCTCCAGCTTTATGGCATTTTACCACTGAGTACTTTAGTACTCGAGGAGACCTCCAAAGAGGGTCATCTGTTGACCTAGATACAATGACGTCATCACATGTAACATGGTCAATATGGATTCCTCCATATCTTCTTAGTCAAGCCATATTCAGCATTTCCTTGATTTGTTCAAAAACTGTTCAGCCTTCAGGGCCACCGTTTCTCCTCTGATTTGCCTACCAGTTTTTTTTTTTTTTAAGGATGTCACACACCAAATACCAGACAAAAAGGTCTGTAGTAGGCTGACTGCCCGATGTACCTGAAGAGTGCATTTCCAGGATAGATTCTGGGGCTCCACCATGGCTGACTTCTTTCAGGAGCTCTGAACCTGGAGGAGTTGGTGAAGCCTGTGTTTTGGAAAAGTCAGATGATTTTGATGGGCAAACAGGTCTGGAAAGCACTGTTCTCTACCACTGCATTTTCCTTAGGAATGCCCAAGAGACAAAAGACTGGTCAGGGCATGTTTGGCTTATGACAAGAACGCTCTGGAACCTATAGTTGTAAAAGTATTGTTCAACCAGCACGCAAATAAATGTCACATCTGAAAACATTTGTTATTGTAACAACATCAGAAAATTACTTTTTGTTATAATAGGAATGACTGGTGGGCATTGAAATACTGTGGGCCAGTAATACCAGATTACAGACTCCCCAGGCAAATAAAATTCAGGATGTTTTTCCTGGTTGTGGCAAATACAAATTGTTGTTTTATAGAGGTCATGGAAAACGAAACTCCTTCAGGGTTTTCATATTGGCAACTGAATACCATTCTGGAAGCGAATTAAATTAGAATTAAATTTAATTTTATGCAGGTTAATTCAAGGAGCTCAGCCCAACATTTGAAACTCTTAGAATGATGTTTAGAACTGAATGAAATATGAAGTTGAATAAAACACAAGTTTAAAGTGGAACATTTGGTTAACCTTTCCTTGTGTCTACGTGGTTCTTCTCTTCCTCCTCTTAACCGACACGTGGGATCCACTGAATTAGTGGAAGAAATACAGCTCTATTTTTCAGGCACATTGAGAACATCAAGCCTGAGCTTGGTGAACATATTATTTGAAGTTATCTTGATTAAAATACTGCCTAAGAATGCTGCTATTTGCAGGAGATTTCTTTCATTTTTTACCCAGGGTTCCTATGACTGTGAAATCTGAAATGACCACTCGTGGTAGGGTCATTTTTTTGTCATTTAGTTTCGAGATTGTTCAATGAGAGCCTTGACTAAATCAAAATAATACTAAAGAAATACTCTGATAAGTTTGGACTGAACCAACTGACCTCAGGATGTAGTCCCGTTGCTGCCTTTTCACCGAAGAGATCGCTCGTGTAACACTGCCAATATTTTACATTAGTATAGACGTTTATTTTCTCAAAGTGCTGTCTGTCCGCAGATGGGAAATCATGAGACTCTCATTTGATTCTCTCAAAAACCACACAAGACGGAGCCTGTGGTCATCTTATTTTAGACGTGGGAAAACAAAGGAAGACAAGTTGCCTCAGAGCATAACCAAGTATGAGTAGGGCTCTGAGATTTCTGTGGGTTTCCTACGAACATTGCCCCCACTGCCCCCCACTTCCGTGCACTGTACTTGCCTTACGCTGGCAGTCGGGTGGGGGGTTAGAGGTTGTGGCAGAGCAGGTGGAACACTGTTTTACAGTGTGCGGGCCTTTGTGTAATGGCGTTTCCTCTAGTTCCACAGGGGTCTGGCTGAGGGCTGGGTGGTAGTGATGGGGAGGGCTCCCTTCTTTCCTTTTGAGGAGCCAGTGTTCTTGGGCCCCAATACTTGTTTTGATGTTTATTTATTTTTGAGAGAGAGAGAGAGAGAGAGAGAGAGAGGGAGGAGAGACAGGTTGCGAGCAGGGGAGGGGCAGAGAGGGAGACACAGAATCTGAATCAGGCTCCTGGCTCTGAGCTGTCAGCACAGAACCAGATGCGGGGCTTGAACCTATGAGCCACGAAATCGTGACGTGAGCAGAAGCTGGATGCTCAACTGACTGAGCCACCCAGGTGCCCCCCCCCGAAATATTTACCTGTGTGTTTCCTCAGGGGCTGCCCTGTGGGTCCAGGAGCACCTGCTCTGCACTGTTTGTTAAATCCCTACTGAATGAGAGACGTCATCAGGTACCTCGTTCTGGGGCTGGGCCTCTGGTTGTCTCTATACCGGTTGAATCGGTCTGCTTGGCAAGTGTGCTTGTAAGGCTTTCCTGGAGAGACTGAATCAAAGCCTCAAAATCACAAGATAGCGTCTCGTCCCCTTTTCCCCTTAAAGTACCATTATCTGTGTGTGCTCATGCCAGCCTCTCAGATTCCATTCTCTAATAGGCTGTGACAGTTGTTACTTACTCTCCTCTTACTTAAAAAGTAAAAGAAAAAAACAAACCTCAGAGGCACCTGGGTGTCTCAGTCAGTTAAGCGTCCAACTCTAGATCTTGGCTCAGGCCATGATCTCACAGCTTGTGAGACTGGGCCTCGTGCTGGGCTCTGCGCTGACAACTCAGAGCCTGCTTGGGATTCTCCCTCTCCCTCTCTGCCCCTCCCCTGCTCTCCCTCTCTCTCTAAATATATAAATGAACTTAAAAAGACCTCAGATAATCTATGCACATATTAAACAGTTCCAACGGCACAAAAAGCAGTCACTGAAAAGCATGAGGTGGAAGTAATCTCCCGTCTCTGGTCTCCGAGTTTATCCTCCCAGGACCAGTCACCATTTCCAGTTTCTTTAGCATCATTTCAGACACATGTAGGATGTGTCTTAGTTGTTATATGAATGATATGTGTGAACGATTATATGTAAGTATGTAATATGCAAATATTTAAATATGCAAACCTGTGAAATGAAAACACTAATTGTGGCGTAAAGCACACAACTTTGGACTTTATGATTTTAGTTTTGAACTGTTATAGTAGAGAGCATTAAATCGACATACTTGGGGGTTCCCTTTCCTGCTGTTTTAAAGGCCACATAGTATTCCATTTTGTGGGTCTATCATAATTTTTATCGAACCTATGTTAATGGAACTTTAG
This sequence comes from Suricata suricatta, assembly GCF_006229205.1. Classification (NCBI taxonomy): domain Eukaryota; kingdom Metazoa; phylum Chordata; class Mammalia; order Carnivora; family Herpestidae; genus Suricata; species Suricata suricatta. Next base: position 43,721,238 of record NC_043707.1, read on the forward strand.
GTTGTTTTCAGTCATTTGCTTCTATAAATACAGCTCCCTTGTTACTTTGGGTCACCCTTGTGATAGCATTTATAGAATAACTTCTAGAAGTGGAGTCGTATAGTTGAAGTTATGGCATTTAAAATTTTGATAGGTGTTCCAAAATTGCCCTCCCCAAAAGGTGCAATTTACACTTCCACCCACACAGAATGACAGCCTATTTCCCACCCACCTGCCAACAATATATTAGAAAATGTTTCCAGCTTTGCTAACTAATATCCTTGTCTTTTGAAAAATGTTTGCAAATTGATCTTGTCATAAATTCTCTTCAGCACTCCTCCAAACCCCCAACTTTCCAATTTTTTCCAGGTACAGAGCTTAAAGTTTATAGGTCTATAGGGCAATTCCTTCTTCCCTTTAAACAGGCGTAGAGTTTTGTTTAATCTCTTGGGCTTCCCCGCTCCTCCATTTACTACCAATCATTACTTTAACTTATTCTTTTAGGATCCTGGGGTGCAAGTCGTCAGTGCCGGAGGCTTTCAAGGTGTTGAGTAAATAAGAAATGGCAGCAAACATTTCTTGTTAGTGAGGGAGAGAATAAAAGGCATGTCACTCAGGGTTTCTGGGTGCAACTTTGGTTCAATTATCTTCAGATGTTTAAAATCAAGGCTGTTTCCAGACCATTTCAAAGAACAGCAGGGCACCTGCTGGGAACTGTGTGAAATGAACACCCTGTTACAACTAATTAGTGTTACTGTTTTCCTTGCAGTTGGGAGTGAGAGGAAATATATGAAGGGTGTTTATCCCTTCCTGTAGTAGAAAAGAGTTGGGACCGCTGGAAAAGCCTGGAGGGGGACCCAGGGTAAGCTTCCTACACTACTAGCCCCCTTTCCCCAAAGAATGGCTGCGAGCAGTCATGATCCATGGTGTGGATTCGATCCCTGTGCGCTCTGCATTCTTTGACCCATGCATTAGCGCTTCAGGTTGTTTTTATAAGAGCCCGAAGACAAATAGTGCATTCAACTAAATTCAACAAGTATTTATTGAACACTTACCGTATGTAGATGAGTAGGAAACGGTCCCTGCTCTAAGGACTTTTAAAATGTGGGCACAAAGAATAAATGATGGGGTATTTGAAGCCTCCGCAAGATTTTGAGGAGAGTGGTGATGAGCTCAGACTGGGTTTCACTTCTGACTTTGTCCTTTACCAGCTCTGAGAACTTGGGCAGGCCGCTTAACTTTCCTCATGTCAATTTCCTTACCTGTCAAAGTTTAAGAGTTACATAAAGTTGCCTCTGGTTAGTGACCAGTTAATGTTAGCAGGTCATCAGGCCTGTGCCTTGGGAAGATTCACGTGACAGTAGCAAATAAGATGATAAAGCGTGGGGTGGGGAGATCAGAGTTTAGTCAGGACGGGTAGGTCTGCAGGGCAGTGACCAGCAAACCCCCTTTGTCCTAGCAAAGATGGCTGCCTTATTCAGCTGGTGCGGTGCAGACTGCTCTGCGGCACAGCTGCGCCCCCTCCGCGGCACAGCAGCGCCCCCTCTGTGTCAGCAGAAGGAATGAATTGCGTCACAGAGGTAGCTCAGTTGCTCTTGCATCAAGCAGGAACCTAGGCAGACAGGCTCAAGGTGCTGGGAGCCAGAAAGGCAGATAAACACAGGCTCTGTTTTCAAGAAGACAGATGGGTCAACAGATACATGTGACGCAGATGACGACTACTCCCAGGGAGTATGTGCAGCGTCTGTGGGTGGACAGAGCAGGACACCTGACCCCTGCCTGGGCTGGGAGGGAGCCAGGAGCTCATCTGTAGCCTCTTGATTCCCACCAGGTTTCCCAGAAGCAGGGCCTGGATGAAGGAAGACCTTGCTGAATTCCCTGTCCTCCTGCCCCCACAGTCCAGACCACTGCCAGACTCCTCCTCCTCCTCCCAGCCTCTGCTGGCTCTGTTGAGAGCATCGGTTGGACGAAGCCCAGGATGATTAAATTGCACTTCGAGCCACTGCTGTGTTGACCAGACCTCCCTTCCAGCAACAAGTAGCAAACATTTGATCGAGTCAGAGTGGCCACTTGTCCCCATTTCCCTCACCCCCGCTCAGCTTTGGAACACGAGGGCCGGGTCCTGAGGGAAACTGCCGGCTCACGCACCAGCCTGCTTGGGAGGCTGTGTCATGTTCTGGAAATTACAGCCCTGTGCTTCTTCCATTCCTGTGGCCCTTCTGTTCATTCTCCAGTGTGGGCTCCTGGTCACCCTGCATTGTCGTGCAAACTTCAGTGCTTTTCGGGAGCCCGGGAAGCCAGGAGTCTGGAGAAGCTCAGTCATTGGATCTGCTCACTCAAGTCAGTCCCCTTGAAAATTAGGTTGGGGAGCTGGCTGGCGGTGAGTGCAGGGAGCCTCTGTAGATGTTCTCTGCCTCTGATTTGCATCGTTGTTTCCATCCAGGTGCAAAAATGCAGGCTCCCTAAACCAGAGCTTCCTGGTGTGAATCAGATGAAACCTGAACTGTGGGGAAGGTGGCAAGTTCTTCAGTGCTAGCCTAGGGAGCGTACTTGGGTGGAAAGTCACGTTGGGCCCATAAACACGGCAAGATGGAAAGGCCGCCAAGAGCAGAGACAGAAATAGCTGAAGGGTCCCTCATCCCGCCTCACTCAAACCCACCAGCTCCCGCCAGACATTCCTCTCCCTTGCTCTGCCTTCCTTCTTTCTCTTCTGTGTTTTTCTTTCTCTCTCCCAGTTCTGTTTTGCTCCAGGGACTCCTCAGCTGGCCTGCCGGGCCGCAGTTGGCTTGATAATCTTGGAGTTGCTGGCTCTTTTTTTGGAGTGCAGGAGAGATGCAGAGAAGCTGGGCTTCTCCAAGGGTTTCTCCTCTCTGGGAAGCCACAGGAAACATGCCTCTCTGTTCCACCCTAAGGCAACATCTTCCAGGTGTTTCTCCTACAGGGAGGAGAGGAATTGGCTCCTAACTCATATTTTAATCAGAGTGTTTTTGGATGTGTTGAATTTGTTGCAGATATTTGTGCTTATTCTGGTTTGGGAGTCAGATTTCATCTCTTTCTCGTTTGGTCTGCAGGTAGCCCTCATAGCACACTGATCTGAGCTCGTTGTCTGGTTGAAAATGACCAATCAGGAGCCTGGAGGAGGACTGAAGCTGTTCCACAGAGCAAAGCTCTGTGTTTTGCTAAGTGCTCCGAGTTGGTAGGGAGATTTTAGGAGATGGGTAAAACACAATAGCCCTGAAACAGGTGCTGCCATAGCAGGAACTCCGGGGAGGGCTCAGCCCGGCTTGGCAGCAGTGGTGTGTTGTTTTCCAGCTACAGAGGCTGGAGCCCTGCAGTGCTGACAGAGGTCAGGTACTGGAAATATCAAGGACCATCACCTCTGAGGCATCAGCCCCAGGCACCTCGTATATTTCATGTTAGGATGCAGACTGCAACGTTCTGCCTTCCAGCAAGGAGAGCTGGTGCCCTCTCTGTCTCTCAGATGTCTATAAACACACCCTCTCGTTCGCCTGAAAGCTTTCTGGCAGGAGGGCGGAGTGTATCCTCCCCAGCCCAGCTTCTGAGGCGGGAGTACTCAGTCAGGTAATACGGGAAGCGCCTAGCACAGCTCCTGGGGTAGAGCAGGGACTCAGTCATCAGGCTTCCCTCCTGCATTTGACCTCCCCTTTCTTCTTTATTCCTACCTTCTTCTTTGAGGGAAGCTACCAGAATGTGTACTAGAAGACCCCCCCCCCCCCCCGCTTCATCAATTTGCCATCTCACTTACTATTCCAGCATCTATCTTTGCCCCTCCTGGGGCGAGACATCTGTTTAATATTTTCGTTCTTTGGAACCAGGCCATTGGAAAGCAGACGAGGCAGGGCCGGCCAGGTGGAATTGGCAGGGAGTTGGTGAGCACCTGAACATTGCCTAACGAGGGAAGACATTGGTAATGCACAGGCGGGGAGCCATGGGGATTTGGCTACCTGACTGTGGGAGGGCGGGCTGCTGGCACTATGTGAGGATATTTTAGTGGGAGCAGCGTTTAGCCCTAGACTGTGTTTCCCAGGGCAGGGCCAGCCCTTCCCTCGCTATCAAGGTAAGTAATGTTTTAGTGCAGTGTTAAAAATAATAGTTAACTAGCTTGAGTTTAAATAACAAAATAATCAAAGGTAATGTGAAAGAAATCCATGATAAACCAAGTATCAAAATACTGGGGTGATAGTAATACAGATCTTGTCTGTCTTAGTGGCCTCGGGCTGCGATCACAAAGTGCAGGCGGGGCGGCCTGAACAACACTTATTTCCCTTGGTTCTGGAGGCTGGAAGTCCAAGGTCAAGGTCCAACAGAGTCTTTCCAGTGAGAGTTCTCTTCCTGGCTTGCAGACAGCTGCCTTCTCCCTGTGTCTGCATTTGGTTGCAGAGAGAGAGGGAGAGGGAAAGAGACAGAGAGAGGAGAGAGACAAAGACAGAGGGAGAGAGAGACAGAGAGAGGAAGAGAGACAAAGAGAGGGAAAGAAGAGAGAGAGGGAAAGAAGCAGAGACAGAGACATAGGGAAAGGGAGACAGAGAGACAGAAAGCGAAAGAGAGAAAGAGGCAGAGACAGGGACAGAGACAGAGACAGAGAAAGAAATAGAGAGAGAGAGAAAGAGGCAGAGACAGAGAGACAGAAAGCGAAAGAGAGAAAGAGGCAGAGACAGGGAGAGAGACAGAGACAGAGAAAGAAATAGAGAGAGAGAGAGAGAAAAAGGCAGAGACAGAGAGAGGGAAAGAGACAGAGACAGAAAGAGCACATTTGGTGTAGGCTAGAGTGCGCACTCTCTGGTACCTCTTCCTAAAATGACACTAATCCCGTTCTGAGGGACCCATCCTCATGACCTCCTCTAGCCCTAATGAGTTCTAGTCTCCCATTTCCAAATACCATCACATTGGGAGTTAACGCTTTAGCATATAGATTTTAGGGGGACACAAACATTCAGTCCATAACACCAGCTTTAATATTTTGATATTTTGTTCATCATTGATGTATTAATTTTTATTTTTAAAAATATTGCATTAAAACATTGTTTATTTTGACAATTGAAGTTTTTGTTGCCACCTTCAATTTTGCCTTACTCACCTCATTCTTGTCGTGTCTCTGCTCTAGAGAAACCCCAACTCCCGGATCTGGGGAAGGGACATTGGGCCAAGGCATCACCCTGAGCTAAAGGATCAAGGTCGACCACTCATTGGATTGGTCCAATGCCAACCAATTCTTCATTTTCTTTTTCTTTCTTGATCATTGTCAAGTGTATGGTTGCATTTTCAACACTTCATATTTCTGTTGTAACATAGGACTTTGCATTTCATCCAAGACTGCAATAATTAGTTAAACATAATGTTCCATAATTAAATCTAATTTTAAAAATTCCTCATATGAATGGAGGTAGTCAGGAACCAGAAAACCCATTCTGAACGTGCAGCTTTATTAGGTGATCTTTTACTGTCACTTCTGTAATTTTGGGGTGTCTGCAGATTTAATCTGATTTTAAAGACTATTAAAGTCTTTTCAGTTCTCTGATAATATGGTGACTTTTTTCAAAGTCTTTTTGATAATTTCCCCAAGTTAAACATATTTTAACTTTTGGTTTTGATATAATATTAAATTTATAGAAAAGTTATAAGAACTGTACAAAGAATTTGTCTGTATACCCTTTACTTAGTTTTGCTGTTTATATTTTGTTTCATTTGCTTTCTCTTTCTCACTGTGTGTATACATGTACACACCAGCATATGTGTATGATCACACACATATTTCTCTGTGAACACATATATACATGTATGTATGAACACACACATATACACATACATACGTGTATATATCTACATATAAATATATAATTGTTTTCTGAACCCTTTGTCAGTAAATTAGAGACCCCATTCATTGGTATAATCTGTTATATAATCCACAGTCCATATTCAATTTTCACCATTTGTCCTCATGTTCATTATAGATATTCTTTTTTCCTGGATCCAATATCTAATCCAGGATCACACATCACATTTGGTTGTCAGAGTCCTTTAATCTCTTTTAATCAAGGACAGTTCCTTAGTCTTTCCTTGTCTGTGTTTTTTTTTTTAAATAATGCAACTTTTTTTTTTTAATTTATAAAAAAATGTTTATTTACTTTTATTTTTGAGAGAGAGAGAGAGTGAGCAGAGGAGGGGCAGAGAGAGAGGGAGAGAGAATCCCAAGCAGGCTCCTCACTGTCAGCATAGATCTTGATGCAGGGCTTGAACTCACATACCATGAGATCATGACCTGATCCAAAATGAAGAGTTTGACACTTAACCAATTGAACCACCCAGTTGCCCTGTCTGTCTTCACCTATTTAGTTTTTGAAGTGCTCAGTCATTTTGTAGACTGTTCTAAATTTGGATTTGTCTGATGTTTTCTCATGTTTAGACTGAGGTTATGCATCTTTGGCAGGAATACTATAGAAGTGATGTGTTTTCTGTTTACCATGTCAAAAGTCTGTTGGTTTATCTCCATTTTGGTGAAATTAACTTCTTTTTTGCTTTTTTTTTTTTTTTGAGATTACATCACCCAGCTGCTGTTTTCTTCCAGTTGTATTGAGATTTTATTGACCTAAACATTGTTTTGGTTTAGGGTATACAATGGAAAAATTTGATGTTTGACTACATTGTGAAATAATTACCACAATAAGGTAGTTGTGTCCATCTTGGTGATGTTTGTTTTGGGCACTTCGTGAAGGACATGCCAGAAAGTTTTCTCTACCATGAGGTTAGTTTGTTCTACTTTGAAATTAATAAATAATTTATAGAGAGTTATTTTGAGTTGGCGTATCTTTGTTCCTAATCAAACTTTCACTCACTTGTTTCAACATCCATTGATGATTGCTTTCCATTTTCATTTAGTTCAAAGCATTTGAAAAATTTATCTTGAGGTTTCTTTGATTTATATGTTGTTTAGAAGTGTATTGGTTAATTTCCAAGGATCTGGCGATTTTCCAGCTTTCTTTCTGCTATTGATTTTTAGACTACAGGTTTGTAGTCTTGAGCAGACACACTTGCATGGGGGGCAGTGTTCCTCCTCCTACCCCTGTGGATGGGACAGGATGGCTACAAGGGGACCAGCGTTGGATGTCTCCCTTCCCCAGGTAAGGTTAGGTTCTGATAAATAGTTTCTTCTGAGGGTGTACCTTGTTGAGGAGAGAATGCTGTGGCATATTTCAGAATGGTTCCTTGTTTTCTCCTGAGGCTGGAAACGTGAGGGGACTCCTCTCTGATTTGCGATGAAGAGTTCCTGGAGGTGAAACTCACAGAAGTGTGGGAGCCTCCTAGGACTGGGTCCTCCTGGAGTTTCGAACTCTCAGACTTGTCCAGATTGAGCCCCAGCAATTTGTCAATCTCTGTTCCTGCAGAGGTCTGTGCTCATGGGTTTCTGCTCCAGTTCAGTTGATTCTCAGTATCTGCCCATCTGTCTCTTCAATTCGGGGTAGGCATGGGGTGGGGAGCGGCTTGCCCTGTAACCTCCTTTCTCTGACACATCTAAGGAGAGTTGTTGACTTTTCAGTCTGTTCAGGTTTTTAGTCATTGTTCAGATGGAGTGGTGGCTTCAAAGCTTCTTACATGCTGGACCAGAAACCAGAAGTCCATTGATAAATAATATTTTCCTCTCTATCATTCCTTCTATATTTATTAGCTGATCATCCAGTGCAAGGAGGGGCTTTTCTTTTTATTAGTTAGTTAAATAAAATATTTCTGTATTTATTTATTTAAACAGACTCAGACGCATAGGTCCCTGCATTATTTAATGGATTATAACTTGTTCTTATTTATTTTGATACTCCGATCACTCCCGACTTGGCCAGTGGAAGTCTTTTCCAATTAGCTCTTGAGTGCTTTGACATGTTCCCCTTTTTCTTTGCGTACTTTCTTACTTTTAATGCAACAAGATGTTCCAGGATTGTCTTGCACTTTTCCTGCTGTAGCCCTAGCACAGTATGATTAAATCATGCTTCATGAACCTTTTTTTTTTTTTTTTTTTGGAGAGGTTATTCCTCCAACTAAGCTGAAGGTAGAGTTTGGATTCCATGTTATTTGTTATGTCCATTGTACCACACATTGTGTTCTGTATGTGATATCATCAGCATTTCCTATGAAAAGATATCATCAGTTAGTCTTCTTTGAACCCATTGTTCTGCTTTAATTTAGCATTTCAGGCTGGGCATTCGTGTATCCTTTTGATTTAGGTAATTGCTTTTTTTGGGTCTGTTTGTTAAGAACTGCAATTAAACCACCTCCCAGTTAACTCAATATGTCTAGTGATGATTGGTTCTGTGCTTAGTCCTTGTTGATTCTCTAGAAAATAAAATATGGTACCTACTCCCAAGAATATTTTAGTAGGGAAGACAAGAAGAGCCTACACTAACCCATGGTATATAAACCTCACTGCATTATATGGGGGCCAGCAGTAAGTCTGTACCAGATCTTATGGATAAGGATGGATAAGGCAAGCAAGACCCCATAGTTCATAACCATCAGGACGGGAAGTCTTTGTAGACCTAGGAGGAACTCTGCATATTTGTCTTGCCTAGACAGATGAACTGTTTCATAGATGACCTTTTATACCTGGGCTATAAACCACAGTGGGACACACAGAGGGAAGAGTGGGCCAGGTCTCACTAAATTTCCATACATAAGCATTCCCTGAAGCCTAGAGCCTAGAGGTAGGAGAGCATGACATTATGAGATTCTCTGTCTGTATTCCCTCCTGATTGTCCTAGAGCAGGGGGCTCTGAGTCTTTGTACAGTTGCTCTTGGGAGCAATGTTGCCAGACTCTGGTAGAAAGAATATTACCTAGGAGAAGAGCACGATAATGTTTTTTTCTGGACTAATCATTTTGTATCTCCATCCTGTCTACACACTAGTTGTAAATGCCTTGGGAACGGGGCCCTGCATTATACTTACTGGCATATCCCAGTATGTGCATAGGAATGATTCATTGATTGGTTGTTTTTCTGAAATAACTCCAACTGCTTTGGGCTGTGTGACACGGGATACAATGATGAGATTTGTTGAACTGTGTAAATATAAAACTTTTGCTGTGTTAGCTTAAACTTGTGGCCTTAGAATGGATCTTGATTCCCTCACCCACTTTTAAAAATGTTTGTTGATTTTTGAGAGAGAAATTGGGGAGAGAGGAAGACAGAGGATCTGAAGTGGGCCCCGCACTGAGAGTGGAGAGCCCAATGCCGGGCTCAAACCCATGACTGGTGAGATCATGACCCAAGCTGAAGTTGGACACTAAAGTGACTGAGCCACCCTGGTGCACCTAGATTTTCCCTTGTAGAAGCAAAATCCCTACAGTAGTTCCAGACCTCACTTTTCCTAAACACTTTTTTTTTTTAACCACATTGTTCCTTATTTAAAAAGTAAATGATCTTTTAGAAGAAAGGTACTCTCTATACTGAAAAATCTCTTTTAAATAAAAGTAAAATTATGACCCAGATGATCTTCAGTGTTAAGCTGTGGGCAAACCTGAAGCAAGAGAGGCCTTTGGCAACTCTAAAATGAAAGCGTATAGGTGACTTTTCAGCTGCCCATTAAGACAGCTGCTGGATGATCTTCATTCTTCATGCCACTTTCTTGGGCCTTACTCTTGGACCCAGCAAAGCCTGAAGCTTTGTATCTTATAATTCTCCCAGCAAAGGATATACTTGGGATTCTGCCCTACTTATTTATTTTTATTAATTTTTAAAAAATGTTTATTTTTGAGAGAGAGAGAGAATCCAAAGCAGGCTCCAGGCTCTGAGCTGTCAGTGTAGGGCCCGAGGTGGGGCTCGAACTTACGGGTTGTGAGATTGTGACCTGAGCTGAAGTTGGATGCTTCACCAACAGAGCCACCCAGGTGCCCCTAAGGTTCTGGCCTCTTAATGGTACAGTATGTTCTGGTAGAACTTGAAGGCTGTATTGAATAAGGAACCATCAAGTCATGCAGTTCTCACAGCTGGGATGGCCCATGTGCATCAACTTTGGAAATCAGCAGTTGGATTAAGGAAATCCTCCAATCTGAAATGAATATCAGCTTGATTTATTAAGCCCAGAGATATTTCCTGTCTTAGAGATTTGCTGGTAGGCCATGCTTGCCTTAAGTTAAAGGGTCAGATTTTCCCGTAAGCCCTTGAGCTCTCTTGCTATTTTGGGTAACGGCCTCTCCACACACATATGCTTAATCAGGAACCAGAGCATAGAGAGTGTTGTCGACTTTGTCCTGTGCTGCATTAGGATCCCTTCCTTGGCCAACTGAGTGCTTTTGATGAGTTCACCCCTCTTCTGCAATCATGTTGTAGGGCTTCTGATTAGACATTGTTGTATGTAATCCATCCCCATGTTAACAGGCATTCCTCCAAGTGACGACAAGATCTGGCCTGTGGTGGATGATGGCTCTCCCCCGGGATCTCCTGGGGACAGGCTGGTGCTTTTAGAACTGCCGTGTGCCTTGATCTTAATTTATCTGTTGTATTCAATATCATTGGAAGCCGAGAAAAGGCCACATACCTGACCTCTGTTCCAGGGCTGTGATATTGCACCCACTCCGAGCTTCCTTTGATCCTGCCTTTGGCAAGCCAAGTAGGGAAACTCCTTGGTCCCCAGTGGTTCTTCTGTCTTTGCCCATTTGTGACATTTAGTCTTAAAATTTCGGTTTGATTTGATTGCAGGTGGAAGAAAAGGAGGCCTTTGAGGATCTGCCGGAAAGTAGGCTTTTCCAAATGTCCACATGAAGATTAGTATTCCTCCCAGTTGTCACCTGGCTGTCATGTGACAATTCTTGAGGGAGAGGACATTGGGCTATTGGGCTTTGTTTGGGCTTCCTGGTCATGAGACTTGGAAAGGTGGCAAAGCCATTATAGACAGCGTACAGTATTCATGTTTGGGCCACTCCCACACCAAAACAGACCACTCCTTGGCCTTTTAAATTTTAGAATGCTTCTTTAGAATGAATTCAGATTTGCTGAAATCCTGTCTGCCTTTGTAGGAGGTAAGAGGATATTCACCAATTTTTATTGAAAAAATTCCATGAAGAGAATTGTTGACTTTGTGAAGGTGAAGGTCAATAAACTGGAAAGAAAGGAAGGAAGAAGGGAAGGAAGGCAGGAAAGGAAGAAAGGAAGGAAGGAGGGAGGGAGTAAGGAAGGGAGGAAATTGAAACAACTTTGTGTAAAATATTAGTGCTGAGTTAGGAGATCACAAGTTCAGACAGTTCAGATGCTCCCATGTGTGTAACATCATAGGTGTTATGGACACCTGGCTTTTCTCATGCATCTTCCATTCCCATCTGAAATCTTATTATGTGAACTGTGAAATAATGAAACTGCATCTTAAAATGTGTTTTATAATTGGAAGCAGTGGCCTTGATGAATTTTGTCACAAAATCAAGTCTTCAAGAGCACGCTGTCAGTTGGCCACAGGCTGGAAACCAGTCCCTACAATGTGGAAAAGGGTCAGGATTGGATTGGGTCTATATATTAAAAAAAAAGAGAGAGAGAGAAAGAAAAAGAAATGTCTCCTTTCTTCCAATCTCCTTTTGGAGCTTCTTTCTCTGTTTCTTTTTTTTTAATATTTATTTATTTTTTATTTTTGAGAGACAGAGCACGAGTAGGGGAGGGGCGGAGAGAGAGAGAGAGAGAAACACATACACACACACAATCTGAAGCAGGCTCCAGGCTCTGAGCTGTCAGCACAGAGCCTGATGCAGGGCTCGAATTCACAGACTGAAAGATCATGACCTGAGCCAAAGTCAGACATTTAACTGACTGAGCTACCCAGGCGCCCCTTTTTCTCTGTTTCTCTCCTGCTCCAAAATGCCTGAGTTGAGGGTAAATCTAGATAAGAAAAGGATGTACCATTTCTTAAAATGCTAAGGGTTTTTTTTCCTGGTGGTGTCCTGTGCTTGGTTTTCTGAGACAGCAGAATTCCAGGTAAAAGAAGTTTGTTTTGTGGGCTCTAGGGTGCGTTCTTGGATAAGAAAAAAGTCTTTGTCAGCCTTCCCAGAGCTGGAGAGTAACTGATTCTCTTTGCAGAGCCTCCTGTGGCTGGCCCACCGGGGAAGGTCAGCCGTACTTCGTGGGGCACCAAGTCTGGGCATCTGTGGGTGTTCAAGCCTGTGTTATGGCTGGCTGCCAAGGAGACACAGGGGTTACACACCTGGCACTCACTGCTGGTTGGCTCCAGGATCGTAACCAGGCTTATGAAGAGAGAGGTCTTCGCAAGGCTGTCCCTTGGTGAGGGCCCGTTGGAGAACTGACAGTCTTGGTTCCTGTCTGAAGACCTGGTTGGTTTCAAACACAGAAAACCATACATGATCTGCTGCCGCAGCCCTACATTCCTCTGAGTTGTAGGCACTGCTCGAGGGTCCCATTCAGATTTCTAACACTGCTAGGGACAGGGTCCTGTCCAGCGTGCAGCAGGGATGGCACTAGAGAGAGAACCTTGTAGGGGCCGTGGGTCCAGAGAAGCAGCGAGGCCCACAGAGGGGTGAGAAGCCCTGACATCAAGTTGGTGTGTGGTGCACATTGGCAGGGATGGGAGCAGGAAGCAATTCTGGCCCAGGCCGGTGGTGACCTTCAGGTGTACCCCCTTCTGGGATTCAGAACGATGGGGTGTTGCCACCAAGGCCACGAGGCAGAGCAGAAAATGGCATCTGTGGTTGTAGCGGGTGATCTTTAGTGACTGCCAAGGAGAGCTCAAGTGCCATTTGGAGACCCCTGCCAGCCACGGGGGGGGGGGGGGGGGGGGGGGGGGGGGGGGGGGGGGGGCGGGGGGGGGCGGAACGGGACCAGGGCCTGGGATTCTGCAGATCTCCTGCCCCAGGCTCTGAGCCAATGGCTTGCTATTGTTACTCAGAACTCCTCTGATGGCCTTCCTCCAGCTAGGAGAAGGGGGACAGGTTACTCCTCTGTCTTCAGCACAGAGGCGTCCCAGATTTGTATTCCGGGAGACTGCCTGTGAACAGCAGACAGTGTGTGGAACTCCATGGAAGTCGATGTAGGGCTCTACTAACAAGTTAGAATACCAAGCCAGTGAGGGACAATGTCTCTTACAGTGGAGACATAAACTCCCTCCCCATTACTTTGTCCTCCTCTGACAGCTGGAATTTAGCCATTTCTAGTCTCTGGGTAAGGAGAATCTTTTGTCTGCTGTCAAGGAAATCTATTCCAAACTAGATGTTTTATGATTTTACCGATGTGTTGTTTTTCTCCCCCTGGTCATGTGTTTTCTGGAATATTCTATACTTACTGTATATAGCTAGATGACATCTGAACAGTGCCATGATCCTGCCTGTTCTTAAGTTTGCATGTACGTAGTAACTGTAATATGAAAACTGCACATGGGTGCTGTTTTTTTGGGTGGCATAGATGCTAGCTCTCCTCCTGAGGATCACTATGACGTGCTGGGCCTTCCTGTTTTGACTGCCTCATTCGACAAAGGCCCAAGGTCACACATGCTGAGGTTGAGAATGACTGCCCCCCTCCCCCACCGTCCTCCAGTGGAGCACATGGTGCTTTCACACCAGCAGGCTTTGAGGAACTGAAGCTGTTCTTCTTATTCTTCTTGGCAATAGTGTTTGACTCTGGTATTCTGTTGAACCTGTTGGAGAATAGTGAAGGGCAGGCTCATAGTTCTTAAGATATGAGTATCAGATATTCCTTAAAAAAAACAAACAAACACTAACAGCAAAACCACATCAGAGGGTGCGCAGCTTAGGCCTGTGCCCCTTCTGAGGCTTTTCTGGAAAGGCCTTGGGCTCCGGGCTAAGCATGGAGTGTGTCCTGAGGGAATGTGCTTGAGTGTTTTCTTTCTGCTGCACTTGGCAGAGTCTTCAGTGGTCCAACATGGCTCTGGCCTCCTTAAACTACATTGAAGGCCACAAATGAGACCACATCACGAGGGCTTCTGCCCTGAGGCTGCATGGAGAGAGAGAGGTGCTCTTCATGTTAGTGAAACTTGGCTCTGCTTTAGTCAGCTTCATCTTGGGTCCTTCATTCCCAGCCCTTTTTTGTCCCTCCCAGTGGAGAGCAAGTCAGACCTGGTCTTGCTTGGTGAAGCTGGAGAGGGGTCTCTCCTTCACCAGACGTGTGTGTGCCCAGGTCCCCAAGGCTATGGGCACTTCCCGTTTCTGTCCTTTGACAGCAGTCCTTTAAAGTTATTTTGAAGTTGTGACCCTTTTTTCTTTTTTTTAATTAAAAAAATTTTTTTAAATTTATTTTTGAGAGAGAGACACAGCGTGAGCAGGGGAGGGCCAGAGAGAGAGGGAAACACAGAGTCGGAAGACAGGCTCCAGGCTCTGAGCTAGCTGTCAGCACAGAGCCTGACTTGGGGCCCGAACCCACAAACCGCGAGATCATGACCTGAGCCAAAGCCAGACACTCAACTGACTGAACCACCCTGGCGCCCCTGTGACCCTTTTTTCTTTACCCTCCCCACCCACTCCTGTCATTTGTGCCATGTGGCCAGAACATAACATACCAAATTAAAGGTGAAGTATTCTATTGTGTACTTAATGTAAGCTGAGGGATGGCTTTTCAAGACAGGTGTTAGGATGTTATCTCCTCTCTGTCTGTTTTAAATGCAAATGTATTGCAAGGAATACAATGGATTGGAATGGGATGGAATATTTAAAATTAGGACTGTCTTAGAGAACTTGAGCTAGCTGATTGCTACAACCATAGGGCATAGAAAAGAAGTTGAAGACCATTCTTGTCTAGAGGTTGTGTGGAGATTTTGTGAACCTCACTGAGAGAGATGGGAGAGGCATGAATTATGGGTCAGTGTGGAAGCATCTGTGTTTTCCTTCGATCTGCTCCTTATTCTCAGGGTCCTGGGAATCTGGGCCACCTCACATCCCTGAACCAGTGCTGTCTGAGAGGCAGATAAAGTAGCAGCTGCCTCTGTTACCTTCAGACTCCAAGGCCACGGCTAAGGGCCTTACCGCTAGGTCCCTGCCAAGCCTTTGGCTTTCTTGAATGACTTGATCACACACTGATGTTTCAAGGCTGGGTGCTCCCCAGCTGGAGCCCTGAAAATGCTTGCATGGCATCCCTCGAGAAGGAAATTCACTTGAAAGAAACTCACACAAAGTAAATCACCGGGACCGGATGGTTTTCATCCAAGAGTTGGGAAAGGAAATGAAGTGTGAAATAGCACAGATACTGATGAAGACATTAGTTCTCCATTAAAACCACAACTGTGTCAGGGCAGAGGAAGTTTGCTAACATGATGACCTTATTGCTGGAGGAGAGAGATTAGTGGCCTATCTGCTGCTTCCAGAAAACCTGGTCCCCTTGGAAAGAATGGCACAAAGTATGAACGATAACACAATAGCCTTTATCCCCTTAAAGCAGGTGAGAGGGACAGCATGCCGATTCATGCATGACAGCATTTTAGTAGAAACCTTGGAAAGAATATAATAGTGAATATGTAACATATAGGCTGCTGTTCTCTACTTCTGTGCCATGGCAGACATTGCTAATCGATCTGGTACTCTTCCCTTTAAGCTTGGGTTGGATCTCCTTAGTTCTGTGCTCTTGACTGTCACCATCAAATAACCAGAGTTGACATATGTGTTAAACCTCATTTTCCTTCTTTGCCTAAGAGGATGTATTTTATCATGGACCACATGAGGTTATAATTAAATGATAACTCATGACAAGAAGGGAGTCTTTCACAGATAGTTTAGTTTAAGAGCATGACAAAATACCTGTCACATTCTTTCTTCTAAAGACTGAGTTAGAATATCCATCCTGAGCGATCAATGGATGAGAACTGGATCCAGATGTGTAACCCCAACTCAGACCACAGTAGGGTCTTTATGGAGGGAAGAGAGGTCACTTCTGCTGTGGAAACAAGAAGCATGCTCCAGAAAGTTCTTTTGAGGAATGAGAATCAGCAGCAGCCTCCTTCATGAGGCATTTCCCTGCAGAGTTGTAAACAGTGTCGCATCCTGCCACAATGGTGACTCGGTGGGGCACAGCAGTGAGGTATGCTTTGAGAGAAGAGCTAGACTGAAGCCCAGGGAGAAGAGAGACAGGAATTTTGGACCCTGGAGAAGCTTTATGGAAAACTGGAAGTCTTCCTGGGATTGGCCTTCACTTCACACTAAGGGAGCAGAAGACCCGTTCTGCTGCAGATCTGGGAATCCCTTGGAATCCATAAAACGTTTTATCACGAGAGTGAACAAAGCCCCCTGTCACTGATAATGACTGAAGCAATTTGCTACAAGGGCACCAGGGTGTCTCAGTCAGTTAAATGTCTGGCTCTTGATTTTGGCTCAGGTCATGATCTCATGGTTCGTGGGTTCAAGTCCCACATCAGGCTCTGTGCTGGCAGCATGGAGCCTGCTTGGGATTCTCTCTCTCTCCCTTTCTCGCCCTGCCCCTCCCCTGCTCATGTGCTCTCGCTCTCTCTCTCTCTCTCTCTATCAAAATAAATAAACTTTAAAAAAGTTTAAAAAAAAGCAATTTGGCTATAAGAACTATCTTATTAGCCTAGTGATCTCCATGTAAAGGGATGTGTGATATAATAGATCTCCTGGAATATACCATAATCTGATCATTTAAAAATAGTCGCCTGCCTGTCCCGTTTAGGGAAAAGGCTATTTTTCTTGATCAGTGAAAAGATGCAACATACTCCAGTTAACAGAGAATCGGAATACAGTAAAATGCCTGTAGCATGGGAGAGACCTTGCCTGTACTGTGGTTTCTCATTGATAATTCAGGACCTTGTCAGGACGTCGTCATGCTCCAGTCATCCCTGGGGCATTGGGCAGATGTTATTGCTCAGGGGCCCCGGCAGCAATCCTGCAGTGGGACCCATTGGTCAGCAGACCTGGGTGCTTAGTCCTCACCCCTCCAGCATGTTCCCCGAGATCTTGCTCAGATCTAACAATCACAAGGCATGGGATGGGACGTTGGGAGGGCATTTTGTCTAGATGTTTTCTCACGGAGCAAAGAGATTATCATCTCCATTTTAAAGTGAGGCAGTAGTTGTTCAGCAAAAGAGTAAGTGAAGTGGGCAATGTGCCAGGGCTGAGGGTTTAGGGTGGGGAGGTGAGAGGAGAGAGTGCAGGCTCCCAGCCAGCAGACCTTCTCACTTCACCTCTTTGCTTCGGCGCCTCGGTTTCCTATCTTTAACGGGTGTGCAAAAGTAAGTGTGGGTTTCGCATGGTGTTTAGAGCATAGGGAAAAATCTCTGTGGACCAGATGATTAAATGTCATGCAGATGACTTCTATTGCAAAGGCACTTTACAGTTGGTGAAGTGCTTTCGTCTACAAGTGTTTAACCCCGCTGAGGACTCAATGCATGGGGTAAGCAGTAGGGTTCCTTATCCACTTTCCCCAGATGCCTCAGCTGAGACTCAGCGGGACGAAATGGCTTCCTCAAGGTCAGACCAAGGTCAGAATCAGGGCTCATGCTCCTGCCTTCTGGTTCTGAACCCCAGGTTCCTTTCACCACATAATGAGAGATAATGGAGAGTTCACTCTGTTTATCATTCACGTCTGTGGCAGGGAGTCCTTCCGCGTCACAGCCTGGTAAAAATAGACCGTGAGGGCAAGAAGGTTCTCAGCAGCAAACAAACTGAGCTCACCAAAGTGTTCTCGTGGGCAGGCTCGGTTGCCGTGGCCTTTAGGAAAGCCTTGGCAGTCCTGCAGTGGGCAGTGTCACCTACTCGTCTTCCCTGAGGAGCTGCCTCTTGGCTCCAGGGACGGGCGCAGGCCCTGCCCTAGAGGACACAGGGTGAGGGGTGGAGGGTGAGGGCCCGCAGGTTTCTTCTGAGGTGTGCCAACCACTGACCTGGAGCCCATCCCTGGGGAGGGGCCAGATTTTGTGTCCCACAGGGGTCAACTTACTGTGGTTTAACATGCACGAGGAGAAATAACCTGGTGAGCCTGGCCTTCTGTGTCACTGAGGGTTTTCTGAGAGGCAGGGAAGGGCAGCAAGGGAGTGTGGAGGAGTGAAAGTGGCAAGGCTGAAGACAAAGCCTCATCAACATTCCTTTAAAGATTCATATATTTTTTAATTTGAGAGAGAGAGAGAGAGAGAGAGAGAGAGAGAGAGAGAGAGTGAGTAGAGGAGAGGGGCAGAGGGAGGGAGAGGGAGAATCCTAAGCAGGCTCCATGCTGATGGAGTCTGATGCGGGGCTTGATCCCATGACCCCAGGATCCTGACCTGAGCCAAAACCAAGAGTTGGATGCTCAACAGATGGAGCCCCCCAGGTGCCCCTTCTTAAAGATAACTCTTAATCCCCTGAACTCCCTCCCAATGATTTGATATGTGCTATAATTTTAAAAAGTTATACATACATGTATATGCAGTTAAAATGCAGATGTATGAGAAATAAAGAATCATACAGAGAAAGTGTAACACTCACAGAGAAACACGGTGCTTTGTAAGGAATATGCTTCTGTGAAGACGTACCACTATTGTTTTGGGTTATATTCTTTTGAATATTTTTTCCTGTTGGAAATATTTGGTTAAGAGGACATGCTTTATGTATAGGAGAAGAGCTTAGAAAATGGATGTTTTCCCCACGTGAAGAAATCCTGTCAAGCCAGGTGGTTTTTGCCCTGTTAAAGTCATCGATTGTTTTGAGAATCCCATAGATACCATCCATTCTCTTCCTAGACAAATGCAAGTTCTTACAAATTTGACACAACTTTAGGTCAGATAAACCGCCAGAGCTCATCCACTGACATTAGGTTAATATCCTTCTTGTTGAAAAACATTAGAAATGGATATTTTATGAAATAATTTTTCCTTTACAGAATGATTCCCTGTGTGCAGTTGAGACGGTTATAATTAAAATGTAGATATACAGCCAGTGTCACACAACATATTCTGATTTCTGTGAGGTTCCCTAGCCAATAACATTTGTATTTTACAAATGTAGTCATTACATATTCATAAATATATAGGTAAGTTCTGTGCCCAACATTGGCCTTGAACTCACAACCGCAAGATCAAGAGTTGCATGCTCTACCAACTGAGCCAGTGAGGCGCCCCCACATTCACTTATAATTTTATCTTAGTTTTTTATTGGTTCTTTTAAAGATGCTGTGTAGTGTTACTCCATTGTAATTGGTATCTGATAACCCATGTGATATTGGTATAATAAGGGAAATCTGCCTTTCACTGTAAAATCAATTTTGATTACATGTAGAATATGGTATATAAAGTAATATTTTAATGTATACAACAGCCCACAGGCCATCAGTAAGATCTCATCCTCCAGACTTGTGAATTCTGGGAAAAAATTACTTCCACATGTTTCTAAAACTATTTAGGATTTTTGACTGGTTGGTGGTCTATTGATTCTAAGTATCTGACATGTCAAAACGCCATCTTTAAACTCCACTGATGCATAGAGGCTTGGAATTAGCCGGGGCTGAATTTATTACAGAACAAAGGGAGGTGATGATTAATACACCCATCTGAGCAGTAGGGGGGAGAATAATCCTTGAATGGATTGGATGCCATGATACTAAAACCACATTCTCTGAGCGTTGGGTCCTTGCCCAGAAATGGGGAGAGGCCAAATACTGATGCCTTTTAAATGACAGGGTATCTCCATGGGACTCTGGTCAGGGACAGTGACACAGAGAGTTGAGGGTCAATAGGGAAGAAGCCTTTCTTTCTCCTGTGCTCTAGCAGAGTTGAGGACTAGACCCACTCCGTGTGCAGTAACACCCAAAACGGACAGCCTCCCCCAATTAGTGTTATCCAATTATCAGTCTGCCTGTGTGGGTGGAGATTAGATTGAAGTGTAAATAAAAGAGTTGTTTTTTGTTTGTTACTTTTAGCCACTAACCGGGAATAACTTACATTTATTTTTTGGACTCCAGTAGGCTACTTTCAAGATAGGCATAGAAGCTGCCAAGAAGCTGAAGTGAATTAGTACGTACTGTCCCCCAAGAAGTCAAGGGTGCTAGGCAGGCTTTCCCTGTTTCCTGGCAATATCTGATAGATTCTGTGCACTCCCAGAATGTAATTCCAGGGAAATTTATCTTTGTAAGAATAGATGGACAGAGCACTAAACCTCTTTTCTGAAAAATTTTTCCGTTATTCTCTCTTTCCTCTAACATGTCTTATAAGCTTTAGAAAAAGTCTGGATTTTTAAAATCGCATGATCTAATAGCATTGATGGAGGTTGAGTCTCTGAGAGAGACCACCAGCAGAAGAGTACCCTCCCGAGGAGGAAACAGGCCATTAGGAAAGTCATTTTGACCCCCATTCCCTGGAGGGAATCACAAACCCAGGTGCTCAGGAAATCTCCTGTCACGCTGAGATGGGCCGGGACACGGTGCCATGTCCGAGGCTTCTAAATACAGTTCAGGCTGGGTCATCGTGACAGATGCTGGCCTGGCACTGCCACAGGTTTGCAGTGGAGCTCTCACAGCTGAAATGCCACGGCCCTTGGGCTCCAAGCCCTCCTGGGCTGGGACGGGGACAGGCCATGCAGAGCCTTATGGGGAGGAGGGTAGGAGCAACTCTGGCAAGGAAATTCTGCTGCCTCGGTGACACTACCACTCTTTCAGAAAGCAGCCGACACTCGGCGACCCACCAGCTATTTTAGAAGCTGTCAGTTTCTGAATTGCTAACATACTTGGAGGACACTGTCTCTTCAAGAGTCATTCTGACTGAGGTAGGTAGTCCTGGGGGAAAAACAGGGGCATGCTGTAGCCAAGGTGTTGGCTGAGGAATCAGTGGAGCTCAGTGATCTGGGCAAGATGACTCAAGGAGTCAGTAATGGAGTTAGGAATAACAGGTTGACTTCGGGATTCCCAGATCAGCAGCTACTCCGAAGACAGGGTTAGGCAATCCCTTACCTTGCCCCACCCTCTTCTTGGTCATCACCAAAAATCTGCCCTGGGGTGAGTGAGCATCCTTTGACATCTCATTTCTCTTCTGGGGAGGGCTTTAGAGGGAAAAGGAAGACCAGAGAAGACAAGAGGGGGGCTTTTCCTGGAGGGCTCCGGGGACTTGGGATGTGAGGATGGGATTCCAAAGTGTTGTTAGCATCTCCAGCTGCGGTTGGTGAGTTGTAAATATAAAGACGCTGCTGTGAGTACAATGAATCCAGGGTGCTCCTTTCCCCCTCAGCACTTGCTCTGTACCCCCAAAGTGGATTCTTTTCTCTTGTCCATACATTTGGCCTTAGGATTTCTGAAGACTGTGTGGCACAGTGGATGAGTTCAAGCTTTCTTCTCTCTGGTACTTCCGTGGGGTGGCTCTGGGCAGGTTACCACAGCTCTCAGACCTCATCCTCATGCTCCCTGGAAGACTCCCTCAGGCTCTAGATCTTTTCTGCCTCCTCGTTTGTGTTTTCCTTATCCTGAGACAGAGGGAGAGTGCTCTTCCCAAAGGTGTTACTTGGGAGTCAGGGGACGCCGCAGCCTCCCTGCCTTTCTTGTGTTTCTCCCTTCTCAAGGAACAGTGCCCTTGGACTGCTCCTCCAGCCAAGGATGATCTCTCTGCTTCTCTGCTCAAGGCTAGAGTTCGCTTCTCCAGTCCCATTTCCTTGCTGAAGGTCCAGCATACATCTTTGCCCCGTGGTATTCCCTGTTGTCTCTTCTTTTAGATTCTAGTCATTTCCCTTCTCAGTGGTGTGGCGGCCATTGTGGACTAGGAGGGCATCACGTACACAGACCCACTCAAAAGTATGCTTTCTTCACTGATATTTTCACTGTTCCTTTGCTCTCCTTGCTTCTGTTTTTTCATCATGTCTTCTAACACTATTCAGTTTTGATAGTTTCTGCTCCGGGCCCTGAATTATTTTCTCACCATGTGATTTTTTTTCCTGTTCTATATTTTACATTTTCTATGTTAGGATTTGCTTTTCTCCATTTGAGAGAACACAGACTTTCTTTCTCTCTCTCAGATATGGATAGGGAGTTATTGGGGAAAGATCTAACCCTTGTGGTCACTTCCCTTCCCAAATGATGAAAGAAACTAACATTTAATATACTCGTGCTGTGTACCAGAAGTTTTACTGAGGGTTATTGGCATCTCTATTTTAGATGAGGAAATTGACCTAGAAGGTTAAGTCACTTGCTCAAACTCATACATCTGGGTCTATGTGATTCTTTTTTTTATTTAAAAATTTTTTTTTAATGTTTATTTATTTGAGAGAGTGAGAGACAGAGCACGAGTAGGGGAGGGGCAGACACACACACACACACACACACACACACACACACACACAGAATCTGAAGCAGGCCCCAGGCTCGGAGCTGTCAGCACAGGCTCGACTCGAGGCTTGAACTCATGAGCTGTGAGATCATGGCCTGAGCCAAAGTTGGACACTCAACCAACTGAGCCACCCAGGTGCCCCTGGGTCTTTGTGATTCTAAAGAGGGACTGTGTTTTACTCCCTTCCTGGCAGCATCTCTGGAAACCCTGCTTTCCTGCCGACAGCATAGACCCTTGTGGAATAGGGGGTGTGGAGGGTGTAGAGTCACTCTGCTCCTGGAGGCAGGAGTTGCTCTGTTTCTGAAGGAGAGACCTGTGTGCCACCTACTTCTACCTCAGCATCACTAACTCTAGCACTTGAAAGGTAAAGCCCATTTTATCCTCATGACCACAGGCATCTTTCTCTTCTTGAGTTCCTATGGAGGAGAGTTAGTGTCTGATAATTTTTCTGATGCTTGGCTGGGACTGAATTTGCTGAACTCATTTGAAGCCCGTGAAAGGCTTCAGGTCTGACCTTGTCAATCAGTTTAACATAACTCACAGTCATGGAAGGAAAAGTGGGTGGGGTTCCAATCGTTTAGGTTCTAGGTAGAGGTGACCCTGTTGGGATTGGGAGCATGGCATTTACTGAAGACACCTCATTACTGAATATACATTGGTCTCCTGAAGTAGATCAGAAGATGAATAGTGTTCAAGATTCTTCATCTCACCTTCAGTCTACTGTCCTAGAGAACAGTCTTCTGTCACCTCTCTTCTCTTGGCTTGCTAAACATACAGCATTTCATTCATTCATTTATTCAATAAAAGTAACATTTATTGAGTGCTTAGCATATGCCAGGCACTGTCCCAGGTGCTGAGGATACAAGATTCCTAAGGCAGAATTACTTGCTCTTCTCTAAGCCGTCTGGTAGACTTTACTGCCATGCTTCTGCCCTGAAGTTCCCTTTTCCTGGAGGATCCTTCTCCTTTCCCTATTTCTGCCTTTTAATCTTGCAAACATCTTTTCATCAGGCCTAGAAAAGACCACTGGGCTGGAAGGGGTTCTTCTCACCTCTAAACTTCCATAGCATTTTGTTGATACTACTCTTAGATGTAGTCCATGAAAATTAGCATTTCTTTATCCCCTTTACTATTGATAATGTATTTACCTAAACACACAGACATACTCTGTTAGTGATTCATAAACATTTCACACAGTAGGTACTAATGATATCCTCATTTTACAGACAATAAAACTAAAGCTTCAAGAGGTTAAGTGACTTATTCAAGATCAGACAGTTGGAAAGAAAGAAGTGAAATTTAGAACTCAGTCTTTGGAATTCCAAATTCCAGTCTCCAATGTGTTTGATGCTTTATTGGATTTTGACTTTTCTACTTTTATTAGATTATTGATTGACCTGTCCTGTCTCCTAAGTGATTTTGTAAGTTCCTGAAAACCGAGATTACATCTTATTCAATTTTGTGCCCCTCATCGTACCTAGCACATTGCTAGGTCCAAGCCAGTTAATCAATAATAATTTACTGAGTAAGTAAATGATTCATTGAATGGATGATCAGAAGATTACTGGGGAGATAGTAACATGGTTGCCAGCCATGTAGCTCTCTTATATTCATTAAACAGGAGGATTCTCTATGTTTGGCATGATACGTTGGGTTTTAAACTTAGTGTAGCTGGTGGTCTCGTGTATAATTGAAGGGAATTTCGTATTCCTGGCTGTAGACAAATGTCTAACCTACTTACATGTTTGAAATTGACATCTCCATGGGCACTGTTTCTGGAAGGCATGGTTAAATTATACTTATTGCTTGGAAATTGGCTGCTTACTTCTTCCCCTTTAGTATATTAGCATGAATTTGTTTACTTATTGGTGCTCAGTGAGAATATCCTAACAAGGTATAAAGCAGGTTCTTCTAGGGCCTATGGGGGAAGGCCTCCTTCTCACTTCATAGAAATTAAAAGACCACTATGGAAGATGTCTGATGGTGCTATGGCAGTGACTGAGCTGGTGGTGGACAGTTCAAAGTAGTTGTGGTTGCAAAGAACAAACAAGGACTGACTTGGGGTTGAGTGAATGTGTCACTTTACCCAGAAAAAAATGCCAAGAGCCTCAAAGAGGGGCCTGTGTTGACAGCTGTGGGTCCAAAATTGACTGGTAAATCCTGAAGACCACCCAATTAGGATCAACTTTTGGAGGACTTCTGGTAGAAGAGCTATTTTTATTTTATTTTATTTTATTATTTGTTTAAAGTAGTTTATTGTCAAATTGGTTTCCATATAATACCCAGTGCTCTTCCCCACAAGTGCCCTCCTCCACCGTCACCACCTCATTTCCCCCTCCCCCTTTAACCCTTGGTTCATTTTCAGTGTTCAATAGTCTCTCAGGTTTTGCGTCCCTCTCTCTCCCCAACTCTCTTTCCCTCTTCCCCTCCCCCTGATCCTCCATTAGGTTTCTCCTGTTCTCCTGTTAGACCTATGAGTGCAAACATATGGTATCTGTCCTCTGCCTGACTTATTTCGCTTAGCATGACACCCTCGAGGTCCATCCACCTTGCTACAAATGACTGTATTTTATTCTTTCTCATTGCCATGTAATACTCCATTGTATATATATACCACATAGAAGAGCTATTTAGATTGAATATTGCCATGTGGCTTGTAGCCATTTTTAAAAATTATTCCCCTTATGCATTTTCTGTGCTTTCCATGAGGAATATTTTCTTTTTCTTTTTTTTAAATAGTTTATTTTCAAATTGGTTTCCATAATACACCCAGTGCTTCTCCCCCACAAGTGCCCCCCACCATGACCATCACCACCTTCCCTCCCTCCCTCTCCCCCTTCAGTCCATGGTTCATTTTCAGTGTTCAATAGTCTTTCATGATTTGTGTCTCTCACTCTCCCCAGCTCTCTTTCCCCCTTCCTCTCCCTATGGTCCTCCATTAGGTTCCTCCTGTTAGACCTATGAGTGCAAACATACGGTATCTGTCCTTCTCTGCCTGACTTATTTAGCTTAGCATGACACCCCGTGAGGAATATTTTCTGAACCAAAAGTCAATCTCAAAAATTTTAATTTTGTAGGAAGAATTAAATAAAATACTTGGGATTAGGACTGTTCTAGAAAACCCAAGACCCATATTTGTCTTTATTTTTCTCGGTCTTCCTGATTAACTTGATCATTAGCATCTAATCTTATATGTTTATTTGATACTTTATTGTTTATAAATTCTTTCACATACATTGTTAACAGATGAATTCTTCTCAAATACAGATATCCACTCAGGACTATCAAAAACTTTTGGGCTGTGAACTATGA
This sequence comes from Suricata suricatta, assembly GCF_006229205.1. NCBI lineage: Eukaryota > Metazoa > Chordata > Mammalia > Carnivora > Herpestidae > Suricata > Suricata suricatta. The sequence continues at coordinate 43,746,760 of NC_043707.1, forward strand.
CCTGAGTTAAGCCTAAATTAACTAAATTCTGCCCGAGTTAGAACTACCTCAGCTGCTTTTTCTTGTCTTTCAATACTGTCATTATACATTTCTCAAAGTCCGAACATTTTCTAAGTATCTTCTACTGTTGTTTTGCTTATGGTCTAAGCTAGAATGAAAGAGTGGTTTGACATTGACTGTGATCTTCAATGAACTGTCACCTTTGGATGTTTTCCCTAGAGGGGGAACTGGGGATAGGAAGTAAAAGACAACAAAAAGGAGCTTTTTGTACTTGTACTTACTTAATCAGTAGTGTTAAGGTGGTGCAGGCACCTCATATATTCCTGAACACAACTGTCCCTCTGCAGAGAAAGGAAAAGTCCTGTCTGGCTTTGTCTTGAATTGTATCCTCTTCCAAAAGAATTCACAATGTCTTAGTTTCCATAGAGCTATATTCTGACTGAGGAGCCAGAACATTAGCTCTGCATTTCCAAGTTCAGCGTGGGAAGCACCTAGCACCGAGGGCTCATTCTGAAAGAGAGGAAGTAGTGTATGGTAGAAAGAATGTCAACTTTTGTGTCAGACTAACTCAGATCCCACTATGACACCTATTATGTAATGTGAGAAGACCTCTCAATCTGGCCAAGCCTCCGTTTCCTCCTTTGTAAAATGGCAACAGGAGTGCTTACTTCATAGAGTTTTCAATGAAAATTACATGAGATAATGTATATGAAGTATCTAGTGTAGTGCTTATAACCTCTATTCCCTTTTTGCTTCCACCTTCAAAGTACGCTGGGGCATTAGAAGTTGAACCTTTAATGACATTGAGCCTTCATCTGATCAACAAGAAATAAATATAAAAATTACTGCTGCCACTTCTTTGCAAAGCCTCTTTAAAAGGCTGAGTTCTCAGTGATGGCTTTGGGTCCTTGCCTCTGGTTCTGTGTATCACTGAGTGAGATGCTGATTGTCAGGTGGAGAGTGCTTTAGGCAGCTGAGAGATAATGTGCTTTTGGTCTCCTTAATTGGCTTATTGGCATGGGAATTGCAGGCTTCGGGTTACCTCCTCCTTTTCCCAAATAGAACTTGGAGGGCATGGAGAGCTCAGAGACTTCATTCCACCACTGAAGTCATCTAACAGGCTTGTTTGAGTGTTTGCTATCATCATAATTTTAGTTTAATCCAACCTGGGTTATAGTTCATTCCTGTGAAGCTCTGGACTCTGGGTATCAAATTTGGGCTCAGTCCGTACTCGGGTCAGGGCCAAAGGCTCTGCTTCTGCCATATTTAGAATTACTCTGTGAAAAATTTCATCACCAGATTTTGCTAAGCTACCTGATAAAATCTGGCATCCCACAACCAACTTCAGCTGCACAGGTTCTCTAGAAGTAGGTATTTACTTGAGCATGGTGCAGAGAGTGCTGCCTGTGCTGGTATGAATGACAGCCCTTGGACGGCTGTGGGAGTCTTGGTTTTAGAGACTTCAGGATTTAGGAAACCAAAGGGTGGCTGCCTCACCAATATCAGATAGGAAGTACCATTCAATATAGTCATGTCCTGGTTGTTGGCAGAAGAAAAATGAATGATTATCATCTGGGCTGTGTCTTTCTCTGTCTCAAGCTATTTTCTTCTTTGGAGTAAAATATGATAGCTGAAGTCCAGACGTATGGAAGTGGCACTGTGTGTATAATCTCAGAACATTGTACATCTACCTGACTTACAGTTGTCTTCTCTGACCCATCTCCCACCATGAAAACAGGCTGTTCTGCATCATTCATATAGAAGATGTGGCAAAACATTAAACTCAGCTTGTAGAGTTCATAATCTGGAAAGGGAGACAGAATTACCATCATTTTCATTTGAAAGAATACTTTGATATAAGGAAAACAAAGTCTAAGCTCTGTATTATGACACCCAAGTTCCTTCTGGAATATAAACTCCATGTAGCCAGAGATTTTTTTCCTCTGATGTCTCAAGAATCTAGAAGTGTGACTGGCTCATAGTAAATGTTAAATAAATAGTCATTTATTTGAATTTGAATTGAGTCTGACTTTCTACCTGTATCTCTTATTTCACCTCCCCTCTTCTCTTATATATTTTAAGCTCTATCCTTATCAGTGTGCTTGTAATTCTCCAAAAATGACAAGTCCTTACTAATGCTATTCTAACTACCTTAAATTCCATCTCCGTAATTTCTTTGTGTGCTCATATTGAACTTCTATTTCAAGTCTATTCCCAAATATCACCTTGTGAAGTCTTCTTGATCCTAAATTATTGATTTGCTTGCTTTTCAAAGCTCCTTGATTCCTTACTCCCGTATTTGTTTGGACACGTATCAATCAGTCTTTAAGAGTTTGTGTGTCCTTCCCATCAGATTGTGAGCTCCTTCAGAGCTGATCTGTCTTGGTCCATTAATATATAACCTGATCGTTACAAAGCAGAAATGTTTGGTGAAATAAAAGTGGAATTAAATATAGACTTATATGCCTGCAATCCTTGGGAGGCAGAGCTGATGTAATCTAGATTTTGGTGTCAATAATATATAAGATGGTGATAATAATAATATCTCTTAGATTTCTTTCATTAAACTTGTTATATATATGAAGTCTTAGCAGAGCACCAGATGCACAGAAATTTGCAATAGATGTTGACCATTAATTCTTTGGTTGGGATAGCTCTGTGGGCTTATATTCATCTCACTGTCCAAAGTCACTGGCACTTTATAAACAGAATTGTTAATTAATGTCTTATCATAAGGATATAAATATAATTTTCTAAGCCGGAGGATATCTTCCCCTAGCTCCTAATAGTAAAGATAAGGTAACTGAGTCTCCATGAAATGAAGTGACTTTCCAAGACCCCGCTCATGGTGAGTAGTGGAGCCCCAGGAATAAATGTGCTCTGTTCACTGTAGTCATGAATTGTTCCTCAAAATTATTAGTTAAGTGGAGATGAAAATCACCTGAAAGACTGTGAAATATGTTTTAATGATGTCTGGTTTTGATATTAAGTCAAAATACACATGATTTAGGCATTTTCTATACATGTCAACCAACTCAACTTAAAATGGTTGAGTTGCTGTTGTCAGACCTGGTGGTCTTTAAGCTGCACTACTAATCTGCCCATTATTCATTAGACTTAAAAGGGACTTTATAGCACCTCTAATTAAATGTGCATGTGCTGTGCTAAAACGATTAAGGAAGATGAGGGCCAGAATAGTCATGTGACTTGCCAGGATCAAATATATTAAGCCATTTTGTTTGTAAGGATGGTTACAATAGTTGCGGGTTGCTACAGGTTTGCTAGGTGTTTTGGCCAGGGTTGAAGCTAGTATCTTGGGAGAGACCTGATCATTGGATCTGGAGGCAGAAGACCTACTTTCTAGGCTATGTTCTTTTTAATTTTTTTAGTCTCAATTCCCCATTTAGATAATGGCATAAAAATATGCCATTTTTATCTCATCAAATGGAAGGATATATTAAGTAATGTATAAAATGTAAATTAAGAAACTATTTTATTATTGCCATTATTTTGCATGAATTGAGAATTAAATTTGCCATAAGCTTTCTTCTTTCCTTCTCCGAAAGCTTTTATTTTTATTTATTTATTTTTTTAATTTAAATTTTAGTTAATATACAGTGCGATATTGGTTTCAGGAGTAGAATTCAGTGATTCAACAAATGCCCTTTTTAGTACCTATCACCGACCTTGCCCATCTCCCACCTACCTTTCTCTGTCAACCCACAGTTCATTTTCTATCAAGAGCCTCTTGTGATTTGTTTCCCTAAACTCAACTTTCTGTGGGAACTTAGTGTCACAATGTCCATTTTATCAACACAAAATATGTCAGAGAGAGAAAGCGACGCCATGATCCAATTGTTAGAATCTCTTTTTTTAGGGATTTTTTTGATATTAATAGATACGTTAGTTTGACCATATGAATTAGGTGATGTTCTCCAGTGACTTGTAATTGGCTCCATGCAAATTCCCAAAGACTGTTTTTTAACTTCCTTAGTTAGGTATAACATTATCATTTATGTTTCTGATTGGTTGAAATGTCCCTTGTTAAAATACTATCCACAGCAAACATTTGACTGTCAAGAAGTCTTTCTAGGTCATTCAGATGCATTTCCTAATGGTTATTTTTTGAAGGCAGAAAGTCACAAATTGCTGAGAATTAAAAAACAACAACAACTTGGAAACACAGAGGTGTTTTCTGATAATCATGAGACTATTTGTATTTTTATGGATGACCCTATTTGATTGAAATAATCTGTTCTGTATTTCTTATAATCATGATTTAATTAACTTGATTTTAGTTACATTCTGATTAATAGCTAAAATAACTGATGTGGTTAGCCTAAATATTTTATATAGCTGTGATTTAGAAATGTATTTTACAAAGGATCAAATTTTATTTTTATGTAAGGCATTGCTCTTGAATCTGAGATTCCTATTTTAAGAGTATTATAGAGTAGGTTACTTTATGTTATTGAAAATGTGGCTGGTTCCTGTATTCTGTGTATAAAAGTCACTTTGACTCTGTTTTGTGAGGGAGTGAGAATTCAGGAGCACAGAATATTTCCAGGAAACAAATTCTCTTCATGGACAAATACTGCCTATACCTCCACATCTTGTCCATTTCTTTTCTAGTAAGCATGAGTACCCCAAGGCTGTTCTTGCCCTCTCAGATCCCTCTCTTTTCTGGATTCCTATGAGACATGCAAGGCAGTATGTAATGGTATGGAGAACTGCCTGGTAGTATTTGTCTTGGTCTCTGTGTGAATGTGCTTAGTTTCCACTTGTACTGTAAATACAAGGAGGAGCCCTGTTCCATACTTTGGTATTTTCCAGAATCTAGCACAGTACTGGGCACATAGTAAGCACCCAATAAACACATAATTAATCACCGCTAACTGGCAAACTTCTCAAGGTCTGAGGTTCTGTTTCAAATTATCTACATGGTACCTCATATAGGGCCACATGCTGATAGGTGGTTATTGATTGATTTGATTGAAACTATAAACAGAAAACCCACTGAATTTTTAAACTTCTGTGATAATCTGAGCCCCTAATTTTTTTCCTCACTTGTCTTGCTCAACACGTTTTTATTTTATGCTTCTAATTGAGGTAGCTTGAGTTATCACTGAAAGTTACATTAGAAGGGATTCTGACATTTTTCAGGTCATTAGAGGTGGAAGAGATTATAAAAATTTTCAGCTCAATCTTTATAAATACATTATAAGGAAATAGGTCCATTGTAGTTAAGTGACTTGCCCAAGGTGACTCATTAGTCCATTTAATGTTACACTTTGAGCTTCCATTTTATTCCAGATGACTCAGGGAGATAAGAGCAGAGTCTCTAGCTTCCTAATTCTCCAGCCATAGCCTTCATTCCAATCCCAAACTCCAATGAGGTCACCATTAAGAAGTTATCATTTAGTGCAATGGTATCTTTCCTCCCCTCTCTCTTCCTAAACACTCATTAGAGAAATTGTATGTCCAAAATTCCAATATTTTCATAATTGGAGCACATTGTGGTAAGGGGATTTCATACCACTTTGTTCCCAAGGGTAGAACAAGACTATTTTTTAAAATTCTTGCTTTGAGAAGTTTTTTAAAAGTTCACAATACTTGTGATAAGTGAGGGGCTCTTGGCGTATCACAGAAAAAATGGGATTTGGGAATCTGTGACTTGGGATCCAGTTGTGTGAGATGATATGATGGCTCTACAGCTGAAAGGCATATAGAATCAGGTAGGACAGAGATTTGTCACTCAGCAGCAGCTCTTGTCTTAGATAAAGCTCCACTTTTCTATGCTTGAAAAAGACCAAAATTAGTTCCTGTTTACCTCCAAGTATAACATTATGTGCTTAGACATGTAAAACCTAGATATAAAACTTTTTATTTTGTTTTTTTGTGAAGGTGGTGACTTTACTAGTGATCAGGGATAAGCTAGGTTTGGGGCAGACTTTCTGGTAACCAGAGCTCGGTTCAGTTCTGCAGCACCCTGAATATCTTCAGAAGTGAAGGGTGATGACCTGAGGAGGACGGAGAGAAATGGCACTTTGCTACCTGTGGGCGCCAGCGGCATTGTGGGAGATTCTTGCCAGCAATGCTGCTTGAGTTTGAGAGAGGAGCACGTCAGGGCTAGAAGGAAAGAAAAGGCAGGGTCTCATGGGATGGGTTTCCACAGGCCTAGAAACCTGCTGCAGGTAAGTAAGGATGCTGCAAGATGGTCTTTCTGTCCTGTCTTTCTTCATCCTGCTCATGTCACGTACTGATGCCCAGGAGGTCTTGACCTTTGACATCAATGAACAGTCAACTGTCAGCCTAAGACACTGCTGTTTCCAACCTCTATTCATGTATGTATTTATTCACAGGGGAAGCGGTCAGAATCCTAGATGTTAAGGGTGGGTTGGAGAAGTAGGTTCCCAGGATTAGCTTGCAGTATTTGACCTAAGAAGATTGTACCAGCTAATCTAAGTTTGGAAAGTCTTAGGAGATAACATTCTTGGCATTGGGCCTTTAAAGCTTTAAAAATTACAGTCAGCTCCCTGGGAAATCTTATTCCAGCTTTCTCCATCACTCTTCATGCCCCCCCACCCCCACCCCCAACCCCTTATGAGTACAGAAGACACAGGAAGAAAGGACCATCTGGCACAGCCTGCCAGCTTCTTATTTGGTTGCTCTCAGTCCCGCCTTCCTGTTTGGATCACCCCTCCCCTCTGCTCATACTTCAGAAACCAATCAAGGTGTCTCCTGAACTCATTTGTTCCCTTTGTTTCAACCGCCTTCTTGGGTAACTTTTTCCATATGTGTATATCCTTGCCTTACAGCAGACTTTTTTTTTTTTTTTTTCATTTTTCATCCAAAATGGCCTGATTGGACTCTTAGGAAAAGCCATTTACTCAGATATATCACACAGTGCTTCTAAAGGTCCCAAATAATTTTTCATGACTTTTGATGACTAGGATATGTAAATAAGAGGGAAAATGGCTGTGTTTAAAAATAACTGACTGATGGGCAGTGATGCTGAGAGGTATGAAATTAAAGAACGTGTTACTATTGGAATTTCAACCGCCCCCCATCTCACCGCAAGTGAAATTGTCTAGATTTGGAGCTGTGTGGTCTGTAATTATTATTATTTTTTAAAATTTGGCATTTATTTATGATATTGTCCCAGTTTGGCTTCATTCCGTTCACCATGCTGACATTGGTACTCTTTATATTGCCTGTTGTGGACTAGTTTTCTTCAGCTGTTGCTAAAACTTACTAAAATGCCAGATGTCATGTTGGAAACACGAAACCTAAAAGATGGTCGTAAATCACAAAAACAAACCGTAAAAAAATAAAATAAAATATGCTGAGTGCTGTGCTCTGCAGCTTCCCAGCTTTCAGTCTCCTTTTGTTCACACCCCTCCTTACTCCGTGCCCCCCACCCACCCTCCCATCTTTTAGGGTGATGGGCCGGGGGCAGCTCTGCAGTTTCTCACCCAAGGCTTGATTGTTTATTTTGCAGATTCCGAGCAAAGCACTGGTTCGGACTCTGAGGTGCTCACTGAGCGGACTTCCTGCTCCTTTGACACCCACGCTGACCTGGGCCCTGGGGCTGCAGGCCCTGTGCCTGCTGCCATGTCTTCCATGGAAGAGATTCAGGTGGAGCTACAATGTGCTGACCTATGGAAGAGGTTCCATGACATTGGAACCGAGATGATCATCACCAAAGCAGGCAGGTAAGGACAAGGTCCTTTGAATGACCAGCTTCCAGGAATGAAGAAAAAGCAGTAGGAGTTGTTACATTTTTCTTTCCTCTTATCTGTGGAGGGAGAACTGGTGAAGCCAAAGCAGCTTGTACTCCCCTTTCTGCATATGGACATCTTGGTAAAATGATCTTGTGTTTACTGTGATTTTGCTATTTTCCTCCAAGGGCCATTCCACCCTCTGAATCACCTCTATGCTCCCAAACATTTTCTGCTTCCAAATGTATTTCAGCTCCTCCCAGAGATCCATTGTACATAAGGGCCAAAGCAAGTATTGACTTCACCATTCAATGCTTTCAATAGAAAGAGTTTGCTCCGCAAACAACAGCTTGCATCTTCCAAGGCATTTAAAGCAGCCAGATGTTTTCGTAAGAATTTTGTTTTTGGTAAGAACTGGGCTTGGTACATGTCTGAGCCTTGCTTATGATCCATATGTTTTATTGCTGGCTTGAAATTCTCACAAAGCTTGAATGGTGATGTAGTGGAAACGTTCGCAAGGTTTTTAAAATCCAGTTTCTCTTAAAATAAAGACTGTTTATTAAGCGATTTCTTCATTGGCATCTTTCAGTTTTCCATAGTGAGGTATCTGCTTTGTGCTGGATACTCAACATATGTTATTTAGATACATTATCATCCCATACATAGATGAGGATGAAAAGGCTTAAAGAAGATAATCACTTGACTAAGGTTTCATGGGAGTAACGGGCAGCTCCAGAATTCCACACAGATCTGTCTGGTTCTGAAACAATGGTGTTAACTATAAATCTGCACTGTCAAGAAATGGTTGTAATTTTTGCCCCTTGGATTAAACTGAAAATGATTTAAATAAAAATAAATTTAGACTAAGTTTTTGAGTAAATAGGAATAGTTAATTAAAATTAAAACAATTCTGTTGCTTTCATATTGTCAGCCAGTCTACATAGTCTCATGTCCTGGGGACCAAAAAGAGCCACCTGATTGATCATAAGCTGTCTCATGAACGTCAACATTTAAAGTAAAAGAATATTTGAATGCATATAGAGAAACCTTCCAGTGCAAGAAGACATCATAAAAGCATGAGGTCAAACTGAACCTGATGTCTTGTTCATTTTATTTCTCCTTTAGAATCTTCTTCCTTCTCTAAGTTTTAGTAGTGAATAAAACCTTTAAAAAGCACTTTAGAAGAAGTATCTTTGAAGGGAAATTATTTTCAATACCATCTCTTTTTTGTTTCTTGGCTTTCTGTCTACTTCTGTTTTATATTTTGAGATGTTATGGCTAAGGAGGAAACAGAAACTCAAGGAAAAAGTTTTTATTCTTCCTTTTAAAAAATGTTTATTTATTTTGAAAGGAAGACAGAGAGACGGGGGGGGGGGATATCTCAAGCAGGCTCTGTACTGATTCGGAGCTCAAACTCACAAACTGAGATCATGACCTGAGCCGAAATCAAGACTCAGACCCCTAACCGACTAAACCACCCAGGTGCCCCTTTATTCTTCTTAGTTTTGGGCAAGGGGGATGGTTTGGAGAGAGGGGAATATATTACATTTTTTGTTTGTTTATAAGATTTTCCAGTTTTTATTTGAGATTTTCACTTACTACTGTTGAATCTGTGTCTTCCAATCATTTTTGTCTCTGATATCATTCCCTTGTTCCCTGCACTTCAGTGAATTCAGTTTACTCCAACACCTTTTCACAGCTCTCCTGTGACTTCACCTCATGATTCGTTCTGCAGTGTTTTCTTTTCCTCACCATCTCTACCTTCACAAATTCACCTGATACCTGGATATGTCCAGATATTCCTGGTATATACATATACAGTTTGTTCTTTAGTCATATCCCGTTGTTTAGGTTTAGAAAAGTTATTCATTGCTTCTGAATTGGGTGGCCTCAGCCTTTGCTATTGCTACATGTAAGTCCACCTCAAGTAATTCTGGAACAATTCAGAAACATACAAATAAAGCTTTCTCTTTGTGAATTTTCTTCACCTTCTCCCCCTTCCTCAAGTCAGTTTCTTCCTTTTCACTACATTTTCCTTCCTTTGTAGTGTCTTTCTCAGTTTTAATTCCAACTTCCATTTTCTTAGTTATCTTAGTTTTGTATGACTCTTTTCTCTTTTTTGTTTGCTCAGAAGATCTTAGTCACCATCTACTTCTTCTAACATCTCAGACTGTAATCTTGTTATTCAGAACTACTGCTGAGCCTGCAATCTTTGTAATCTGTATAATCAGCACCATGGACAGAGGTTCTTGTAGGGATTAATGGGTTTGGAAGACACAAGAATTGGCCTAAATTTAGCCATAAAATTAAAACCAAACACATCTCATTTTCTGAATATGAAACACTAATTTTTCCCCAAGGGTGTTATGACTTCACTTGATATTCTGTGCTGAAATACTGTCAAAAGAAAAAGCAACTTTTGGTAAGTTTTTAGGAAGGGAATTCACATGTCAGAATTTTAAAGCAAGAGGGCACCTTAGAGATTATATAGTCCTCTTTCTTTGTTTTATAGGTGGTAAGGTTAAATAACTTCTCCAAATTCCATTCCATTCCATTCCATAACTTCTACATTTTAGAACTTGAATATTTATTGGTAAGGGACTGGTAGCTTCTCCACTCAAGGTCATATGAGTGTTTCAGACAAAACAGGTATTGAATTTAAAGCCATATAACCCTTTTTCTTGAAGTCATGAAGAAAAGACACTCATCTCTTGCAATGTAAGCCTCTAAAGATGGCTCAGAGGAACCACACTTTCTTATTTCAGGTAACAAGTGAGAGGACTTTCTTTCCATCCCTGGCAAGGGGAAGGTACTCTCCAACCGTTTATAAACACAAGGCAGTCATAAGCCATTATTATTAAGAAGGGAATTAATGGTTTAAATTTAAATGTAGAGATCAAGGTTCCCAAATTTTGGGAAAGAATTAATGTGTATCAAAGGGCCTAACCTATAGTGAATCCTAGATTTAGTTATGAGAAATTCACCATTGAATTTTATTAGCTCACTGTAAGACTAAGATATAAAGCTTTCTAATTAAACTTGTGAGCTAGAGGGAGAAAATCTAGGATGATATACCAATAGAAGCTTCTGAAAAGTTATAAAGTAGGAAGAAGGAATGGCTATACATTAATCTTTGCAAATATTTACAGATTAGCCATAATTCCTCTTAAAGGTCTATGGTCCCTCTCGTCCCCAAATATGATTATGATGTCACTGACCTACTACTGGAGAACATTTGCTTTTTGAGTTGCTTCTGGCAAGCAATGCAGTGTGTGATTAGCACAGAAAGCCCCTCATGTAAACAACTAGGGCACATATGCAAGATGGCTGTCTGGGGTCAGGGTATGGTCTATGGCCGTGAAATGGAGCAAAGCCAATTAGGCTGTATGTGGATCAAGACTGTGACCTTGACCTCATTAGCACCATGCTCTGCCCAGCTAAACTAACAGGCCCCAGATGGTTAAGCTTAGTGCAGCATTTTGTATACAAGTACCCTAGAGCACATTCAAGCAATACAAAGTTTTGAACTGTGCACTTTTTATGTCTGACTCCTAAATGAATGACATACAAAAGAGCTTGATGTTTTTCTTCTTTCTTATGGTTAAAGAAGAATGGAGAATTTTATTCTAGACCCCTTGAAACTCAATACTCTTCTGGGTTGCTCCCTCTCCTCCTCTTCAATTATGAGAGTAGTTGTAAAGTGCCATATCCTGACCTTGCTTGCTTTGGCAAGTTTAACAAGCCATTGTGGTAGAAACAAGGTACTGCCCAGAGGCCACTAGAATGCATTTGGTGTTTGCTCCCTATTCCACAGGGTCCTCACTCTGACACACATGTTGACAGCCTGAGAACTTGCAGAAATTTTTCTACAGTTTTATGCCTTAAAAAAAACCCAACTGTGTTGGCCCTTTGTTTGGGGATTGGTAACCTCTTCCTTTTTGTTTCTTTTCTTGAAATATTACTTTTAACTAGACTCAATCAATCAAAAAATATTTGATGATCACCTATAATCAACTGTGATACTGTGATACAATCAACTGTGATTAGCTACTTGACTAATAAGAGCCTAAGTTATTCAAGTACATTAAGTGTAAGAGTATTTTTTCAAGGATGTTATAGTCTAATAAGAAATGTATGTGTTGATGCACACACATTATCTGTCTGTCTATCTACCTGTCTAATCACATTAAAGATGAACTGATGTATAAATCAAGGTAGGTATGAGCATTTGGAGTGTATGAATCACCAAATAGGTCAATTTAAGTTAAGAAGACATGCTATTACAGCAATGAATCCCCAACGTATTTTATAGCAATAATTTCAAAATGTAAAAAAGCAGCCAACTTTGAGGATTAGAAAAATTGGGCTTTGGTGTGCTTAGAGTTCTTAATAAGAATTAGAGATGGTCTAAGATTTTACTCCTGCTACCTCACCCCTCTGATTGTTGAGCTTACTGCCTGTTCCCCTTCATAGGAGAATGTTTCCTGCCATGAGAGTAAAAATCACTGGCCTGGACCCACACCAGCAGTACTACATAGCAATGGACATTGTGCCTGTGGACAATAAAAGATACAGGTAATGATGACTCTGGGGTTTACCATCACCAGCATTCCAAGACAGTTCTTTAAACCCACTAGATGAAGCATTTTAACAGTGCACTATACTATGCACTAAACAGAGAACAAGGAAGGAGGATATGCTGATAACCTATAGCAGAGCACCAGGCAGGAAGTAGTCACTAGTGGTTAGAAATCAGGACTTAGTGTAAGGGTTTAGTCTGGAATCCTCCATTGTTTCTAGAAAGAGTGAGATTGTATAGTGTCTGCAAGGGTTGCAAAAATCAAATGTGCATTAGGTCCAAAATTAATTCAGTTAACATTGAAAGTGATTAACATGTTGAATGATTTGGTTTATGAAATGCTGAATGAGTTGAGATGATTTATTTTGGAGAGGGGGAGGAGAAGTGGACAAGTGTAGTATATTCAGTCATATGCTGATGGATTGCCCTGTGGATGAGGGAGGGCAAGAAGAGGAGAATTGGGTAAGATTTCAAGAATAACATTAGGTAGGGCAAATTATTGTTTATCAGTATGGGTTGTGAGTGAGTTTGTTAAATAACTTTCCTTCAAAGCTATTAAAGGCCAGTATAATGTCTGTGTCTTTTGGATGGTTTACGTGTAGTTCTTATTTATTTATTTATTTTTACATAGTTCTCATTTAAAACAAGTTGTGGCATAATCAGTCTCTTGAGATTTCAGTCAAATCAGTGAATCAGGAGTCATTTTCAAAATATTTGAGTACTTGGCCCTAAACCCCATGAATTAAGAGGTGAGAGATCAATGAATGAGGAAGACCAGGACTAGTATGGTAGAGGGAGAGATCTGGCCAAGAGAGAAGTGATCTAGATGCAGGACTTAGGACAGGAGATGCTTCTGATCTGTCTTAGAGGATCTCGGGAGTTGTGATTTGGACTGACTGCCTCTGTTTGCTAGGGTCCAGGTCCCACATAGGAAAGTCAGGGAAGTGCCAAATCCATGGAGAACTCTCTTCAGAACTATAGGGCAATTGGCAAAGTTTGGAAAACTGACCTCCTTTGCTACTACCAACAACATCTTTTACTTTCAGTGGCTTTGTGGAAAATAATGTGGATGATGATTGGATTCAAAACTGGGTTCATCCAAGCAACACTACAACACTAACTGCGAAGACTTGGTAGTGTTTCTGGGAATGGTTGCACTAAGTCGAAGACCCTCTATTTTCATAGAAATGCCTCAAAATTCTGATTCTCAGCAAGGAAAGGGTTAACAAGAGAGAGAGGCTTGGAGGGTCTCTGCACATAACTGTGTTTTATAGGACAATATGGAAGATGTTTTTAATAAGGAACCAAATCCTGAACAAGTGGCCAACGGATTATATGGTTTGCATTTGAAAGGTGAAAGGTTGCAGTAAAATACCTTTTTCATAGCAAGACACGTGGGTTCAGGATGCCTGTGCGCACGCAGGGGTGCAAGGCAAGGAGAGGGAGAAGAAAGAAAAAGTACTGTGAGAGTGTTTTCCTTGTGAGGGCTGCAGCTTTGATCATTAACCACAACACTTTGCTGCCCTCCCCCAACCCACCTCATTCTCCATTTTCATCTCTATCTGATTGTCCCTGGTTATCTGCCCTTCTCTTTTTCTCCCTTGTATTCTCTGTTCAATCCCTGCTGTTTTCCATCTTGTCATCTCTCTGTCGCTCCCCTCTCCTGTCTCCACTGGCTCATGGGCCTCTCTTCCCTCTGTATCTGTCTCTGATTTCTCCTCTCTCCTTCTCTGCCTCAGATACGTGTACCACAGCTCCAAGTGGATGGTGGCTGGCAATGCGGACTCCCCTGTGCCCCCAAGAGTGTATATACACCCTGATTCTCTAGCTTCTGGAGACACTTGGATGAGACAGGTGGTCAGTTTCGACAAACTCAAGCTGACCAACAATGAATTGGATGATCAAGGACATGTGAGTCAAAGAATCCCATCCATCTCCCTCTTCCTCCCTTTTGGCTCTAGAGCTGACTAGCCCCAAGGTTTTCCAAACATGTAAAATAAGAATCCCTATGCCACTTTGAGTCATTTTAAGTAAGTCATCATAAAGGTTCTTTTTTCCTCCTGTGAAATTTCATTTATTACAAATCTGACATTTAGCCAACATTGGCCATGCATCAGGTTGTGTTCACCAGACACAGTTCTCGTGCTCCAGGGACCCACAGTCTAGTCAGGGGAGAGTTTAGAGATAGAAACACAGGACATGGGAAAGAAGTCACAGCATTCAGTGGAATACCTCACAGGGCAATAAACTCAGAGAAGCAATTAATGTGACAATTTGGGCTGATTTGTCAAGATATTTATGCATTTTTAAAGAAGAATAAGTCTTAAGACTTTCCAGGTATAATTAGAGCACTTGATGTTATTAATTTATGTTTAGAACTTTCACTGGATGCCAGCATCCATACCGGGTGCCACAGGAAGATTGAAGAAGGAAAACCATGGCTCCTGTCTTTACGGAAATGACGATATTCTGAGGCATACCATTCACTCTCACGGGACATAAGGAATGTCCATAAATTTAGTAACAAAGTACAAATAATAGCTTCTAGCATTTAAAGAACCAGCAATAGCATTGCTAGGGATTTACCCAAGAGATAGAGAAATGCTGATGCATAGGAGCACATGTACCCCAATGTTCATAGCAGCAATGTCAACAATAGCCAAAACATGGAAAAAGCCTAAATGTCCATCACCTGATGAGTGGATCAAGAAGATGTGGTATATATTCACGATGGAATACTACATGGCAATGAGAG
>NC_043707.1:43761914-43798550 GCF_006229205.1 Suricata suricatta
AAAAAAAAAAAATAAATTAAAAAAAAAAATAAAGACAGCATGAGCCCATGATGAACATTTGAAGCAGGAAGGAGCAGCTGTCACATAACAGGGGGTCTGAGACCTTCTAGTGGAGTGTCGTCTCCTGGTATTGGGACAGTTGTTCAGTAGGGTCCAGTGAAAGCAAGCATATGAACGACATCAGCACCTTTGGCTGGGGTACTTGCTATGTGGTTCCGTGTAGTGCTGTCCAGTCACTTAGTCCTTCCTGCCACGGGCAAGAACACTGACTTCCAGTTTCCTGCGCATCCCAGCCCCAGTCTCTGTTCTTTCCCTGTGACACTTCTGCCCTTCAACTGTATTTGCCTGAGAGCTTGAAAAGATGGAGGGATTTCTGAGTAACCCTGGCATAACACTGCCCCTTCTCATTTCAGATCATTCTGCACTCTATGCACAAATACCAGCCCCGAGTTCACGTGATCCGCAAGGATTTCAGCAGTGACCTGTCGCCCACCAAACCTGTCCCTGTTGGGGATGGAGTGAAGACATTCAACTTCCCTGAGACCGTGTTCACCACAGTCACAGCCTACCAGAATCAGCAGGTAAGAGGCTGCCTTTGAGGGTCTCCTGCTGCATCAGCTTTTTAAAGGAGCTTATCCATGCTTTTGGTAAGAAAGACTTAGTCCTTGTACATGATACTGAAGAGCTGGAATGAGAGATGCCAGACTTGGCTGTGCAAACACCATGTTGGTGATGACAAGGCCGTGATGCCTGGTAGCAGCTGCTATAGTCTAGATTTAGATCAAAGACAAAATCTTTGACCAGGAGGACCGAATCTCCTAAGTCATTTTCATGTCCCTCTGTACTTGTCCTCATGTTCACGATCTCTCCTACATTCTGGCAAATGCTCTTCATAATTTGCAACTCCTTTGCAAGGACCAAGGTTTGATTCCTTCTTTCCCTCTTCTCCGCTATTTTCTGTGTATCCCCGCATCGGCTACATCAAAGTCTTCCAGCCTCTCAAACTCCATTGAAGACCCACTGCTTCCATTTACACTATCAGACTAAATTTATCTCTGTGTGATCACCAGCCACACCCTGACATCTGTGTTTTTATGTCAACAATATGTTCATTCATTCCATAAATATTTGAGAACTTGCAATATTGCAAGTTTAGTAGGGAAATCGAGCAGATTGAGACTTATTGCTTCATAAGAAAAGAAGAGGTTTAGTTGAGTGAAAGACATGTAAATACATAATGATCAAAACAGTGGAGTACTTTAATGATGGAGGTGTGGAGAGGGTGCTTTTGGATTTGGGGAATGAGAGAAGTTTTCCTGGAAGAGATGATGCTCTCTCTGATGTTGAGATGCACATAAAAATTGGTCAGACTAATGGGGGAAGTATGTGGGGAGAAGGGGAGAGATGGCAAGTCTGGAATCATTGTGAGCATTCTAGATAATGTTCTTTTTTTGAGGAGGGTGACTAGGTGGATTTCCAAGTGATCTCATTTTATTCAATTCCCGACAGTTGCATATAAATTACTTTTTTTTTGGTAAATTACACTGTATTTCATTTTTTGACAATTTGTCTAATCCATAGGATCCTGCAGCGACTCCTTTTCTGCAAATAAGAGTTTTTGCTTGTTTATTTTGCTTTAAAGCCTGCATATTTTTCTTTTGTGCCTGCTTGGAGCAAAATGATCTTTCTACCACAACCCTCAATGCATTTCATATTTGGATACCATGCTTAGTGCTCTGACCAATAAAGAAATAGAGGAAAAATAATCATTTACTAAATATTTATTGAGTTCTTACTATGTGCCAGGCAAGTGAAGGTGAGTGATATAATCTTTGGTTCATAGAGAAAGAATAGTTTGGTCTTTCATAGTGCATTTGGAAAGGACTTTTTAGATGTTCTTTGCTTCAGGAGGAATTTGATATATAACAATCTCTTTGTCTAGTAGACAAATACTGTATGCTTGCTGGGCTTTCTCAGCAGCTGTAAAGCGTTCCCAACCTCAGATTTTCTGTGTGGATGCCACATTTGATCTAAAGTAGAGGAGGAGTTTTAGTTTGCTTTGGGTGCTATTTAAAAACTATTGAACCCTCTCGGATTCCTTAGATAGTAAAAGAGCAGAGGCCATGGAGGGTCCTTACAGAAAACCTTAATAATCAAAAAGTTTTTCGAACTCTGAAACAAGATAGAGCAGCAATATAGATATGCCCTTTGGAGCAACTGAAACCTTGGGATTAACTACAGTTAATCAGGAGAGGAGGAGTCTAAGTTCTTTGAATCACTGATTGGACTTTTTTCCAAAACAGCCATCATCTTCATCATTCGTTTCTCATAAAGGCAGAAATTGTGGAAACAAATAGTTCAACTTTAGAATTAGTCTGTAGAGCAAAGTTGAACACTGGCGAATGAACATTCTTCTGCCTTGCCGAGACTGGGTGGAGAGGCTAAGCGGGTGGGTACTGTAACCAAGTTGAAACTAGAAAGTACAACTCACTGTGACAATGAAAGAAGAGCCAACATGGATACCTGAAATCTCTTGCACTTTTCTACCTTCTCTCATAGACAGTGTCCCCATGTCTGAATACATTCCACTCATATAAATATTTTGTCTTTTTCATGGTTTGTTGGGGGGCAGGACACCATGATGAAGTTCATGGCATTTGGTAGCAGACATACCTGGTTTCATTTCTGACCTTTCCACTGACAAACTGTATGACCTTGAATAAGTTTCTTAACCCCTTTCACCTGTGTTT
This sequence comes from Suricata suricatta, assembly GCF_006229205.1. NCBI lineage: Eukaryota > Metazoa > Chordata > Mammalia > Carnivora > Herpestidae > Suricata > Suricata suricatta. The sequence continues at coordinate 43,764,665 of NC_043707.1, forward strand.
CCTGGTCTTAAAATGTTCTGGCCTCATCGAGTTAGTGACGATGACTGGATGAGGGAACATGCGTAAAGTTGCTGATGCAAACCTGGCATCAGATTCGGAGCAGTCAGCCTAAATTGGTAAACAGTGGGGTCTGCACAGGCATGAAGGGGCGTGGTGAGCAGAGGCAGTTTTACAGAGTACATTGCTCGTTAAGGAGAAAGTGGATCGTTGGGAATTGGAGGATGCACACTGGCTCTTGGAGGTATTATAACCAATAGGTAACTACTTGGATCTTTCTGTTCTCATGTCATGTTGGTGAATTCATGATGTGCTGACATTCAAAATAGATGAGTCACACATACTCAATTTTGTGCAGTTTGAAGTCAAGGTAACAGCTTTTGCCTGTTTAACAAGTCTCCAGTCCCTGAATGCATCGACAAGCACGGTTATTTAACATTCCCTTCGGCTGTGTAGATATGATTTCATATAACACAGTGTCTCCTAATAAAGCAAACTAACCTCAGGTCTTTCCCCCAGGAATCTGGGGGTCTGCATCCTGTTACCTAGCAATCATTTTCAGACCTGTCATGAAGATGCCGGGTAGCATAAATATTCTCCTTTGTGAGCTATATCACCTACTACTGTGTTTTTATCTCCCTCAACTTTCTTGAATGGAAACGATTAAAATTTTATGGCAGAAGTATTTACCTTATGTATTTCTTTTTAAGGCACTGGTTAGGAGGACTGTGAGAGAGCAAAGAGGAAAAGTCAATGGGGAAGGGGTTGGGGATTCTCACTGTTCTCAGGAATGCAATGAGGGAAGGACAATGGAAAGAATGGAATTAAAGTGAAATGTTATTCAGTCAGATTCAGGCAGTGTTCTTTCCTGGATAGGGAAGGACAGCAGTGGGCTAGGGATTTGGAGACCTGGGTTTTCATCTTACGTGTCCCCCTAGCTGCCTTTGTCACTCTGAGCAAGGTATTTTCTTTCTGGGCTTCGATTTCTTCTTCAAGAAAGTGAGCAATTGGCCTATGTTTTCTAAGTTCTCTGTTAGCTCTGAAATCATAATTTCTCCCCCTTTTTTTTCTGCATGCTTTTTAGTGAGGGCTGGAAACTGTTTATTGTTTTTAAGCAGAGGTAGTCAAGACACACAGGTATTAAAAATTACTAGAATGTTCATGTCTGTCGACCAGTTTTTAACCTCCACAACAGTCTAGACCAACAGGTGTAGCAAGTCCACACTGGAAAGGCTGGAACTTGGTGTTTTGTTGCTGGAAACAAAATACTCCAAGTGATGCTATTCATTTGTCACCTCTCCTAGCCCTCTCCTTTGTTAGGGCCTATCTCTTCTTGGCTTCCATCTTGTCAGCCAGACACCTCTCTACATATCCAATCTGCCACTAAACTGTGTTGCTTCTACCGGTGGAATATTTTCTACTTTCTAACCTCATTGCTTCTGCCCTCGTTCGGGACCTGCCCTCCCTCCATCTGAGGCTGTAGTGATAGCTTCCAGCTGAGTCACCTGGACTGCATGCTTAATGTCTCATGAGCCAGCATGTATATTTGTGAAGGATAGGTCTTCCTAGAGCACAGCTCTGATTGCATCATTTCTCTGTCAAAAATTGTCCATGACTCCCCAATGGCTAAGGGGAGTGGCTAAACTGAAGGGGAGTGGCTAAAACCAAGATCCCAAGTCTTCCTCTGAAGGTCCTCTGTAGCTAGTTACCAGCTACATTTCTAGGCTCGCTTTCCATTAGTCTTCACCACACATCCACAAGAGTTCAGTGGTCCAATATGAATTTTACTGCAGTTTGCACTTTGTAGCCACCTTGATTTTGCTTGTGCTGTTGTTGATTGATTTTGCTTGTGCAGTGACCTCTCTGTTCCTCTTTATCTGTCTAGATTCCTTCCAGTCTTCAAGTTGGGTACAAATACAAACCCTCCTTACATTTCCCCCTACAACATTCCTTACAATGTTCAGCTGCAGACGAGCTCTCCTTCATGGTACTATTAGTGTGCTGTGCATCCCTCATGACCCCATCACCATTTAGGGGGTGAAAAGACTCAGTTCTGGTCACAACTCTGGAGCTGAAGGACTGTTATGCCTTTGACAAATCACTCCACCTCAGAATTCTCATTTGTGAATTGATGGTTTGCCCTGAATCAGTTCTTCTGTCACCAGTCAGTGGAGAAATTTTTTATAGTCCATTGAAAGATGAAACAATATAGGGCCATTTTATACCTGTATGCATTCATTTAAATAGACTGAATGTTAATTTGTCCTTTTCACTTTTTTGATACTAAAATGTCATTTGTTTTATAAAATAATGATGGCAGGAGATAGTAGATAGGAGTAACTCTTTTCGTTTGGTAGAATAAAGAACTGGAATATCAATGTTGATCCCTCAAATGCAGTGGGGGGATTAGAATTGGGCTGAAGCCCAGAAATCACTAATTAAGAAGAAGGACCCTTCCATCTCCATAATCCTAAGGTATTTGTGTGTGTCCCATAGTGCACAGCACTGAATATGTGCTTGGAAAAGGACTGCATGAATAATTAGCCAACACACCTCCACTACCAGTTTCCTTACATATCTGTGGTTCGCTTCTTTGGATATAAGTAGTAGTGAAATGTGAAGAAAGAGTTTCTATTTTCATGAAATATTTTATGCTTTTCTTTCCCCCATTCCCATTCCTTCCTCCCGCCCTTGCTGACTGACCCAGAGACTCCCAGGGCTGCTAGCATACTGAAGTTATTATTACTATTATTTGCTCTTGGAGTGCCAACTTGGCAGGCTGAAGGCAGAGAGGAAGGTACGCCATGCCCAGAATCTCATCGTGGAGAATAAAGTGGTAGAGGTGGGAATAAAGACGACTCTACACTCTATGCTTTTTCTTGGAAGAAGCTGACGCCAACATGTCCTCATGGAATTAGCAGGAAATTTCCATTGCAGAGCCTTTGTCTTCTCTAAGGGGAAAAGACTGCTGAGGCTTGATTTTTTTTTTCTTCCCCAAACAGGAAACTAAATTTCAAAAAGACACAGCCCTGTTCTCCTCAGGTAACACAGTCTTATTTCTTGATGAGAATTGGCTACACGAACCAGATAGGAAGTCTCAGACCACAGCCAGGTCTGTGTAAGCGAATCCAGTAGGAGTTCTGAACCACTCATTATGTCCTAAACTATCAAGCCAGTTGTTTTCTCACGTTCCAGTCAAGTCAGTGCAGAGGTTTTTTATTTTTTATTTTTATACGGGCTAAGTTTTTTTCTTCCCTGATGAACACCTTTTAAGCAATATGGTAAAAAAAAAAAAAGAATAAGAGACTGTTAATAAGGGAAGGCCTTTTCCGCTGTGGTATTGTAAAATCTTACTCAGGATATCGAAGTTTCCTTTTCTTTGTAGGTTATTTATGTCTCTGCTGCATGCTGTGAGGCATACCTCATTGGGTAATTGCCTTGGCAAAAGGTCAGTGAAAATGATTAAAACCAATGATGGTAAGCCAGCAGCCACCTCTGTGTGCTACAGCCTCCAGTGACGGAGACTCTACCAATCAGTATGAGGTTGTGGAAATCAAATCAGTGAGGAAAAATGCTCCCCCAACCTCTGGACTTTCCATGTCTTCTCATTATCATTGGACCAAGTTTGAACATGTCCCCTGTAGAATAGCTTTGGATACACAGAGTTACTAATCGGCCTTCTTGTTCTGCCTGGTGGGACATTTAAGACTCTCATCTGTAATGCTGTAGTGAGAGCAGACAGGATCGAGGGAATTGTTCGGGGTATGCATTCTCTAAGGCTGGTGGTTATGGCTTTGGGTCTGGTGATTCCTGTTTTCCACATTATTCGTTCATGCACTCACGCACTCATTCATCATTGAGCACAAATAGGATGTCATGTTAGGTTTTTAATAAAATGACATATAAAATAGATGTGGTTCCTGACCTGAAAGCACCCTGTTTTGGAGGGATGATCAAGGAGCATCTCTCTCAGGAGATAACATTTAGACTAAGACCTGGGACGAGGCATCAGCTGTGTGAAGAGAGAATAACATTTTTGTCCGGGGTGAGTGAGCATGAGGGATCTGAGCAGGGAAAGAGCTTGGCACTGTCCAGCACTCAGAGCAGCCTGAGGTTGGTGGGAGCCTGTGGCCCAGGCATAGAGGAGTGTGGGTGGGGGCAGAGAGCTAGGCAGGGACCAAGGAGTTTGGGTTAAGTTCTGAGTGGGGTAGTAACCACTGAAGAGAATGATATGATCTCTGTACATGTTCACAAAGACCACTTTGGTCGCTGTGTAGAGAAGAGACTGGACAGGGACAAGAGTGGAAGAAGAGAGATTTAGTCCAAAGGTTATGTGGAGTAGTTTAGTGAAAAGATGATGGGTACTGGTGGAAGGTGGGGAGGTGGAGACTGACAGCCTTATTTGGCTCTAATTGGTAAACTATGGAGTAGGGTTGAGAATTAACTATTCCGGAGCCTTCCGCACTGCTCCAGATGGCCTCTAGATGTGTGGTGTGTGCACAGAGGCGGCAGGGGTTATTAGTCCTCGTAGGGTTGCTTGTGGGTCCCTATCTGTGGGCTCACTGGCTTCTGCTGGTGGCCGTCATTCTCTGCTCTGCCCTTAGGTCCTTTGTGGGGACGTGCTCTACTGATGGAAGACTACTCAACTTGGACTTTTATGTTTCTGCCTCAGTTGGACCTCCTGGGCCTCCCTGGCTGGCTCAGCCTCACCTCAGGGCTCATCTAGGTCCTCTGTTTGGCTCCTGCCTAGGCTGTAGCATCTCGGTGTTAGGGTCACCCTGCCTTCCCTGGCATGGCATGTGAGGACCTCTGAGTCCCTGACCCACCATGGCAATAGGAGGCCTGGAGATGCTACCTTGGGCTTTTTCCTGATTCATCAGACCAGGCAGCATTTTTGCTTTGATGCAGCCAGCCATATGTGTGTGTGGAGGTTACCCCACCAGTCTTCCTCTTTTTTCATACTCCACTGGGTGCAAAGGGAAGACTTTTTACTTCTCTTTCCACTGGATAAGAATTCACCATATGTCACATCCTTGTTTTCCTCAAGACAGCAGGCTTTATGGCCAAGCTGTCACTCACATCGCTTCCTGCGCTATACGAGATGCTCGTAAGATCTGAGACTACCAGGCCTGCTCTCCATATGGGAACCATGGGACTGTGGATTGTTGAGGTTGGAAATATTTTGGTTTATTCCTCCAAATTATTGTCCTTGTTATCCTTGGTATTGGTAGATATAGCCAAAGTTGTCAGCACCAGCATTAACTGGGGTCGTAGTTGGCTTCTATGGTTAAATTGCACTCTTCTGCCTGTAGGGCAGGACAATAAAGGCTTTCTGTAATAGGGCCTGAAGGCAGCCTCTCGCTGTCTCTTGCTGCCCCTCTTCTCGCCCCCTGTGCTCTGGCCAAATTGGACTTCTCAGTGCTTCTCCGGTACGCTTCATTCATTCATGCTTCTATACCTCAGAGTTCTGGCTTGTAGGACATTTCTTAGGAAATGCTTCCTTTGTTCCTTTCTCCCCTTCTTGCATTTTTCAGGAAAATCCTACACAGCCTTTAAGGGCTGTCTCATGCACTATCTCTCAGAGATAGCACCTTCAGATAACCTCAGACACCTTCAATTTGGACTCATTGCTACTTCCTCTTATGCTCTTATGACACTTTGCCTTTGTTGCAAACCTTATCAATTTCTGTTTTGTGTTGGTGTGTATGTCTGTTTTTGGCTTCTAGATGAGAATCCTCTAAGAGGGAAAGCCAGACAATACATAGCCATATACGGACTATACATCACTGTCACCTATGCTTCCTGTGACCTTGCTTTGCATACAAAGGCACTTGATAATAAACAAATAATGAGTACTAACTACATAAAGCTCTGTAAATCTCACATTAAAAGCTTTGAAACAAGTACAGAGGTGCTGTTTCTCCTAACATTTGGTGGCATTTTTCTATTAAATCTCCATGCAGACCTCTTGGCCTGAGATAGAATGAACTGTGGGAAATAGGTTTTCAACCTTTTCTCCCAGGCCAATGAAATAGAATGTCATTTTATTTACAGGGGCCTGTGGAGCCCCCCCCCAAACATGGCAGCACAATCATATATCAGGGACCCCTATCATAAATGAGCCGGACAGGGTAAGCCAACTTGAAAGAGAAAATAAAATATTATAACCCCAACTTGAAAAGAAAATATGGTGTGTGGTTTATTGCTGTGGATTATGGAGGAAGAAAGAATGGATTTTAAGTCAAAAACAGAAAAGCAGTGACAGTCTTTAAATGCAATACAATATTCTCAGGGCAGACGCTAGACTTTAGAAAGCCAAAGGCTTCAGGCTCCTGCTCTGGTCTATAAAATAGACGTAAAATTGCTTTTGCTACATTTCTAGTGCTATATTATTAGTGTGCCGTTCTAGAGGCAAGGACTGTTTTAGGGGAAAAAATCAACTTTGATACTTTCAAGTCAGAGTCTGTTGGTCAGAATCCCACATTGCATTTTAAAGCCCTTTAAAAGACTGTGGCTTTGGGAAATTCCACTGACAAAGTGAGCTAAAGAGGGACTTGGAAAGATTTGCTCCGTAAGAAATAACTGGAGCATCCTAGTGATAAGGTCTGCAATGAGCAGAAGTGGGAAGGTGGTCTTTAAATAATGAAATTCCTTCTTTCTAGGATTCCCTTTCGTTGAGAGTGCCTTCCATCCTTTACTGAGCTCCCTCGCCCCCCACCCCTAAGACTCTGTTGCTTGAAGGTGGTGAGTCATTCACGTCTGGTTTAGACACAAAGATATCAAAAGGGCCTCCCATGACCAAGGCTGAAAGTGGGAACGAAAGAGCACATGTGGAATTTGTTGGTCAGGTTTGGTCTAGTGATGTGTCCAGCCCTCGCTGAGTTCGAGGACTGAGAGAAGCAGCAGTAGGCAGGGACTTCTGCACCGATGAGTCTGAGCCAGATGCTTCCTGAGGACCCACCGAACCTGGGTCACACAGTGGTTTGAGTCTTCTGATTTGCGTGTGAGCCTTGGAGACTGGATGAAATGCAATGCAGCCAGCTCCATGGAGTCCCTCGTTTGCAGACTTTCCCTTGGGTGCAACCTTGATAAAAGTCTGGCTACTTTTTGTGTCTTTTACAAGGTCATTAAATGAATAATCTCTAGTGGCAGGGAAGGGGCAACTTAAGTGAGATGGAAGTATAATTATTTGGTTCTTTCAGGCTGAGGTGGGTTGTCTGCTGGTCTCATTCCATTGGATTGGATCCAATGAATCCATTCATTCATTATTTATTCACTCGCTCACTCATTCCTTCATTCAAACGCTTTTCAAGTGCTTTCCTGTTTGTCATGTACCATGAACTTGAACAGTGCCCAGTTTTCCATTTCCATGCTTTTGTTTGTCTAGGCAAGTGATTTATCCTCTTTTTGGGGGGGAGACATGAAAGGTGAACAGAAGAGTTTACAGTCACATACTGGGAAAACTTGGGTGTTTTAGGGGGAAGTGGGTCTGGTGGGTCAGCCATCTGTGTGCCAGGCCCAAGTCCCATCTCCACTTCAATTCAAATCTCAGACTTCAAGGGAACTAAATAAAAACAACAGTTGTTACTAACAGAATGATTTTTGTTATTTTTCTAGGAGCAACTGAAAAAGAAATCCATTAACATAAATACAACTTATGTTTTTTGTTTGTTTCCAGATCACCAGATTAAAAATTGATCGAAACCCTTTTGCTAAAGGATTCAGAGATTCTGGAAGAAACAGGTAAGAATAATTGGGAAAGAGACTCACCGGCATTTCTCTCCTATGTGACATTTTCCCCCCCATGCCCCATTGGTGGCTTTTGGCTCGGAGTTTTGGAGACCGCTTGTGCACTAGTCACTGTGCTGACTCAGGCCAATGGAAATGGATAGCTGATCCAAGGATCAAAGAGCTGTCCCCCAAAAGTTGAATTTTCCAACTTTTTGTTAACACACGGTACATCCCCAGATCAGATCTCTCATGGTGTTTTTCTCTTTACATCGTACTTAGTAATCCAGTCACTTAAAATACATTTTATGGTGATTTATTATCATGAAAAGATTGCCAGGTTTTCTGGAAAGTGCTGTAGGTGGCTATAGCACCTTCAGTGACATCTCCTTTATTTTGCATTATCAGGTAACAAGGAACTGTGGACAAATAAAAATTACCAGAAAATTATTACCTTAAAAAGTTTTTTTTAAGTTTATTTATTTATTTTGAGAGAGAGAGAGGGAGAATAAGAGAGAGAGCATGAGCAGGGGAGGGGCAGAGAGAAGGAGACAGAGAGAATCCCCAAGCAAGCTCTGAGCTGCCAGCACGGAGCCTGATGTGGGGCTCGAACTCACAAACCGTGAGATCATGACCTGAGCTGAAATTGAGAGTCAGATATTTAACTTACTGACTGAGCCATCCAGGTGCCCAGAAAATTATCTTTAAGAGCCCAAACATTGTTAAGAAATTAGCCATTTTTCTCCTAAGACATATTCCCAAAATATATTGGATGTTGCCTACCTTAGTAAAGACAGTTTCTAGAACATGACCTTTCCTGATGGCCCAGGATCGTCACTAGGATTAGGTTATCATATAGGGAAATTCTGAGGAACTGCTGACATTTGAAGGCCTATTTGCTCTTATTGTAAGTGAACTTAGTGACATGCGTTTTTCTGGTTAATCCTGCTTCTGTCTAAATCCATTCTTTCTCACCCTTCCTCTATAAAATTAAAATCTGTTATCCAGAGAGCTAGGAGAGAAGTGAAATTGTCAGGAAACACAAATCTATCTAAGGTTATGCAGTCAGAAAATTTCACTTTATATTAATCGTAGTGAAACCACAAATGTGGCACGTATGTTTTATAAAGTGTGCAGGTTAAGGGGCGCCTAGGTGGTCAGTCGGTTAAGTGGCCAACTTCAGCCAGGTCATGATCTCATGGTCTGTGAGTTCAAGCCCTACCTTCAGCTCTGTGCTGACAGTTCAGAGCCTGGAACCTGCCTCTGATTCTGTGTCTCCCTCTCTCTCTGCCCCTCCCCTGCTTGCTCTCTGTCTCTCTCTCTTTCAAAAATAATAAACATTAAAAATTTTTGTATCCATTTGTCAGTGGATAAAACTTTTTTTACTGTTTATTATTTTTGAATGGATAAAGAAGATGTGGTTTATATATACAATGGAATACTACTTGGCAGTGAGAAAGGATGAAATCTGGCCATTTGCAGCAATGTGGATGGAACTGGAGGGCGTTATACTAAGTGAAATAAGTCAGTCAGAGAAGGACAGATACCATATGTTCTCACTCATATGTGTTTCATGAGAAACTTAACAGAGGACCGAGGGAGAAGGGGAGGGGGGAAAAGTTACAGGGAGAGGCAGGGAGGCAAACCATAAGGGACTCTTAAATACTGAGAACAAATTGAGGTGGATGGCAGGGGATGGGGGAGAAGGGAAAAGGGGTGATGGGCATTGAGGAGGGCACTTGTTGGGATGAGCACTGGGTGTTGTATGGAAACCAATTTGACAATAAATTATATAAAAACTTTTTTTTAAAACTGTGCAGGCTTTGCACTAACTATTTACATAGTGTTCAGACATTTCCCTCATTTGGGGGTATTTCTTTACATTGAAATGACACAAATTGTCAAGAGTTATCTGTACTATTTCTTTGCAAGAGTTTTCATAGAAACTGTCTAGTGTTATATTTAGAATCACATCACAAACTATATAGCACATTCTGTTAGAACCCAGATGTATGCTAAAAAAATCATCTGCAGTGGTCATTTCCTTTACAAAATGACTAATGGAAGCATTTCTTCTTTTTCCCAAACATTATTTGTGTTTTAAATCCCAGTATAATTAATGTACAGTGTTACCTTAGTTTCAGGTATATAATACAGAGATTCAACAATTCTATATATTTCTCAGTGCTCATCATGCTAAGTGTACCCTTAATACCCTTCAGTATATGGAGGTACTTCTTTATGAAACTTTTTATATATTTAAAATAGATTCATATTTCTAGAAATTTTTATTTATCTGCAAAGTTCTTGAGGTTACACCTATTGATTAAATTAAAATTTACTTGAACTTCTAGTTTGAAGATGACAGGATTGAGTAATGTGTTCTAGATCAAGAACTGGTTAGTGGTGTTGGCCACACTAGGATTCAGGCATAAGGACTCCCGGCCAAATGCTTTCCCGTTCAGCAAAGACCTTTGTCTTCACGAGTTAGCCTGTGAGGAATGCATACTCTTTCTGTCAGTTAGTTTATATTCCGGGTTCAGGTTGTGGAACTTGCCCGGGAGCTGTTTCCAGTTGCTTCCTTTTCAGAGCTCTGCATTCTAGACTTACTGAGGACCTTGCTGGCAAGGATGTGCTCTGAATAGAATCTGGCCTTTGATAAAGAAGCCTGTAGGGTATTTAAGATCTTTAGTTTAAGAGCCCTTGGCTGGATTTTGGGGGTTCTGTGAGTTCCCAGATACGAAAAGGAAAATTGTGTGTGGATGCGCAGATGTGCACTTTTCTTAAGAGAGGTCTATAGGTTTCTCCAGATTTTTGGAAGGTTCTGTCACCAAAATTTAAGAATTTCTGCTCTAGACACAGCTGGGGGGCAACCCTAATGACTTTGGTTATTTAACTACTATTTCTTTCTTTCCTTCTGTATCTCCAGTGGCCTTTAATATTCGTTTACTTTTGTCTTGGCACTCCAAAGGTTGTTCTGATTTCTTCTTTGCCTTTTACTCTTATTGGAGTCTTCGTTTTTCAGAGGCGTGACCTAAACAGAGAATTGGGATAGGCCGCATTGACCAGTGTTGGAGCTCTGCTCTGGGAATTAGAGCCACACTTTAATCTTGGGAATAAGACTATGTGTCTTGAAGCTTTTGCCTTGGTTAGTAAGTTGTGATGCCATCTTGGTTCAAGTCCTGAGGTTCTCCTGTCCCCTCACTGGGCTAGAAGGGAGATGGACCCATCATTTGGTCTTGGGCCTGGTCTGCTTTGGGACTCGTGAATGTCTCACTGCTCAGACAGACAGTTATTTGTTTGTCTTGCCTGGTGGGATACTTTTCTTTGTAAGGACTCCAGGAGGGCAGAGCCATGGCTCCTCATTAGCCCGTTTCAGTGCCTATTTATATATAATTTTCCTGGTAATGTGATTTTTCACTATGTCCTGTTAAAACCTGCAGGCTATTTTATTTTAAGTGATGTTAGTAATTATAGAAATTATTCGTGATTGAACACTCACTGTGTCCCATACCTTTTACTTACATTTTCTTTTAGTCTTTAAAATGGCCTGTATTTGGTATCTATTATGGGAAACTGAGGCTCAGAGATCTTAAGCAACTTCCTAGTGTCACACAGCAAAGCTGGAGCACCAAGTAACTCCCAGGCCCACCTGTGCACTCTGTGCTCTGTTGTGCTGACAGTTTAAACTTGACTTATTTTAACTTCAACAGGTATGGAGAATAGAACTCTTTGTTGAATGTCCAATAATGCATATTCATTCTCCGTCTGACTTCCCTGTGGCTTTGTCATCTGCTTGCTGTGCCTCCTGTAAATAAGGGGTTCCCTAAAGGACAGGAAGTCAGGTTGATCTTCCCTAGCAGGTGAAACCATGACATAATGACCCTGAAGCCCCCTGGCCCATGACAGAGCAGAGATGAATCATTCGGTATAGAAGCCATTTTTGTCCTCCTGTGCTCTGGGAAGCTAGATTAAAATAGACCTCTGGGGGCAAGCCCGGGCACCTTTGCATTTTCTCTTTAAAAACTCAAAATTACCTGATAATCAGACTTGGAATCTCACTACCTGCCTACAAGATCTGATAAGGACAAGGATGATTAATGTCATGTTGCAGATGGGAAAGACTGGTGAGGATAGAGAGGATTTTTATAACTCTTCTGGGATCTGGGGGTTCTGTGCGAACACCAGAATCCAGTCCATCACCTTCCAGCCGGTGCCTCACCTATTATCCTTCTTGTGCGAACAGAGTTCTTACAAATCTGTGATCTTCCCCATGCATTTTAGACATCAGTGACTCATACAGAGGAGCATGGTTTGAGGAGTTGCATATAAACGTACCCAAAACATACGGATTACATTTCCTTTAAAAACACATGGGCTTAAAAATTAAGAGGGGAAAGTGCTTGGCCAATGTTTTTTGGTTTTGCAGAACACAAAACATTTGTGGGATACTTTGGAGTTCCAGAATTTGCCAAACCTCAAACCAAAACACGTTTAGGTTTGTCGATCTCAATCTATCCCAGCGTGATCCAAAGGCTCAGAAAGGGAGGGGTGTAGAGGGAAGATGGGGAAGACACAGCACCCACCGCACTTTCTTCAAAGGCCTCTCCTGAGTCTCTCCCACCCTACCAGCCTCTCACTGCAGCGCCCTCTGAGTATGGCCAGGCGACTGCAGCGTCCTGAGCACAGAGAAGAACTGACCGAGCTGGGGGTGAGGATACTTATTTCCATCACTCATATATTTTTAAATGTTTCTTTATTTATTTTGAGAGAGAGAAAGAGAAAGAAAGAAATCATGAGCTGGGTAGGGGCAGAGACAGAGATTGAGAGAGAGAGAGAGAGAGAGAGAGAGAGACAGAGACAGAGAGAGAGAGAGAGAGAGAGAGAGAGAGAGAGAGAGAATACCAAGTATGCTCTGTGCTTTCAGTGCAGAGCCTGATGTGGGGCTTGAACCCACAAACCATGTGATCATGACCTGAGCAGAGATCAAGGATCATATGCTCAACCGACTGGGCCACCCAGGAGCCCCTCCTCATATTTTCATGTAAAGAGATATCATGGAGAATAGTCCTGGCTCCCTCTCTCCTTCCCATCACTGGGCACTGGAGTGCCCCATCTGATTGCTGAGTCTGGGAGAAGGAACTCTTGAGGACCTGCTAGCCTAGAGTGAGCGGGCATTCTGAGCCCTTGCTATCGGTGGTAGGTCCAGCAGAAAAAGCCCACCATTCTGGGCAATGGTCTCACTTCAGGGGAGTTCTAGCACAGTCCTTCAGCCTCCACACCTATGCCATAGTATCCAGACACCTTTATCAGTAATAAAGCTGGGATTTTAGTCTCCATTGCTTCAGCCTCCCTGTACTGTCTTGGACTTCATTCTGAATTCCAGTGAGGACAAGAGGTGACATTCATTGGGCCTTTCAGAACCCCACAGAAACCCCAGTGAGTCCACAGTTTCATCCCTGTGGTGGCACCATCACCAGAGCCTGTCCCAGTCCTCCCTGCTTCCTTAGGAAGTGCCATTCATGTGCTTCTGTGTGACGAGGTCACCCCTCCTCAAGCTGTACTTTGCATTCCCCTGTAATTGTGCCCCTGACTAGAAGTCTCCACCAGAAGTGGCGTGTGTGTTTGTGTGTTCACGTTGAGGGGAAGAGTGGTGGACGGGTGGTCCTTTTGGATGGAGACACTCGCAGATTTCACTTCCAGGCACTGTCTCTGCAATGTAAGGGCAATTGTGTTTACTTCTAAATTGTTCCTTCTTCTAGATTTCTCAGAAATTATGTGGCCCAACTCTGGCTTTGGGTAGGTTGGAGGAGATCCATGTGTGTTTACTTTTAATCAGGCCTAGCCCCAGGGCACGGTATCCAGAGTTACATCTGGGAGATTCCTCCTTCCAGGAGGAGACGTAACACTTCCTGTTCCTAGGAAGAACAGATCTCCTCAGCTTGATTAATTTATGTCTTGTGGTCTGTGTTCCTGGACTCTGTCCAGTGTTAGAATGTGAGTTCCATGGGACACCTGGGTGGCTCAGTCGGTTAAGCATCTGACTTTGGCTCAGGTCATGGTCTCATGGTTTGTGTGTTTGAGTCCTGTGTCAGGCTCTGTGCTGACAGCTCAGAGCCTGGAGCTTGCTTCAGATTCTGTGTCTCCCTCTCTCTCTCTGCCCCTCCTCTGCTTGCTGTCTCTCTCTCCCAAAAGTAAATATACATTAAAAAAAATTACAAGAAAAGAATGTGAGTTCCTTGAAAACTGGGACTGTACCTATGTCAGACAGTCTAGGCTATTTCCTACAGCACCAGGTACACAGAGTAAAATAATAATTGTTCATTTAATTACAAAGCAGCAAGGAGAGTTGATGAGTGGCAGAGATATTAAAAACCAGGAACTCTGGAGTGAGAAAACCTTACCCGAACCGAGGGTGAATCACATGGAACAGCAGTGGAGAGCTTAGTTTGGGACACGCATTAAGGGAAGGAAGGGTAAGTCTATAAATAGGCTCAGGTTGAAGACTGGGGGCAATGTTGATTCGAATTTGAGATGGATTGATGCTGTGGACACTGATTTAACCTCATCCTAGATCAGACATATATACCCTTCTGGCCATCAGAGCTGGCTCTGAACAGGGGGGACCTGCTTTTGCTAGTTTCACAGTTTGAGAGCTCAGGGAAGGAGCTCCAAAGACTGAGTCCAGGCAGAGTGAAGTTGAGAAAGGTCTCTCAGTAATGCATGGGGAGGTCACATTCCATCTTCATGGTTGGGCACTCCAGTGGACAGGGTCTTCCAAAGAGAAGACAAAGGTCACAGAGCTGAAGAGAACCAAATGTTTGCAGTGTGTCCCATGGTCAAGAAGTGGCCTTGGGAGGTACATCTGTCCACATGCCTGATGAACCCACTGTGCTCAGCTAGAGAGAGCGTTACAACTGCAAAGACCTTGCACTTTAAAGAGATAGCCAGAGGGGCACAAGGAATGGGGACTCCATAGGTCTCTCAGTCCCATCTAATGTGAAAGCCTCGTCTCTGCTAGGAGTGGCTGCCAAGATTTTACAGAAAGCCCAAGTCAGCTTGGGAAATTTTATACAATTCCCAGGGACTTCCTCCAAAGCAAACACATACATAAAAAGGAGAGGATTAAAATCATGATCCGTCTGGGGAGCGAAAGGTTCCATGAACTTGTCTTAAGAACGCCATGGAGTGCAAGACTCTGGGTTCTCTCAGTAACCTTCTTGCTATTTTTGACCTTGGGCTTTACCTTACTCCCAGCCTCCCTTGCATCTAAGACAACTGCCAGGGCGACTGTCCCATGTGATGTGGTTTCGCCCAGATACTCCCAGCTCGTATGATGTCCCAACAGCCACTGCTCTTGGTTCCACTGCTGTAGGTCCCCAGTGGAATGGCTCTTCTGCGGTCTAATCTAAACTTTTTCGAAGGGTATCTTTCTCTGTGGAGGCCACCCATGGGGGCTTCAACCATGACACTCAAATCCCACTTAGGAACTATGAGAAAGGAGCTGGAGGCAGGCCCCGTGTCATGGGGTGCTGGGTTCATTTGGTAACTGCCTTTAGTAGGTTGTCCCTCACTGAAAAAACAAGAGGGCCTGCAGGATGAGGCGTATGAGGCAATGTGAGTCGAAGCTGATTCTCAGCCAGCACTGCTGTTTGCTGGGACTGTGGCTGGTGGCTGTCCTTCTTGGTGCCTCGTGTCCCTTTACATAATGCTTCAGGGGAGAGTGATCTAAAAATGGAGCCATTAGCTGCATTACGGGAATGGATATATTTGCTTGCAGGAGGAGGATGCTTAATGAAGCTAATACTTAACCCAAAGGAAGGAATCTCCACTGATTGGAAGGGGGTAGATAGTTGAGAGTATAGGATTTTCCTGTGACCCCCTCCTCCCCATCCTCAGTAGCTGCTGTCCCAAGGCCATGTTCATAGAGTGAAGAATCATCTTCTCAGGCACAGACAGAAAACCCTATGAAGGTCCAGTCCTTTCTCACAAAGCCCAGCACAGACTCGGAGTGCCTCCAGTGAGCAGAAGTGAAAAGGAAGGAAAAGAAAGAGTCAGCCAGACACTAGCTCCAGGGCTAGGTCATCTGTGCTTAGATCTGAAAGAAACCATTTTTCTTTGTGAGTTGGAGAAGAGGTGTGCAGAGTGGGTCTCCATCAAAGTCTGTTTGAAGAATTTTCTGTTACAATCAAGTGTCTCCAATCTTGTCCACGCCCTGACCTACCTCTTAAGCCGAACATATGAAATTACTATATTTGTGGGTCAAAGAGGTAAAATATCAGCAATTTCATACTGTTCAACCTTGTATATTTATTTCTAGGAATGTGAATCATAAGTATACAATAATATTAGTAATAATCATTTCACATCATTATCGGGGTCCAGGGTTTCCCTTTTTAACTCCAAGTTGATTGGTATCGCTAGAGTGTTTCCCATTTTATGGATTGTAAAACTGAGTAGAATGAGGCACTAGCTTTCAGAATCCACAAGTCCAGCCAATGGCAGCATCCAGAGGGTGATGTCACTGTCCCCTGTTAGACACAGCTTGCCAGTCAGCAGACAGCATGGCTCTTGTCCCTCTCGGGGTCCCTGTTGCTCATGAAGGCTCACATAGCAAGCTTAGGGCCAGTGCACTGACCACTTGCCTTCTTTCAACCAGCATGACTTCCAAGTGTCTCCCTCACTTTCGATTTCTATATATTTGTTTGCTCTCCCTAGAGCCATTAACTGTGTTTTTCCAGCCAATCTCATCCTGCTCATTCCTGGCAATGTTACTGGCCCCTGTGGATTTTGCAGACTCTTTTGTTATCCCTGGCCTGGGTGCCATTTAGCAGATCTAAAGTAAGTAATCAGCACTGGACTACCCCTCGGGAACTGCAGCATCTGCAGTTCAAGGTAGCTGGCCCCGTACTAGACTCTGGTGGCAGCATCCAGCCAGACTCCCCCTCTTCTTCCAGGCCACGGCTGTTTATCACGTCCCCTGGCTTATGGTCGGTCTTCCAGCCAGTATTTAACATTTTTCTCTGCCTTGTTATTTGTTCTCTCTCCTCTGTCATGAACCTTTTCCACCATTGTCCTCTTGGCTACTTTGGTTTGCCAGAGAAAGTTGGCAGTTGTTTTATTATCTGTGGCTCTTGCCCAGAGATGGTGTCATCTAACAGAGTGACGTCTTTTTAATGGCTAACATATTGGAGTTTGAAATATCTGGAAGATAATGAGGCCTACGGAGGCTTGAGGGACACGTTCTCGGTCCCTTGAGGAGAGAATGAGAAATGGAATTAGGTAACCTGCAGGTCCCTCTGCATTCAATCCAGAACCAGAGGGCTGACACGGTTTTGGATTCCAGGGAAACAGGAATGTTTTCTCCGATTACAGGTCACAGCCTGAGCAGACGGTGGGGTTTTGTTTGCTTGAGTTAGACCAACGGTCCTCAAACTTTCATTGTTTTCTTCTCTTGTTTGGATGCATTTTGTCTTTGATCCATCTGCATTTAAAGTAACAATTAGGAGGGAGTAGTATCATGATCTCCATGTTATCGAGAGGGAGACTGAGGCAGGAAAGGGCTACAGAGCCTGGCCAAGAGTGCACTGATACATGTCAGGTTTGCAGTTTGAACCCAGGGACTCTGGCTCCGGAGCTCTTGGTCGTCTGAACCACTGTGCTAATCTGCGGCTCGTGTGATTACTAAATTGAAGTGTGACCATCCAGTCAAAGGCAAAGAAACTTACTCTTTTAGTTAGCCTGCTTTGTGTCATCTGGGATTTTTATTGTGCCCTCTGAGGCAGTGAAAGCTCCTTCTGGAATCCTGTTGCTACCCATTCAGACTCCATGTGGGGACAGGGTTCCCAAGCTGGGAATCACTTGGGAAGGAACAATTTTGACTCCGTTCTAAGCATCTGTCCATTGGACACCTGTTCTGCCACACCTCTGTAAGGCACATCAGTGCAACCAGTCAGCATGTAGATATACTTATGTTCCATTGAAAACCACATTTTGAATGATGGCATTGTTGTTGTTGTTGTTTCCAATTTGTAGACCTCTGCTGGTGGGTCTTTTAGAATATTCCTGGACAACAAATAACGTAGGAGCCAATTCCAGATCCAGGAAAGAAGGAGGTGTGGAAGGTTTGCTCTCACCTTCGTGGATTGAAGGATAGTCTAAGAAAAAGGACTAGAAAGTTGAGACATAGTAATTAGATTGGAAAGAGCAGTATATTCTGGTTTTGTGTCTTTTCAAATGCTGGAACAGGAAGAGAGAGTAACAAAGACCCCACGTGCAGCACCACCCACAGGATAAAATCCAGGCACCTAACATGGCATAAATATCCGCGGTGTCCGCCCCAGCATCTCATCTGCACCTGGAGCTTCGGTCACTCTGAGCTGTTTTCAGTTCCCAGAACGTGCCTTCTCTTCCATACCTCCAAGGCTTTGCATATACTGTTCACTTTCCTCGGAGAGTTCTTTCTGCCTCTTGTCTGTGTGGGAAACTGCCAAGTAACCTTTAATATGAAGCTGAAGTAGCTTCCTATTGTGGAATGCTCTGGAATTTTCCAGGTGTAGGAAGTACTTCTTGCTCGGTGCTCCCTGGCATCTCCTCCATATCTTCAGTGTAGCACTGATCACACAGGTCAGAATTAGTCATTTACATGGTGTTCTCTCTTTCTTCTAAGTTTACTTATTTATTTTGAGACAGCACACATGAGCAAGGGAGGGGCAGAGGGAGAGAGAAGATCCCAAGCAGGCTCCACGCTGTCATTGTGGGGCTGGAATCCACGGACTGTGAGATCATGACCTGAGCCCAAATCAAGAGTCAGATGCTTAACTGACTGATCCACACAGGCGCCCCTGCACGCTGTTCTTTTTGTTAAGCAGGACACTCTAAAATTACAGTAAGGACCCTGTGCTCTTTTTTGTCTTTAAATCTTCTGAACCTGGCGTATTTACTGGTTGGAAAACTTCTTTCTGATTTCAAAACCCCATCTTCGTAGTTCTTGACTGTCTGTTACTGAAAGATGGCCGATGGCCTTATCAATCCTTAGCTTATGTTCCCTTTGTCACCAGAATCACCAGCAAATAGTTTAGGGAAGAGTTAAAAGTCAGAACTATAGAAACAGTAAATAGAAGAATCATAAAAAGCAATCTGTCTCTAAACACAAATAAAAAACAGTATGCATCAATGTGCTACCTAATAGGTTCATGAATGTAGTTATAATTGTTGTTATAACTGTCAAATATTTGCTGAACTTCAAAGAGGGGCAATGCCACATTTTATTTTTAATGAAAGTTTGGAAGAATAATTCTTTGTGGTCTGGCTATTTTTTTTTTCACATCAGTTGATCTCGAGGCATCATCAATTTGCAAAAGAGGTCTTTGGCTTGCTTTCTCTCCTTCCTTTTCTCCCTCTTCTTGAGCACATTCTATTGGTTTGGCCAGTGAGCAGACTGAAAAGTCTGAAGTGAAGAGGCCTGGAAGTCAGAGAGATGATTCTAGCCAAAGCACTGAACAAAGAGGGTTAGATATGGCCTCTCTTGTCACTGGAGCAAACAGGGAAAAGTAAGCAAGAGGGAGGCACTTGCCAACATGATCCTCTCTGATTGGAAACCTCAGACATGACATCAGGTCTCTGGTGAGCAACAGACCCAGAGAGGCCCACCATGTGGAACATGTTAATGACATGAGGTTACCTAAGACTGATTTTTTTTTACTCTGTTAGACAATGAATCCACTTTTAAGAACCTTAAGATAAAATTTTACAAAACCAGCGTATAATGGTGATGAATCAGTAAACAATGTGTTGTGCACGATAAACTTTGAATAGACATCCAAGTGGCTGAAGATGTTAATGGGTAGTTGGCAAAGATTTTTGTAAGAGAAGATGAGGGTAGAAATGACTGACCCCTGAGACGGGACTCAGGCTGTTGCAGGTCAGAAATTCCGTGACTGGAACAGAAGAAACCAAAGGAAAAGTGAAACCCCTCTGGGACCTGAATCAAGAACGGCACAAACCGCTATGGAAACAAGTCCCAAGCCTCCAATACTAAAAGGAGTCCTTTTGTCTTGAGAGTCCTGATTTTCCATCAAGTTGTTTTTCTAAGCTTTAGGCTGGCTAAAGTTCATGAAACAATGGCTCAGGAATAAAACATAGGGTGAAAACTTCCTCCTTTACTTATGAATTTAGAACGTGTACATTGAGATCTTCCCAGGCAGCAGGCATCATCCCAAGCACTGGGACACAGAGAAACATGGGATCCAAAGTAGACGTGCTAGTGGTCGAGAGGGACGGGTTACCTGGAAAGTATCTTGCCATGGCCCATCTCCAGAGCCTGATACACAGAACTAGTACTTTCTAACAACTCTATCTGTCCAGTGAAGCTTAATGGAGTTTGAGGACAAATAAGATGCAGCATACAGTAAACAAATAGGATTAATTTTTCTAAAAGAAGATATGCTTTGAAATTATAAATAGATTCAGGAGGTATATAGGGTAATTCTAGGAGGGATGGATCCACACCAGAGTGGGGGGAGGGCTGTGTGGTCTTAGTCATTGTTTTTCAGTAGTCATAACCCCTCCCCCACCACCCCATCATCAAAATGAATCTTGTGATTGACCCCTGGACTGGATGGGCCATGGCTCTGTCCATATGTGGCATCTTGTACATTCTTAAGAGCTAAGGAAAGTCTTCCTGATGGGGATGTGGAAATTGGCATGGTCGCCATTTATTCATTGGTAATGGAACCAGAGGGTAAAAGTCACAGCAGAAATTTCAGCCCAGCATCAGAAAGAATGTTTTAACATCTGTTAGAAAACTGAGTATTTCCTGGGAAATACTCCAACCAAGGCTGAATAGCCATCCATGATGGCATCACAGGAAGTAGAAGTAGGTGATACCTAGGAACTTTCCCAATTTTTTTTATTAACAAAAATTCTTTTAATGTTTATTCCTGAGAGAGAGAGAGAGAGAGAGAGACAGACAGACAGACAGACAGAGCATGAGTAGGGAAGGTGCAGAGAAAGAGAGTGAGACATAGAATCCAGAGAAGGCTCCAGGCTCTGAGCTATCAGCACAGAGTCTGATACAGGGCTTGAACTCACAAACTGCAAGATCATGACCTGAGCCAAAGTTGGACGCTTAGCCGACTGAGCCACCCAGGTGCCCCAGCTTCCACAATTTTTAAACCTATTGACTCCATGACTCAGTCTTTCAGTTGGACTTTAGATTTGGACAGATGGGCAAATGGCCACTATCCTACATAGAGTGGACTGCTTAAATAAAATCATGGATACCTTTGCCATAGTCTCTTTGCCTGTTGTGAAAATGAAATCAAAGTTTTTCTTTTCTATTTCTTTAATAAATACAATGTGTTATTGTTACTTCAGTCTTCTGCCACTTTATTAGGAAATGAGAAAGGACAGTTCTTTGTCCTTGAGCTACTATTTTGCCCCTCGTTAGCACATGTTCCTGGGAAGAATGAATTGGAGGTGGAAAACAAAGGCCTTGCCATTTGCAGTGTGCCTGCTGTGCCATTAGAGGGAATCCTCAGATGTTCTGGCGCGTGGCCAGCATTCCACATCAAGGCAGTGAGATCTAGACCCCGCCTATCTCTTCCGTATCATCATCAAAGCTCGGCATGCCTTTATCTGCCTATCCCCTTATTATTGTGAACTCCCGAATTGCCTGGACTCTCTCTCTCCACAAATAGTTTCATGTACTGTATTCAGCATTGATGTAGGTGACTATGTGGACATGTCTTCTATTCCTACTTTTAACAGATTAACAGCTAATAAACACCATGCAACACCCTCTCTTCTCAACCTCTTCTAAAAATACAGAGTTTGATTTGCCAACATTGGTGTATTTAAAGCCTCCAAGATTCCAGGGAAGACTTTAGAAAGTGAACTGTGCAAGTAAGGCCCGTTCAGAGAGGAGATTTTCCAACACAAAGAGCCCATCAGTGTATCAGCAGCTCATCTGAGAAGAACCTCAGGGGATCTTACAGTCATTTATAAGGAGAGGATAGTTGTTCTCACTTAAAATAAAACTTCTCACTCTATTCTTGGTCTGCAGGACTGAAGAGAACTCTGGAAATGTATTGCCTAGGGAGCAGTATGTTTTCATCTCAAGAGGGAAAGCTTGTCTTTTCCAGGAAGGGATGCCATGTTACTGCCAGTAACTTTGCAATGAAAGGACTATGTCGCCCCCTTTTCTCTACCCTTCTTGTCCTGCCTTCCCCATAGTCCCGAACTTCCCTTCCCTCCACTTAGATAGAAGTGAAGCAAGTAGTTTTAAAGAAAAGTCAATCACCAGAAGCTGTGTTCAAAGCTTTAAATGAAGCCCCAACCAGTTCTGAGGACACGGGATCTCAGCAGGAATATGTCTTGAGATAACTTGGATGGTTATGTTGAAATGCTGTCCATCAGAACCTCATATATACGACAGAGAGAGAATTTACTGAAGGGTGAAGTAGGCACTGTGTGCGTATTTCAATTAACAGAACTGCCAGTGTCCATGAAACAGAAGCCTAATATATTTGTGAAATACTCGATGTTTCCTGAAGTCTGACTGTCTCAAGTAAATGACCCTCAACGACCAGTCTGATTATTAGATTATAAAATACAGATAAATATTTACAGAAATGTATTGGCCTTTTTGCTTGAGGTATAATTTCTGGGACCAAACCCTTTCTTTGCCTTCAGAGGGGTGTTTTTTGGTGCAACAGAAACAAGTATATTTGCCCTGCTTGCCTCTGATGATTTCAGATGACTTAATAGCCACAGCGATTTGACAGTTTTCACTGACTCCACATACTCACTGATAGACTTGGCACAGTCTGTCAGTGCACTGTGATTATGATAATGACATTGTGCTAGGGAAACAGTCAGTGCTACTCTCTGTTCAATTCCATTCGTGATATTAGTGACCGTGACCTTTAACAATTAGGTTTTTTTTTTCATGCGGACCAGACCCCCTTTGAAGAAAGCTCAGAGTAAAAGTCCATCATAGTTATGACTTACTCGCAAATAATCTGAATTAGGCTAATTTCTTTCTTTCGCATTTCAGTGTCATCTGTACCTTGTACTCTTCCAGACTGATTTCCCCCCAGTGGTGCTATCTCTCAGTGCCCCTGTCTATACTATTTGTCAGACAAACCACCTCAGATTTTTCTTGGCATTATTGACAGTCCCTTTGTTGGCTCTTCTCTATGCAGAACCGGACTGGAAGCCATCATGGAGACTTATGCGTTCTGGAGACCCCCTGTGCGCACACTCACCTTTGAGGATTTCACCACCATGCAAAAGCAGCAAGGTAAAGTCATGAGGCAGAGCCTCTGTTTGGCGATAGTGCTGGGGAGAGAGGGGGAGCAGAACTGAATATAGCACATCTGGCCCCACGCCAAGCCATGAGTTAACACTCGTTCTTCTAGGACGAAGAGTACTTGGTAGCTCCGTAAATAACCAGAGCATAACCACTTGTGCAAACAAGCCCGTTCCAGAGACAGCTCTCTGTCCCCCTTCCTAAAGGCAGGATTATGGTCGTGATTACGATGGTGGTGAAATTATTTCTGTCCCTGAGCATTCACATAGCCCTTGGTATTCGGAGACATCTTCACAAGCCCTTGGTATTCGAAGACAACTTCATTTATTCTCCATGGCAGCCTTATCAGTTTTCTTATTCTAGTTTTGTAGATGAGATAAAACGTGGCCTGAATAATGGGAATGAATTGCTCACGTCTGACAGTGAGGGGGCTGCAAGCCCGTGAAGCTTGACTTGTGTTCCCTCCTGTGTTCACTTACACGGAACAACACCTGTCTCAGGGTGCTGGGCTGGCCGGACTTCCTTGCACGGCTTTGTGCTCTGGAGTGTCAGATGCTTTATGAGCCTCCCTGTCCAACCTCCTCCCGTCCCAGAGGGGCACCCGTCAAAATTACAAAGCTTATTTGGTTCTGTCGCATGGCTACCATTAATAGAACCCTAAGTTTTGAAATTGTGGCTCTGCCAGGTGGGAGACCCTTCTAGGACTTGATACCACATTACATCACATCCCCTCCCAGGGGAGCTTCTGGAGGCTTGCACACTAAGGTTTTGTAACCTAAATTATTGAGCTCTCTCAAGTTGTGAGATAAAGTGATCGAAAGCATAAGATCTGGGGTCAGACCACTTGGATTAGGCTCTTCCTAGCTTTGTGACCTTGGCCAAGTCCCCGATCCTTTCTGACACATAGTTTCCTCATGTGCAAAATGGAAGAATAGGAGAGAATTTTTGTGAGGATTAAATGAGACCATGGAAACAGAGGGAGCACTCAGGACATGCTAGCTCTTGTGGTGATGGTGGTCATCATCGCCACCATCTCTACCCCTCTCTGTCCTTGTACATGGGTACCTGAGCCGCAGGTGCATCAGGGACAAGAGATACTGTCTTTCCGATGAGTCATTATTTAAAACATGATTGGACCATTCACCCTCACAGGGATCTGGTGAGGCAAGTGATACAGAGTTTCCATCTCTCTTTCTCTCTCTCTCTTTTATAAATGGAGGAGAAATGGAAGCCCTCTGCATGAAGCAGCCTGCTTCTCATAATCCTCCGAGGCAAGAGAGTCAGTACATCTTCAGGGTGTTGCTATTGCTTTAAGGCTGTCATGGCCCTTACGAGGCAGTGGTATTCTGACAGTTGGGAAATCTGGGTCTCCATCTTAGATGGCCGCTAACTCTCTATTACCCTTGGGCAAGTTACTTCTAGAGGATCTATTTTCCTCACCTACCAAAGAAGGGTAGTTTTTTGTGAGATCATTTATGTAAGCCTGCTTCATAAAGGAATGTGTGTCATTTTCATGCAAAGACACTTACTACTTGATCCTGTTTAATTCTGAGGTGGCTCCTTGCTTCACTGCCCTTGCTTTCCTCGTTAATTTCCCAAGCTCTAGCTAAGCAAGACTATATCGTGGAGGCTGTGAGAACGTTGGCAGGGATATTGCCAGTTCCTGAGAGCAGGTGGTGGTGCTGACATTGTGTTCACTGCTGTGTTCTTGAGAACTGTCTTAGGGCCTGGCACCCAGGAAGTACCTGGTGAACAATGCCAAATGAGGTCACTTGGTGGCACTGTGGCTCAGGTAGGCAGGGTCACTGTCTGATACACGTGCTTGGCACACAACCATCTGATCTGTGTGTAGACGTGGATGTGGAGTGACGGCTGGGGTTGGCGACCTGTATTTTAGCAGCACGTGGGACCATTAGGCAGGCGCAGGCACAGGGAACTGCTGTGTACCATGGCCAGTTTCACTCTGTTTCTACTGAAAAATTATCTATATGATGAATTTATTGTTCTCACTTGGAAAACAATGGTTTAGGAGAAACTAGACTTTCGAAGCAAAATGTCACACTTATTTAGTGAGTCTATTTTTTTATTGGTTGGGGGGGATGAACTTGGAATTATTGGATACATATGGTAGTGGGATGGGGCTAGAGGAAAAGCCAAAATTCTATTCAATTGTTTAATTGGAATCCATTTTTGAACTATACACTGAACTTGATCCAGATTCTTGTTATTTAAAAATATGTGGCTTGGTTTCTTGACGTTAATAAAGGACGTAAAAGAGACAACATTCACTCCCTCCTCCCTTAAGAACTAAGAGTTCCAGTAGCCCTGGACAGTGTCACTCATGAGATGAAGACACGAGACATCGCCATCTGTGTTGAACTGTCTCATGTCTTACAAGCAGTAGAGCATGGTGAGCTTCTGGGGGAAACTTCCGTGGAGGCTGAGCTGGTAGTAATTTCCTTTTGGTGAAGAGAGTATTGGTCATGTGGACACAAGACTGAAGCTCCACGTAATGACTGACTTACCTGGGTCCATATAATCACTGCTTCAGTCACACAAAAATGTGGCATGTCAGATACGTGGCCCTAAGGCTGTTTGCTGGGCTGCTTCTGCTGGCGGCTAGACTCTTCTGTGGGAATGAGGTTAAGGATGCTTTTCTCATCCCATCCTTGCTGTCATTCTTATTTTCCTTTAAATCTTCTTAATGTTTCTTTATTTTTGAAAGAGGGGGGGGGGAGAGATCCAAATTCGAATCTGAACCAGGCTCCAGGCTCTGAGCTTTCAGCACAGAACCCAATGTGGGACCAGAACCCGCAAACTGTGAGATCATGACCTGAGCCAAAGTCAGATGCTTAACTGACTGAGCCTCCCAGGTGCTCTTATTACTCTTTAACTATGACCCATTTGTTGATAAAATTTCAAGGAAAACCCTGAGCTGAATGTTGAATTAGCCACCGTTTTGCAAAACTCCAAATCCTTCTATTAAAAAAATACACTGAATGTGTATTCTATATAGGTGTTTTCTCCTACAGAGAAGAATGCATGGGATTCATTATCCTCTCTGCCTTTTACACAGAGAGAAACTGAGGCACAGAGCAGTCCGCTAATATATCTGTTGGTAAATGGTGCAGAACTGAGTGGAGGATTCCAAAGTACATCTGCATCTTGACAGGGCAGTTTCCTCTCCATCAGACCACATCTGACTTCTGCATTCTTACTTAACTAGAGCTTTTATTTTCCACATTTTTTTAGTTCACACTTCCAATTGATGTTTTTTTTTTCCCCAATACCTTGAGCATTAACTGTAAATAGGCCAATATTTTCTTTTTATGAAGTCAAGTGTGTGTTCTTACCTTTGTATGTCTTCATTTAGAATCAGCAAGGGAGTTTATAGGTTTGGAGAGTCTGGAGATAGGAATTCCATTTCAGGAGTGGCTTCTGCCTGAACTGCTAGTGGCAGGGACAAAATGAACTAACCACGCAAATGATGCTTGGGGATGTTGACTGAGGCAACACAGATAGAGAAGAAAAAAGTAAGAGCCCAGGTCAGCTATGGCCAAGTGCCGTCCCGTTGTTCTGATGATATGTACAGTGGAGCTATTTGCATGGCCCAAACCGAAAGAGCTTCTGGGAGCACCTTGTACAAAAAAGGGACCATCTTGGACCAGTGACACCAGAGCTGGCAGTCCATCTCCATCTGTGGAAATAAGGAGACCTGCCATTTATGAAACTGTTCCTTCTCTTCAAATGGTAGCAGACATCACTAGATTTCAACACCATTGGGTCTTGCAGCTAAAAGGATGTGAGCATCTCTGTCAGCGCTGGGATTTTCATCCATCTGGTTTGTTAACATTTAGAGGTTGGTCCTGGAAAGGGATCAGATACTGAGACGTTCCAACCAGTAAAACCCAGAAAAGGGGGACAGTTCAAGGGACATCTTGTCTTTGAATTACTGTGCATCACTCTAATGATTCAGAGATAGCTACTTATGCAGATCTCATTTATCACAGAGATGAGGAAGGATGGCTGTGAGGAGTTCGTGACAAGGATTGGAGGGCGGTTCAGCTCAGTCCACTAAAACAGTTAGTGGTGACATATATTTTGTTTGGTCCCAAAGTCCTGATGCTCAGTGTCTCCAAAATCGAGTGCATGATTTACCTCAGAGACTTGGGGCCCTCTCCTGGGGAAGGACATCACTATGTACACGTCACCCTGGGTGTTTCCCTCCCTCCTTCCCCGCCATAGGTAGCCCCGATCTCCAAGTTCTGGAGTGTGGCCACGCCTCCAACCTCCCTTGCTACCACCCTGCTCTAGGCTCCCACCTGCCAGCAGCTGTGACCTGCATCTTTTTAAGTTTCAATCTGAGGGAAAGGGTTATGTGCCCCTCTTAAGGTTCCTAGCAAAATCTCTGGGTCTCATTGACTCAAATTGAGTCACCCCTGAGCCAATTACTGTGGCCAGGGGTGGGGAGTATGATGTATGGACCATCCAGCTCTTAGTCACACGCCTTCCCTGGAGGTAGGGGTGAAGGGCTGGGAGTGGGAGGGGAGGTGGCTCTCAGTGGGAAGCTGGGTACTGTGGCAAGGAGACAGAGCAGCTCTAGCTGGCAGTCACAATCCATGTGTACATGGCAGCAGGGAAGGCATTAAAACAAGTAGCAGAGAAAACAAACCAGTTCATGGAAAGTGACAAACAGGGCCAGCCCACCTAGACAGGACTAGGTGTGAAACAGGGCCTTCCAGGAAACAGAGAGCCTCAGAACCCAAAGGACCAATGTGAAAAATGCGAATTGGGTGAATATATTAAAAGTTACATTAGGGGTACCTGGGTGACTTGGTTAAGCATCCGACTTTGGCTCAGGTCATGATCTCACGGTTCGTGGGTTCGAGCCCCACATTGGGCTCTGTGCTGACAGCTCAGAGCCTGGAACCCGCTTCAGATTCTGTGTCTCCCTCTCTCTTTGCCCCTCTCCTATTTCAAAAATAAATAAACATTTTTAAAGAAGGAAGAAGTTTGGATCTATGTATATCTTTAAACTTTAGGGAGAAGGATGCATTGGGAGTCTTTCTAAGATTGAAACCACACAATTCTCATTAGCACTGCAATGTTTCACATTTGCATTTTAAGAAGGGCCCTCATTTCAATGAAGGGTAATTCCTTAGTAGGGAGGGGCAGAGTTGTGATCCTTAACTTTATGGCTTCTGGGTTTATTCCCTGGAATCAGTCCATAGGATGCTGGCATTTTACCTTTTCCCTGTTTGAATGGCTCCAAGGTGGCCATTCAGGGACACAGTGATTCCACATTCTTCAAGGCACACATGCCACCAAGTTACATGAGACAAGAGTCTGGCTTGTGGAACCAAGTAATTACATGGAAATGTATTCTTTACTAGCCCAGATGGGGTCTTGTTTTTACTGTTTTTCCATTTTTTCGGAGGAAAAAGTACAACAAAACAAGCCCAAAGGAAACTGTATGTGAAAGCCTCCATGTTACAATCTGGAAGTGATCAATTTGAAGATGCAGAAGTCAGCAGGTTTGGTATTCAGGATTTTCATGGTCCCATTTTACTTGTCTTCATGGTACACAAGTATATTCTAGGTTATTGTCCTCATGTGGAATCGCTGCTAGCCATGTATTCTTCTCGGTTATTTTGGCTGTGAGTCTTGAATATTGGAACAGGTTAATGTTGAATATGAATTTCAAGGAGTACCTCCTCACTTGGGTCCCTGGGTGAAACAAGATGCAGGGAGGTGGGGCGGGTGGGGGTTTGGTCCTGGAATACCAGAGAGTTTTCAGCTACTTAATCACCTCTCAGACGTGGATTAAGGCCTCCGAGGACAGTGGGAAAGACACCAACCTACCTATTTGTGTTCAATTCTGCTTGCTTGATCTGAGAATAGAGACACGGGGCATCGGATTTCCATTCTGGGCAGCGGTGAGGAGAGAAGGAAAGGTAGTTCAGAGAGGAGACAGAGCCAGTTTAGCCTTTGGGCGTACAGGCTTAGTGGGCCCCAAGTGGTCATGGGCCCAGTGCTCCATCATTCACAATCATGGAGGCACCCCCAGTCTGTGACATCCGGGTATCTAGCCATGTCTAGGCTCACCAGTGTTTGGGGAGGCTGAGGTGCTCAGCTCCATGGACAGAAGCCAACACCCAAGAGTCTCCTGATCAAGACCCAAATGTCCTAGGATTCCTTTCTCCTTCTTCCACTCCTTCTTCACTTACAGAAGGGAAGAGAAAAGGAAACAAATATTTAATGCCTTTGTGCACTTGGCATTATGAGTTACTTCGTCTGTTTCTCGAAACATCCCTACAAAGGGAGATACTCGAAATTCCATTTATGTCGACAGAGGCTAACTTGCAAGGTCCCATCATTAGTAAGACAGCCGGGCCATCCAAAACTCTCCAGTCCATGATCACCTGCTAAATAAAGTTTAAACCAAGACCCTCTGAGCATTCAGGAGCTGGCTGTTAGAGAGGGGTGAGGCAAGAACGCTATTCAAGGAAGGGAGGTATGATTTTCTTTGAGAGGCAGCTCTGACCCCCGGGGTTCAGCTTGGCCTGACTTCCCACTCTCCCTCTCTCTTCTGTGATGAGAGGCCTTGAGGTGGCCAAGTGTTGAAATGCACAGGGAGGCCAGCCTGCCTCCTTCTGCTTATTTAGCACTTGGCTGGCACTCCCGATCTTGTTTAACAGCCGACAAGCTATTAGATCATGAGAGTATCTCAGTATCTCGGTTTGCTTTTCTGCAAAATGAGTACCGCAGCCTTCTCGTTCTGTGTGGACTTTGAAAAATAGCTGTTATTTGTATTGAGTGCACTAAGTGCATAAGAGCATTTCTTCAAAGCGAGTGGAAGCAATGTGACCTTCTCTTGGACAGGCTTGCTCCCCGGCTTCAAACACTAGTTCACGTGGGGGCTCCCGCCCCCTGAAACTCAGCAGGCCACCAAGTTTCATTTCCAGTGAGTGTCATTTAAAAGCCAAAGCAAGCTGACTACAAACTTTTTAACATGTACCTCTCATCTGCTCAGCAGAAATCCCTGTAACTTGTTAATAGCTCCCTTCTTATTTTTTTGTAGTGAAACCAATTGAGGCCTTAAATCAGTACCATTCGTTCCATCGTGGGCCATCTGAGAAAACCATTTAGAGTTGTAAAAAGTCATCTGCTCCATCCTGCACTTCCTGCTGCAGGGCGAGGGCCAGTGCCTGATGGAGCAGACCCACAACAGGACAGTGCGGTGTGTCGAACAGAGGGTCTTTTCGGGGACCCCATAAACACCAGATCTGGGAGAGCAAGGACGGACTTTCAAAGAAAGGAGACCAGATACATATCCCGTAAAACACAAATCTCTTTACAGCTGGAGTCAAGTTTCTCCATTTGTGCCACAGTACTCACTGCGCCGCAGCTCATAGTGTTTCAGGTGGAAGAGGAGGCAAATGGGTGTAGGATGCCGCTTGTGGAAAATGAAATCTCTGAATTTTCCCGGCAGGCCCCGGCGGCTAGGCCACTCAATGGCCCCAAAACAAGAAGTGAGAGATGTTCTTCTTTGTGCTTCTCTGCTGTCCACTCCCCAAACTCCTTTATATTAAAAGGATTCTTTGAAAAGTTGTTATTGGCCAATCCCGCTTTTGTGTAAGCTTCATCCTCAGACACAGATAGAACTCTGACAAGGATAGAAAGTGAAGCCTATCAGTTTGAGATGCTCTTCACGGATGAGGAGCATGAGGAGGCAGCTCGCGTCGCCTGTGGTCATGAGCTGGGCGGAGGCCAGTGGACCTAGACTTAGTCTGGGTCTTCTCCCTGCCACAGGCAGTGGCTGGCTTCCTTCTCCCAGGGGTATTTACCATGTTGGCCTTACCTCAATTCGTGGAACAAAAATCTTTCCACCAACTCTCTGAAAGAAATTTAAGGCCTGAAGAAGAAACAAAGAAGGAGAGTTTCCTGAAATGACTCTAAAGTCAGCTACTGTTTGCCGCTCTACCTTGGAAGTTCATTGGGGGAAGTTTTTGTTTGACCAAAGAAGAGATGATAGTAGTTGGGTTTTGTAAACATTTAACTCTGACAAAACTGTTAACAGAGCTAAGTGTGTAGTTCCAGTCAATTCTACTGCCATATTTGTGCATGTAGGCTGAGGCTAAAAAATCAACTTTGGGTTTCTCTTTGAGGTATCTGCCTCTCCATTTACACATCGGGCCCTCCTTCCTGGCACATCGTGGATGGTTCCTCTGGATCTCAATGTCTCTGGAATCCTGCTGGCTTTCTTCACATTTCTCTCGCTGATAAAAACCTTATTCCTGTTCCTTTCCACTTAAAATGTCCTTTACCCTTTGATATCAGCTCAGGTTCCTCACACCAGGCTTGTGGGGGAAGCAGGGGCTCTCCAGCAACTCTGGGAACTTCCCAGCCTCATCCTGAGGGAGGGATTCCATCCTGGGAGGGTCTCTATGGAGGACACAGCGGCCCCCCCATAATGGAGTTCAAATGAAAGGTCCAGCATCCCCAGCCATCATCACTGCCGGTGGGTGAGGCAAGAAGTGGCTGGTACCCTGCTGCTTCCTACCCCTGGGAAAGGAGAGGTTTGGAAAGGCCATTTTGTGGCTTCTGAGAACACAGTTGAAGTTGGCCCTTCATCTGTTGGTGCGTCAGTCATGAATCCAGTTCTAATAGCCACACGTCAGAGGAGCAACTCTTTCAAATACCGATACAGGGACTTTAGGAGATGAAAGGGACCCGGGGTTCCTCCAACCCAAAGTATGGTCTCTCTACGAGCAAAGCAGCATTGGCCTTAGAAATGCACATTCTCGGGCCCTGCCCCAGACCTATAGAATCAGAAACTTGGGGTGGTGGCTGGGGAGAATCAGCCATCAATTTTAACAAGCCTTCCAGGTGATTCTCATGGCCCTTAAAGTCTAAGAATTGCGTTTCTGGGTACTTTGAGGTAAGGAATTTGGGTTCTGTCATTGGTTTTCACCCCCTGGCCGTATATTAGAATCCTTTGATTGTTGTTTACTTGGTCTGGGGAGGGATCCTAAAACTTAAAGCTCGTAGATTCTCCTAGCTCCTCCTAACTTATCCAGTTCCATCTCTCATCTTCTGGATAGAGAAACAAACCCAGAGAAGATAAGGGATGTGCTCAGGTGGGCTCGGGTGTTAGTGCGGTGGAGCTGTCAGGACGCAGACCTTCTAACTTTGTGACCTGTCTGAACTCTTGCCCTCACAAATACCCCAAAGCCGCAGACTGCATTTATAGTCATTGTTCCAGTCTCTGAGACTGGACAGACCCTGACGGAGGGAGACTAGCAGACCCTCTGGATTATAAGGACTTAGTTACAGGTTAGCTTTGCTTTCTGCTAACCTAGCTCTTCTGGTTGTCCTCATAATATCTGCCATATGACAGAACCTCAGCCCAGTGCCTCCCTTCCCACCAGCTGGGCTCCTCCAAGGAGCTCAGCCCTGCCAAGGCCTCAACCTTGACGGAGTGCCCCATTTCCTCTGTGGGGATGGCCCCGAGACTTGGTATGCTGTGCTTTGACTTGGAAGACTACATATGGCAAAGTCAGCAACAATCCCAGGTGAAAACACACATTTAATGTCTTTCTACTGAGAGTCCGGGCAGTTTCATGGATGGATTTTCATGCTGATTACCAGAGGTCTTACTGGAAAGTGAATTTGGTGGTGAGAAATGGCAAAGTGAATATTGGAAGGGCTTATTTTTTTTATAGAATTTTAATGTTTATATTTGAGACATAGAGAGACAGAGCATGAGCAGGGGAGGGGCAGAGAGAGAGAGAGAGAGAGAGAGGGAGACACAGAATCCGAAGCAGGCTCCAGGCTCTCAGCTAATTGTCAGCACAGAGCCAGATGTGGGGCTTGAACCTACGAACTATGAGATCATTACCTGAGCTGAAGTCAGAGGCTTAACTGACTGAGCCACCCAGGTACCCCAAGGGTTATTTTTTTTTAAACAGGACTGTGAAGGCATTTACACACAAAAACAGATGTTTAGTGTTCTTTTGTGTCACCTCTGTCTTTTTTGGAGAGAGAGAGAGTGTGTGTGTGTGTGTGCATGTGCACACGTGCTGATGTGTGTGTGAACAGATAGAATCGCTTAGGTCTGCTGAGTTGAGAGAAAGCTATGGTTCCGTACAAATCATCCCGTCTTACATGTTTTTTTAAAATGTTTTTATTATTATTATTATTATTATTAATAGTTTATTGTCAAATTGGTTTCCATGTAACATCCAGTACTTCTCTCCACAAGTGCCACCCCCCCCATGACCATCACCCCCTTCGCCTTCAGCCCTTGGCTCGTTTTCAGTATTCAATAGTCTCTCATGATTTGTGTCCCTTTCTCTCCCCAACTCTCTTTCCCCCTTCCTCTCCCCATGGTCCTCTGTTAGGTTTCTCCTGTTAGATCTATGAGTGCAAACATATGGTATCTGTCCTTCTCTGCCTGACTTATTTCGCTTAGCATGACACTTCGAGGTCCATCCACTTTCCTACAAATGGCCAGATTTCATTCTTTCTCATTGCCATGTAGTACTCCATTGTGTATATATACCACATCTTCTTGATCCATTCATCAGGTGATGGACATTTAGGCTCTTCCCATGATGTGGCTATTGTTGACAGTGCTGCTATGAACATTGGGGTACATGTGCTCCTATGCATCAGCATTTCTGTATCCCTTGGGTAAATCCTGAGCAGTGCTATTGCTGGGTCATAAGGGAGTTCTATGGATAGTTTTTTGAGGAATCTCCACACTGTTTTCCAGAGCGGCTGCACCAGTTTACATTGCCACCAACAGTGTAGGAGGGCGCCCGTCTCTCCACACCCTCGCCAGCA
>NC_043707.1:43798650-43841041 GCF_006229205.1 Suricata suricatta
GGTTTGCATCCGGCCTGGACAGGCCTCTGTCTCAATGGTATTCACCTTTTATTTTTCAGGGGGCAGCACAGGCACTTCCCCGACCACCTCGAGCACTGGGACACCATCCCCTTCAGCCTCCTCTCACCTTTTATCTCCGTCCTGTTCTCCTCCAACATTTCACCTGGCCCCCAACACCTTCAACGTGGGCTGTCGAGAGGGCCAGCTGTGCAATCTCAACCTCTCCGATTACCCACCGTGTGCCCGCAGCAACATGGCTGCCTTGCAGAGCTACCCAGGGCTGAGTGACAGTGGCTACAACAGGCTCCAGAGTGGCACCGCTTCAGCCACTCAGCCCTCCGAAACCTTCATGCCTCAGAGGACTCCATCCCTGATCTCAGGAATCCCGACACCTCCCTCATTGCCTAGCAACAGCAAGATGGAAGCCTATGGTGGCCAGCTGGGGTCCTTCCCCACTTCCCAGTTCCAGTATGTCATGCAGGCTGGCAACGCCGCCTCCAGCTCCTCGTCACCACACATGTTTGGGGGCAGCCACATGCAGCAGAGCTCCTATAACGCCTTCTCCCTCCACAACCCTTACAATCTGTATGGATACAATTTCCCCACTTCTCCTAGACTAGCTGCGAGCCCAGAAAAACTGAGCGCCTCTCAAAGCACTTTACTCTGTTCTTCTCCTTCCAATGGGGCCTTTGGAGAGAGGCAGTACCTGCCCACGGGGATGGAGCATGGCATGCACATGATCAGCCCTTCGCCCAACAACCAGCAGGCAACTAACCCCTGTGACGGCCGGCAGTACGGGGCGGTGCCGGGCTCCTCCTCCCAGATGTCCGTGCACATGGTGTGATGGCCCCGGAGTCTCCGTGGGCAGATCCTCCTCTTTGGGAGCCCAATGCCTCTGAAGAACGGGAACTGTGTATTTGTTTTTTGTTTTTGTTTTTTTTTCTGGAGGAGGAAAGCACATCCCTAAGAACAACAAAAGACATTTAAGCCACTGAAGGATATGCACCGTGGAATCATCTCCGACTCAGTGGCCATTTTCCTGCCTTCCCAAACCTTAGTTTTCTAAAACGTTGTCTACTCCAGAGTGGCCTTTGAAGAAACTGAATAATTCTTTTATAATAATGTTAAGGGAGATGCTAGCATGTAGCAGCCATAAAAAGTTACCCCCACACAAATACAGACCTACCTACCTACCTACACACACACACACACACACACACACACACACACACACACACACACACACACTGACTTGGAACTGACTCTGTGGAGGGGGCCCAGGCGGGTGCTTTCACCAAAAACCGGTCTGTGTGCCACGCGAGATGGACTGGGCCCACAGCAGCTGCCAGCCCTCGTCCCTGCCGCTTACCCTGGTTCTGGAATGAACCGTGTATCCTGGAGCCCCGCCCCATCCACGAGGGTGGACAGACACCACTGCAGCTGGACTTGGCTTCCTGAAAGAGATGGCTTTGGAACTTTGGCTCTCCTCACTCGGCGTGAGGTCGCTGACGCTCCCTCTGGTACCTGCGGAAAGGCAGTAAGAGCAGCCGAACGAGAAAGGAAGCGAAGGAGTAGTGGGAAGAGAGAGGCGGAGAGCGAGACTGAGAGAGGAAGTGTGAGCAATGGTGAGAGGTCTAACGCACCGAGGAAATTGGTTTGGGTTTGTTTCTCCCCGTCCCCCCTGCAGGTTATAGAGAGTATCGTGGCGTTGCTGAGGAGGAAACCACTCTGGGACACTGGGCAGAGTCAGGGCACTGGAGAGAGGACCCGGGCAAGGAATGCACTTGGATCCCACAGCTCTGACCGCCGTGATCCAGAAGAGGGGTGCGCTGCCTGCGATTCCAGAACGCAGCCCGGTGGGGGTGGGGGAGCAGCAGGAGTGTGAAGAAGGAATGGTGTTATAATCCCGACAGATGATACCAAGAGCAGAGGCGACAAATCGAGGCCTGCCTTCCACTCGCTGGATCCAGACGCCTGCCCCGTAACCCCCGGGGCAGGGGAAATCCAGGCACGTTCCAGAGAATTGCAGATGGGCCTTTCTGCATCCTTCCACCTGCCCTTAGAGCTCCATTTTTATCAAATAGTTTATTGCATTTTGAAGTTTTGGGTTTTTTTCCTTTATCTTTCCCTTCCCCTTCCAATCCTTTAATGTTAAGAAAACAAAGTTTGGTGCAAGCTGAACTTTTTAAGTGGTGTGGAAATGCAAATATTACCAAGTAAAGTAATACAGATATTATTAAGATTTTTTTTGGTTTTGAGGTGATGTAGATAAATGTATTTATGTGCCTAGTGGGAATCCAATATTATGAATATTAAAAAAGGGGGCAATAAAAAGGGTATGTAAAATATGTATGAAGTAAAGGTGTATAAAAAATTTGCCCTTATGCACGGAACTGTTTCTAAGTGCCAAGCACAGAAAGCCGCTAAATAAAATCTTTGCAATTGTCTCCTGTCTGTTTGTATGGAAAAAGTAAATAGTCTGTGCATTTACATTACGCTTTGTAACAAGCACAACACTGTTCTCTACACCACGGAACGTGAACCCTGTAGAGACTTCGCGAAGTAGCTATTACCATGCTCACTGCATGCTTAGCAGCTGAGCTGCAGAGAGGTAGAGCGGGTTATCCGGGATCACAGAGTCTGATAGAAGAGACCAGGACTTGAAACCAGGTCTGACTCGGGGGAGGTTCGCACTCTGGTATGAGCTGCAGCGATCCTCCTCCGGGCCCCGTGCCCTGCGTTACACCGTTCTTTACATGACTCTCTCGTCTCAGCCTCCCACCGTTCTGTGAGAGACTATTTTTATCATCCTTTCATAGATCTGGAAACAAGCGTTCAAAACGTTCAGTCCTTGATTAAGGCCCTCCGGTAGCAAGTGGTTGACCTGGCCATGTGACCTCAGGGTCTGGCAGAGCCCCAGCAGTCCCATGAAGCACTTGGGCAATCAGGAAAGAAGTTAAATATGCTGGGGGAGTGAGGGGAGAGTGCCTCTGGGGCTGTTTAATCATAAGTTTATACCCTCCCCTTTAGACACACCACCACAGTACCGGAGGCCCGATTTTGAATTCGCATGCACCAAATGACTTATAAGAGACTAATAAAGTGCCTTGGGCTGTTCCACTTATAAATGCTTCCCCATATTCTCTCATTTGAGCCTCATAGTGTCCAGGAGAGGGTAGGAAGTATTGGTTTTGCAAATGGGAGATGTGGCCTCTTAAAAGTTGTGACCTGCCTGTAACTCAAAGAGGCTGGGAAGAGCGGGG
Organism: Suricata suricatta; assembly: GCF_006229205.1. NCBI lineage: Eukaryota > Metazoa > Chordata > Mammalia > Carnivora > Herpestidae > Suricata > Suricata suricatta. The sequence continues at coordinate 43,801,914 of NC_043707.1, forward strand.
CACAAACTTGAAATCCCCCGCTCTGCCTCTATCCTGGCCCATTTCTGATAAACAGTGACAGTGGGAGCCCACTGACCCATTTCACCAGGGCTTGATTTGGGGGGTCAGGCTGTCCACTACACATACGTTCACTGGAAATGGAGCTTGGTTTGGGGGGGGAGTAAAAACTTCAGTTGATCATTGCGTTGGTTTTATAAATAACTTCCAAGATGGGCATGCCAGTTAATTCCATTAGCAAGCACAAAGTTGCCGGCTTAGCTAGGACAATGGCCCTCCACTGGGCTGGACCGCCCATCTCTGGATTGCGGGCGCGACACATCTCCGGACCTAAACAGGCACGATTTACTTGGAAATCTTGCAGTCAACCCTGGCTTCATAATGGTAGACAGAAAACAACTACCTATAAAGCTTACAGTTATTTCTTTCTGATTTTGCAGCATACCAAATATGCACTGGCCTACTAGTGTTTGAGGTTTTAGGTAACAGATAAGCATAATATGCCAAGGAGCAAATGTTACATAAAAATTTCCATACTTCCACTGAACAGTAAATAATAATTTCAATAATCATTCAAGAGTGTTAATTACAGAAACTTCCTATAATTTGTATTAGTTAAAACAGTCCAAATCAATTACATCTCACATATGACATATGTTTCTCTCTATAAATGAGAAAGTAATAAAAGTATTTATTTTAACAAATGGGATAAAGAATTGTCAAGACTATGCTCTACCTAGTTCTCCTTAAGTAATGGTGTGAATTCATTATAATTGGCAGGCTGATTACATATATACAAAGAGCAAGTAGAAAGCCATTCTGCTCTCATTCATGTTTCTGGAGGAAAGGCTGTCTTGTTCCTCTTTGCACCATTGGGAAGTTTGTGACCTAGTATAGAATCTCAATACATAGTCGTTCTTGCTGATGAATTTGTCCACCAGACCTATTTTTCAAGAATAGTGCAAAATGGTTGCATGGCTGAATAATCATTCACTTCAAATGAATGGGCACAAATTAACAAAGATTTATTCTTCATATAGTATTCCATGGCAGATTAATGTAAATTTAATTTCGATACTAGCCCGCCAGGATCCACTATACATAATGGAGTGGTAAAAAGAAAAAAAATGCACGTCATAGTTTCTTTCTCAAAAGGGTTTGCTTTTCAGGCAGTCATGCACCTTGTTGAGCAAATGATACAAGAGACTAAAAATTCAGAGAAGATGCTCAGTGTAAGAAGGTGAGGTTGGAACTGTTTTCACTAGTTGAGCTTTGAATGATACTCAGAATTTTTATAGAAGGAATGACAGGCTAAGAATCAAGTAACTTAGAAATCAATAAAGTAAGTATGTTTGGAGGAAAAAATGATAGCATCTCAATTCAAACCTAGTAATTTAATAAAACAAGACATTCAGAACCTTCTTGTAGCCTATAGACTAATATCCTCTTCTATGAAATTTTTTATCATTAGTGGGAGTATAGAGATGAAAGGCCAGAGCTTCTTGGCTGATGCTAAATGTTTAATTTATTGCTTAGCACTTGGAGGATTTCTGAGAAGCTCTGCTGTAACAATTTGCATTCAGTAAACTAAAGGAGAGTTGTCCTCCTAAGGAAACCCGGCCACAAAGATCCATTTTCACAAAGCTTTTGTGCTTACGATTGTCAGTTGGTGATCTGATTTCCAGAGAGGGCCATGCCTGTGACAGCTTCATTCATTCATCTGGTTCAGTTTCAATAAGCATGTATTTTACGCCTATTCTGTGTCCAGCACTGCCCTGGACATGAGGATGTAGAGGTGAACAATTTGATACGTTCCTGCCACAGAGGAATTCATGGTCTGGTGAGAGACTGCTATGGGATATGGGAGCAAACAAATGAATAATGTACTCGCAGGCTGCAAGAATCATTTTGAGGTAATTACAGAAAATAGGAATGTTGAAGAGTCATTGGAGAATGAGGATGGAGACTCTTTTAAATAGGGTTTTCTATGGAGGCTGCTCTAAGGAGATGACGTTTGAGCAAGTACAAATGTGGCAGCTGCCTCAGAATTTGCTTCTCCAACTTAACACTGAAGGCAGCCATATCCCTACCGAAAGATGCGCTCTGCTAGTCTTGCATTTGCCAAGGCTGGGTATTTTTGTTCTTCCCAGGGCTTTGCAGTATCATCCCTTATTTGCTGAAGCCTGGCTGCTGGCCTTCTGGGACTGGGGCCATCTAGAGACTCCTCAAATTTGAATCTCTCTTCTACATGGCCCCAGTAATTTCCTATTTTCATGACTTCCTTGGCTGAGGATAAGAGTCATCCCTTCTATCTGACTTTGTTAAAAGGTTAAAACAAGTGATCAATCAATTAATTACTAACAATCAGGTAAATGATGAATGACAGTGAAACGTATTAACTATGGCTTGGTATTCTATAATTTCTCTGAACTGTTTTATGTAATATGGAGACATAGAAAGTGTCTACCTTCACGAAGATTTCAACTTAGTTGAGGAGTCAAGAAATTATGCATGTGAAACAGTTAACAATGAAAGTATTACATTTGTGGTAAAGACCATGTATTCTGTAGAAGTTGAGAAGGAAACAGATTTTTATTGAGTTTTTATTACATGTTATGATTTGTGCAAGTTTATCCCATAATCCTTGCAACTACTCCACAGAATCTGTATTTCAATCCCTATTTTATAGATGGGGAAATAGAGACTCACAGAGGTTAGCAATGTGCACAAAGTCACAGAGCTTGTAAGGAACTAAGACAGGGCTGCAGCTCAGGTCTTTGCACTACTGTGTTTTTCTGAAAACGAGATTCAAGGGGGCTGTAATAAAGATGGAAGTGTTCATGGAGAAGGCTGAATTTGAATTGTTGTTTGAAGAACTGGCAACCATGTAAACTGAGGAGAGCGACATCAGGGTGTGAGCGTGGGAGGAGCACAGTAAAGACAAGTATTTTCTACATTATGGCGGTGGGCAGTGGGGACAGGATGTTCACCTTCTTAAGTCAAATCTCCAGTCTCTTCAGTTAAACGTTCTCCCTCCTCCTCCTGGTACCATGAGTCCGGATTTCCTTTTTGTATGTGTGCTGTCCTGGCTCTGTAACATGGGCAATTCGGGATTTCCTCCAGTGTCTCAGTGGGAGCCTTCATCCTGCAAAGAACCAGTGGGGGATGGGAGATGACAGAAGAGTCAGGCTACATCCCCCTCACCCCGCCAGGGCCCCTAGGTAAAGCTGACTGCCACAATCCCAGCGACGAGGTCTGCATGGAACCCCTCGCTCCTCCAGCCAGCCATGCAGTGCCACGTGGGACTGTGAAAGGGGATCTTGCTGTTTAAGGCCGAGAAAACATTCATCATGTTTTCCCTCTTAGCTCATTTTACTGCTCATAGCACTCATCTTTTATGGGCCAGCCTAACGGCATTTCCCACTTCAGATGCTTCCTACTCACATGTTCTGCTTTTATTAGACTTTGCTGCAGGCCCTGCAGAGGCATGGAAACTCAAAGAGGTTTTGAGTCCTTTTTAGTAGTTTCACCCAGGGAAGCTGATGTGGACAAAAGGGGACTGGCAGAGGACTGCCAGGTCAGCCCTCCAGCAGTTCTCATGCTAGGAGACATTTCTGGACTCCGTGAAGAGGATTTGTGGAGTCTTCCCCTTCTTGCCACATTGCACATCCTTCCTTTATCGATGGCAGGGAAAGCCCCTCCTAAGTTGTCTGTGGATCATGTAACAGCTACACTCTCGAATAGTAATGCATTATTGTTGATTTCTCATTCATTGCCCCATCCAACATGGGCTTCCTGGTTAGGTAGCTCTCCTCCAAGCTGTGATTCCAGGAACCGAACTCCTTCCAGGCTCTGCTATCTTCAACACATAAGCTTGGTACCTCCCCATTCAGGTAGCCGATGGAGAAAGAATGGAAACTTGAACATGGAAGATATTTATAAATCAGGCCTGACACTGGGAAATAGTCTAGTTGAGTGTCTAGGGAGAAAAGGAAACAGATTTGTAGGTATCGGGGAGAGCCTGCAAGCACCTAAGTGACCTAGACTCGCTTTCTGAAATCTGCTCTTCCTGTAAACCCAGCTGGTAAAGGTAAGTCTAACTTCTAGTCCCAGCTTCTTGAATGTTTGGCAAAACTATTTGGAGCATTAGACTACGTCACTAGAGGTCAGTTCATCAGTAAGATGTATCTTTCAGTAGGCGTTCTTTCCCGTTCTCTTAAAACATCTTGAGGATTTATGCAATGTAGAATGAACTTTCCCATGTGGTAATAACTATAGAACAAGAAAGATTCTTCAACTGCTTATTGTTACATGCCAGCAATATTATTATTATTATGCTCATATAATATATAAGAGAAAAACTACAGAGGCTAAGAATCTTACACAAGGTCACACTCAAGCCGTCCCATTCAGAGTTTGCACTGTTAATTACTAGAAGTTAGTTAATTTAGAGCAGGCTTTTTGTTTTTATATTTATTTCCTTGGGCAAAATGCTGTGAATGCTGTAGGTGAGTCATATATTCCCTGCCCTAAAAAGCTTATGGTAGAGAAGGAATCAGTTCTTACTGTGTTTCATCCAGAAAGATCTCAAGCATGACACTGTAGTGTTAAGTGCCTAACAACTAGCTTTCTTTTTTCATTGTAATGTAAGTGCCCATTGGTAAGGTTTTGATTGGTGAGGCATCCATTTCAAAGACATCCATCTACAAACATATTGCCAGCTACAGAACTAAAATAAAGGCCATCCCAATGAAGTTCCCCATTTTAGAAAAGCCCACTGGAGTGACGCTGCTTTTCTTTTCCTGTGTTCCAGTTCCTGCTCTTAAGTTTTAAATTCACCAATAAACAGTGAACCTGTGAACCGCTAGGCATCCTACCAGTGGCCCCAGCAAAGGCAGAGCCTCAGGTCAGGACCATGTCCCCATGACCTCACTGTGTGGCTCTGGCACGCCATGTCCCTTCTAGGGCCTGAAGGTTTATTCAGTGTGCCCTGATGGTTGTTTCTGAGGTGTATCATGCAATCACAAGAACCACAAGGGCTGGTCCAGCCACAAAATTGGCTCCAGTCAATCAGGGAGATGTCTGCAGGGGTTTGCCAAGAGTAGTAGGGACTCAAGTGACTGCCCCAGGCATCACTATCAATAGGCTGAGGTGAACACAATATGAGCATGGATATGTAAGCCATCTCAAGAGTGTCAGGATCATCTTCTACTCAGCTTGTGGCTTTGGGGGTCTTCGGATGACAATTTCCACCCCAAAATAGGAACATGGAAAGCCTTGTCAAGTTGTGTTCTGAGCAATCCCAAAAGAGCCAGTAAAATCCTCCTATATGACTTCCAAACTGGGGTTCTGGAATGAGGCTTTGTCTAATCCTGTGACAGCACCAGATTTTGGCCTCAGAATACTGCCAGCGATGCCCGTCAGAAGGCTGAGTGAGGTGCCCAATACAACAAGTCAACAACCATCTTGTCCTCTCACCAGTCAGTCTTCTTTTCAGAGAACTCGTTTAGCAATCCCATCATCCAGAAATGGTTTCCAGAAACACCTAGGCAACTGCCACAGGTTCCATATCCCATTACCAGAATCTGCTGGTCTGTGGAGGATTTTGTGCTTCACCAATAGAGTCTTTTCCCTAAATGTTGGTTTTGTTTCTTTGCGATATGGGCTTACATACATCTTCTCATTAAGGTCTCCAGGCCCCACTTTAAATTGGGGTCATTCTCCTGAAACATGGCCAGGGAAAAGCTTCCTTAACCATTCAGAATTAGAGAAGATCAAGGCCCTACTAAAACAATCAGGGCAAATGCCAGAAAGTCCAGAATTGGAAAGAACCATTTTTCTGCTCAAAGCCTTAGGATGTAAGACTCCTTAAGACTTAAACACTTAAGAACATCCTTTATTATGTAGCTAAACAGAGCTATTCTCAACCACACTGAAGGTGCTGAGATTGGCAAAGATTATCTCTGGGGCTCCCAGTCTGTATCTAAGACTGAAACATGCTTTTGTGGTAGCAGTGTGGCCAGAAAGTTGATACAGAGGGTTAGGGGCTCATAAGTCATAGCAGACATTTTGGTTTGATAATGTCTATGAAGATCAGCAGAGCCTTTGGGGAGGATTTACGGAAGATACTGTCAGAGAATATCAAGCTGTATACCAAATTAAAGGGCAACCCCTGCTATATAACGATCACCACTTCAGATAGCTGTGAAATTAGGTGATTAACTAGTTGTTACTTAACCTTCTAATTTCTGTATAAGTCTAATGACATGAAATAGAAGTTGGGGTTTTGATTTTTTACTTTGCTTTTCTGTTTGGAGTGTCATTGTAACTACTGTATTGTGAATGATGGAAAATAATTGCATATGTTAAAAAAATAAATTGTGTTATATTCAAAAATAAAAAAAATAAAAAGAAAAGAAAATGAATAGAAAAAAAATAAAGGACAACCCAAAGTGACTGTTACATTTTTCGTCTCTTACAAGATGAAAGCATGGGGAAAATCAGTCATCTCCCTCAACGTGGCCCGTCCACAAGACATGATATATCAAATTACCCTTTGAGTGCTAAACTAATTAGTCTTTCTGTAGTGACAACTTCAGTTGGGTGTGTATTCTTCTATTTGAATGTCAACACAAGCCATACTTAATATTCCACAGGAAAGTAATACTGACAACAAAATGACTTTCTGAAACAGAAGCAATTCACATGACTGGAAATAATATTCACCCAAACTCATTCAACCAAACCTTCAACAATGGCTCATCAACATGAACAACTATTTTGTGCAGGACATAGTGCTAGGTGTCAGTAATGCATGGATAAATGAGAGATAGCCCATACACTTTAGGTACTCACAGTCCAGTGTGGAGACAGGCCATAAACAGAAACAATTGTTGTAGTGAGGAAATGCTATAATGGAGATAAACATGGATGCTATGGGAACACAAAAGAGAAGCAGTTGGGTCAGTCCAGAGTTGGAGGAAGACTTTCTAGAGATGATGATGGATGGCTGAAAGTAAGAGTGCTTAGCATAGATACAGGATAAGTGGAGGACCAGTGATTATCATCAGTTGGCCTATAGTAATGGTCCAAGGAAATGTGGGTGCCCAGTGCCACATGATGCAGTAGGCCTGTGAAATTCTGGGAAATTTCATGTCAAAGGAAATAGCTCTGGAATGGTAGAAAAATAACAACACATGGTCTAAGATTTAGAGTCCAAGGGAGTAGGCACCACTGGATATATGGAAGTTCATTTTGATAAAAAGTAGTGGGCATCTCAAAGAGCTACAAGAGGCAGTGTCATGGAGAAAAGGCAGGGCATACATCGTCTTGCCATATCCTTTTACTCTGTAATGGTCCCAGAAAACATTGCAGGAACCAAAGCAGAACTTCAACCCCTCTTGCATATACGGAGAGCAATACCATGCATGCCCACGTCATCGTCACACCACGAACCTGATGACGCAAATGTGTGCAAACACTTAACCCACCATAGAAAAGCCAAGCACAGAGTGAAAAGGTCACTTGTGGGAAGGTGTGAGATGTGTGAGGAAAGCCAAATCACAGAAGAGTTACCCATGCAACAGCCAAGTCAAGCAAGATTCAACAGGGGCTGGGGTGCCTGTTCAGGCATTTCATAAGCCTACACTCAAGAGTGCTAGCAGAACCCAGAGATCCAAAATTATGAGTTATTTAACTTGGCCTCTAGCATGACTAGCTCTTTTGTGACTTGGCCGTTCTTGGGGATGTCACACCTTGATCCTGTTGCACTTTACCAAAGAATATTTTTTTAGGTGCATTTTATACTTTCAATGACATAGTCCTTTTTGTTTAGGGAAATAATTAAAGAAGAACCAGCAGTACAGGATTTATTCATTCCAGCTCATTATCTCGGAAAATGCTGCTTTGCAAAGAGTTGTCCTGTAGGAGCATGAGCTGTAATGGGACCTGCTGGGCACACAAACCATCCTTTTCCTCCCACTGCATTAACCAGTAGATCTCATCAGAACCAGGAGACATGAAGGAAGAGATGGGGGACTGTAAAGTAACCCTTAGATGTAGCCGAAGTGCATTAATTTTTGTTTTCAGCTCTCCTCAGTGGATGGGATTTATAGGACTTTTAAGCCTGAGGCTGATCATCCGCTCCAAGAAAGCACAGATTTCACAGGCTGTCCAAGCACAGAATGGAGTGCTGCTGTGATTAGAAGAGAGCAGGAAGCTGGCCTGAAGACAAGACCCAGAAATCTGGAATATTGAGAAATGATCAGAGACTCTTGTAGAGCCTGGAGGCAATGACTCTCCAGGAGTCTAGTCTTCTAACTCACTTTTATAGGTCAGGAGATGACAGAATGAAATGCACTCTTATTTGATTTCCATTGACTCCCTCCTGGAAGCAGAGATTTTATTAGCATGTTTTGCTTCTAAAGAAGCTACAGGCTTTGGGCCACATCCAATTTTTTTTTCCTTTTCTTTCTCCCCCTGCTTCATGGAAGGCAGCACACAGGGAACACACCCTAGGCATATTTTTTAAAGGCCTGGATCTGAGCCTTTGGTTCTATCATGTATTAGCTGTAAAATGGAGATCATAATCTACTTCCTAGATTGCTAAAAAAATAATGTAATCAAAAGCCATACTCTCAGTGAGGGCTGTAGAACGGGCACTTGGTAAATAAATGATAGCTGTGCTAGTGCTGGTCCCTCTGTCTTCCTGATAGAAAATAACATGATAGCAAAAGCCGGACATGATTAGAAGAGAGTGACTGCTGGCCCCCTCAAAGCTGGATGGGGGACTGTGAGCCCGTGACGATCTCGCGGAGGTCAGACTACAACTGGTGCAAGTGCCTGCTTTGTCAGCTGGGGTACCTAAGAGTCATGGGCCACTGGGTCATTCATGAGGATGAGTGGGGCATGGATGGGCTGAAAAGGTAGTAGATTCAAGTTCTAGTCCTGCCAATGGTCAGCTGTAGGACAGTCTTCAGGCCTTTCTGGACCTCACTTTCCGGTCTTAAAAATAGAGATGTCACAAGAGGTGATGTTTAGGGTCTCTGCCATCTCTAATGCTCTGTGAAACATAGCTGGATCTCGTCTGTGACTTTTGTCAATCTTTGCAGTGGATTCTGTTTAAAGAAATAAGTGAAAATAAGTGAAAGAAACAAGATCAACCATAAACTGACAGATTTCACTGGTGTAGAAAGTCAGACTTGAGAACCTGGGTATCTCCTCTTCCCCAAGCACTTCTAAATGCTTCTTTTTAAAAAAATGTTTAATGTTTATTTATTTTTGAGAGAGAGACACAGTGTGAGTGAGGGAGGGACAGAGAGAGGGAGACACAGAGTCTGAAGCAGGCTCCAGGCTCCGAGCTGTCAGCTCAGAGCCCGACGCGGGGCTTGAACTCCCTGACCGCGAGATCATGACCTAAGCCCAAGTGGGACCCTTAACCGACTGAGCCACCCAGGCGCCCCAGCACTTGTAAATGCTTCTTGATCAGTTTTTATTGAAATATGTTTCTTTTTCATAAAGAAGACATTTACTTTACTTAAAGGCATTTAGTTGCAAAGATCCCTGGGTCTAGAACCAGAACTCAGTTCCCTCCCTTGCTGGTACTGAGCTTCCCTGAACCTCAGTTTCCTTCAGCTCTGAAAAAAAAATACTCATTTCTCTCTTTAATGTAAGAAATGGGAAGGACTTAATTACATGGGTCTGAGCGCTGTTTATAAACTATACACACATTATATAGGCTCTCCTAGTAAATCATAATATTCAAGGATAGGAAGAGTTTTTCTTTTATATTCTTGATGGCATATAGCATGGTACTGGAGTCACAATGCATGCTGTAGTAATTAATTCACTTGATAAAAATTAAGTATTTTCTTTTTTTCTTAAGAATTAAATACTTTCATTATATTTTAACCTTTTTAATTTACAAAATTATTCTTGCTTGCTGTAACAAAGTAAATTGCAGAAGCATATATTTAATAGAATTATTTTTCTTCTGGCATGCTGTTATTAATTGTTTGGTATGTATCTTTCTAGATTCTTTTCCCAAGACTCCTTGGTCCACACACTCATATGGCCACTCACACTTACACATGTGTTCACAAAGGTTTGTATTTCCTTCTTTTCTTCAACTGTGACACTATAAGTAGTGCTAATAGCATACATATTATTCTATATATATCTTTTAAAAACCATTTTAATTTATCCTATAACTGGCTGTATACTATTTCATCAGATGAATACACTATAATTTATATCCAGTTCTCTCCAGGTAAACATTTGGTTTGCTTCTGTTTTATTTATTTATTTATTTAGCCAGCTCAAATAGTGCCAAAATAAAACTTTTAAATATATGTTTTGGCCACTTGTAGGCATTAAATCTTAGCTAATCCTAGCTCTAGCCTTTACGGGTTGAGTCTGCTGGAAAATTATGTTGGATTCCAAAGATAGACTTGGCTCTTAGCAACTTATCAAGGCTTCTTCAACTGTCTCCTAATCCTCAAATGAGTAAGGCTTACTCAACAGCTGCCACCAGCCCTGGTTTCCCCAAATGGATCATTGTGGGTTTCAGAGGGCCTGACTGTGAACACATTGAGCGCTGGCTCCAGTCACCTCCCCCTCTCTTCCACAGGTGCTCGGGTGCAGGGCAGGGCTCTGTCTCTAACCATACATAGACAATTCTAGCAACAGCTTGTCTGGCATCTGTTTCACCAGGTTCTTAATCTCAGCACCATTAGTAATTGACACCATAAATAAGATCACCGGTGAGTGCTTGGAATCTTGGGATGGGCCAGGAATTTGACCTGGAGATTCTGGGGGATCTGACAAGAGTAGTCTTGTGGTAAATTAATATCTGTGGCAAAAAAAAGGGTGACTCTAGCACATAGCTGAGCGGACACGCAGGTTTCCCATCCTGGAGGTGCTCCATAAATAAGATAAAGTTTCCTGACCTATCTCTGGGATTATTTGTAGTCATGGTTACAGCATGTGGTAACTACAAGTCCCTTCTGTGACTCGGGGTGTGGGGCTTCAGACCTCAGGCTTAAGGCCAGAGATTGCAAACTGCTGGTATCTTGTTCTCCAATGTGAAATGCTAAATGTTTAGAAAATAATTTTCCAACATTTAAAAATTTGGAGATTTTACATAAAGGTCTAGAGTTTTGGTACTTCTTGGGAGAAAAAACAAAGGAAAATTTGGTAACATTGAAGCCTCAGGTAGGTACCAAGTAGGGCCATCCTCTCAGAAGGGTCATGAGCAGGGTCTTTATCTGGTCCGCTACACTGGTATTTGAGTCTGTAACTTCTGGCCTCGGGCTTGGATGTGATGACATTTATAGCTCAGAAATTGTTACTACCTATTGCTAAGTAGAAGAGCTAACCAATCACACAGTATGAATGTAGTGGCAAGCTTCATAGCCCCCAACTCTCAAATATTTCTTTTTTCATTTACCTAGAGGGCAAAAATGCCAACATTAAGATTCACTTAATAGCTAACATCTTTCCTTACAGAACCATTATCCCTATCCTAGAAATAAACAGAGGCCCAGAGGGGTAAAGTAAATGCCAAGGTCATAGAGGTAGTCGGTGGTAAAGTTGGTATTTGAACACTCTCCAGATGTTGTGGTGGGAATCACTACACCTCACTTCATCAGTCCCTTCCAAAGATGAAAATGTCTCCCAGTAAAAAGAGATTTGGAGTGCTCATCAGCTGATACCAAAGGAGAGTTGGTTGAAGGTCACGTTTTTAGATTATAAGTCCATGCGGGCACAAAAGGCGCCTGAAGGGAGGTGGAGGAGGCACTGAGAGGAAACTTCCATTTGCACATTGGTCCCACACAGAAAGAAGGGCATGGAAAGGGCCCTGATGTTAGGAGGGTGAGAGTCAAAGAACAGTGTTGCTATAAGAAATAGGGACTTCTGATCAAGAGCAGAATGCATATCCTGAGGACCCAAAGGAACCAAGGCTTACCAGCACAATCAAGGGGATTTTTGGTGAAATATGGGCAGTCAGGTTGGGGTTAACATAAAAGTGAAAGTTGAAACTGTGAATAAATGATAAACCTCCTGCTAGAATGTGCTCAACTATCTAATCGATGCTTAAAAGGACAGACATGAGAGGGAAGAAAACATCTCGGTGTCTAACAAGCTCCCATTTTCTTCACCAAGGAGAGATGTTTGAATGTTATGAAGTGCAGAACAGATAGAAATAAAAGGGAATGGAAGGCCATGCTAGGTGGGAAGACAGAATGAGAGTCCCAGAGAGAAGGTACACACGGCTCGGTGGGAGGAACTTGAGTTTTGGAATTGAACAGACTTGGGTTTGGCTCCTGACTCAGCCTGAGTCTGGTTGTGTAACCTTGGTCAACTTTCTTCTCTGAACTTCTGTTTTCATGGTTGGGATTAAATAAGGTATGTGTGTTAAATGCCTGGCACAGGGCAGACCCTCATCACATAGCTGAGTGGATACGCAGGTTTCCCAGACTGGAGGTGCTCCATAAGTGAGATAAAGTTTCCTGACCTATCTCTGGGACTATTTGTAGTCATGGTTACAGTATTTGGTAGCTATAAGAGCTTTCTGTGACTAGGGGGGTGGGAGTTCAGACTTCAGTAAGTTCAATTCTTTAGATATAAGTGAATCGCACTCTGGGTACTGGAAGAACTTATGGATGATATTAAGCAACTGTCATTCGTAGTGGTTAAGAAATCATGGATATTGAGAGAATTCCTAGAAAAATTGGAGAAGGGCCAATGCCATTATTTTGAAAGGGGAGTTGGAAGGAAGAGGGTTTCAATTGTATATACTTGGTGTCTATCCTGGGCCAAATTTTGGCATATGTTAATTACCAGATCATTTGAGAGAAAGACAGCAAATGGTTTAGAAAAAACAACAGACAGTTTAGAAAAGACAGCAATGATTACTAGGAGACAGCTAGAATTGCTAAGGAAAAAAAATGATTTCAAGTAAATACCATTTTTACTTCCTGTCAGAATTACTAATTGATTAGGAGAAAGCTATGGATTAATCACACTACTGATGTAACATTTGACAAAGCTTTCAAGATATTTTGTGAACAAGACAATGAGACTGGATTGAGTGACAATATAGTCCAAGTGTGTAGAACTCAAACACTGAGTAAGTGGACTGCTCTCAATTCTTGAGGGAGCCCCCAGGGCCACACCACAGGGTCCTCTATTTGGACTTCTCCTCATTGACACCTTCATCAGGAATTTGGATGAAAACAAATGACATGTCAGAAAACGTGTAGTTCATATGAAAAGTGGGCCATTAATGAAAATTTGGAATTACAATTAAAAACTTAATAAAATTGTATACATATATATTGCCAATCCTGAAAATGGGCCAATAATGAAAATCGACCAACTCCTCAGAAGTACTTATTTATTTGTACTTTTCATTCCAAAGTTTTCATTTCAAAGTACAGTAAGGGGAAGGACTATGTTACAAGAAGCACACACACACACACACACACACACACACACAATAATAATAATAAATCTGTTTTTCTCTTTCTTTTCAGAGTTGTTGACTAGAATTTCAACGTAAGTCCAAAAATGTTGTGACTCCTCAAACGGTAGGTTCAATTTCAGGCTGAAGTGACTAGATCAAGTGAGATAAGACCTTGGACTCCAGGTCTGTGGTACAAGTAATTGTGGAAGTAGTAGTGATGAAGGTGTTTGCTAGTGGTAACGGCAGCTAATATTTATCAAGCACTTTCTCTATACCCGGCACCGTGGCTTTACATGAATGGATTAGCCTAATATACAGAGCAGTATTAGGAGAATGGCTGAAATGACTCTAAAATCTTAGTGACTTAATATAATAAAATTTTATTCTTGTCTTTGTCTTACAGGGATAGGGGAGAGTCAGGGGTGAGGGGATATAGTCATGCAGAGACTCAAGTTCTTTCTATCTTATGGCCCCATCTTCTTCCAAGTCCTTGAAATAATCCTCATTCAGCAGCCAGGTAGAAAAAGAGAAGAAAGATCACACACAAGAAATTTTTGTGTATGGGGTGGGGGAAGAGAATATCTAAAGGTGGTAGGTATCACTTCTGTCCACTTCCATTGCCTGGGACTGTCACATGGCCTTGCCTAAATTCAAGGAAGATTGGAACATGTACTTTGGCTGTGTGCCCCAGGGGATGAACAACACAGACACTGGCAAGCACAAAAAGTCTGGATTATTTCTTTAAATATTCAGCACACACCTAGGAGGAAGATACTACAGTGAATCTCATTTTAAAGAAGAAACTGATTCAGTGGTGGCACCATTCATATCTGGGTATTAATCTTGAAGAAGAATAATGGGAAGTTACATATTTCAAAGAAATAGGACCAACCTCTTTATAAATGTCCTCTAAGTTTGACAGAATTGTTTATGTATAACTTGGAAAGGAGAAGCCAAATGGATGCTAGGATAAATACCTTCAAATAGTTAAAGAGTTTACTTGAATTTGAGGTAGAAGAAATGATTTTTCAGAAGTTGGACTCATTCTTTAAAGACACAATTCCTGGCATTGCTAAGAGCTCTCTGTCCCCGAAGAGTTCCTGTGGAGGCAGAAGTAACTTTGAAGAATGTTGTTTAAGTGACTCTCAGATTGGGTAGAAGGTTTGGTTCTATGACTTTATGGGGAGAAAAAAGGACACTATGTCTATTTAAAATTTGTCCACTGGCTTCCAATTTCTCAGTTGGCATCATGAATGGAAATAGGCTCCTACAAATTTACCAAGCAACACAGTAAAATTTCTTTAATTTTGATTAACTGAGCCAGGTGTGTATGTGTGACGTCATGGTGGTGGTGGTGAAGAGGAAGGAGTATAGAAGAAGGCTGGTCTGAATTAGGTACTAAGAATGAATAAAATAGTATTAAAATTTTTGGTTTTATTCTATTATTTTCAACCTGATTAAACTATGTTATATCTGCTTTTGGTGAATAAGTCTAACTTACTGTGTGTGTTTCTTCTTTGACAAATAAATCAAGCTTCTAAATGAGTAAATGGATTTTAGTTTTCATTCAAGTGGGTTAATAACAAATTCTCTCCTTTTCTTGTTTCCCTACCCCCCATTCCCCAACTAATTGGTTTAGACCATCTTTCTTAACATGTACTAGAAATGCCAACTAAGTTTCAGGCCCTGTTCTAAACATCAAAAACTGAATTAGGAACATTTGAGTGAACGAGAAACATATATTACAATTAATTTTTTTCCTTAAGGTAACTCTTTGAAGAATTTCTACTAAAACCTCATTTAGGTGAGAACAACAAAGTAGAACAGAATTTACTTTGGATACATTACTTTAGATTACTTATATTCACACCTAGTTAGGGCCAGAGCTCTTGTTCTCTCCTTCCACTTTCTTCTGCTCTGCCCACCATTGCTTGTTTGACTATGTGTTTTGGTGTGTGATTTTCCCCTTCTCTCTCCCATGAATGGGGCTCTGGAGCCTAAGAAAGGTTGAGAGGAAGTGTATGGAGCTGGAGGAGGACATCGAGTTGCTAGAATAATGATTTGTTGAAATGACTAACATTTTCTATGAATCATTTGAAGGACTTTATTGGTGTTTGATGGTGAGCCAGTCTTACTGGAGGAGGGCAGAAGGCATGGGCTGAAGTTCCAGCTGGTCTTTCATAAACTATGAAAAATCTGGGAATGTGGCTTAATTTTTGTGAGTCTCAATGTTCACATTTTAAAAATGGGAATAATAAAGTCACCCAACTTATCTTCACCCACTTGTCAGAGTAGTGGGTCAACATTGTAACGCACATGAACATTCTTTGTAAGTAAGAAGCTGCTTTCCTCCTCCCTCACCTTCATGTCCTTCTTTATTTCTATTTTCCCTTCTTTTATTTAAAAATCATTTCATGCACCCAGTACCAAACAGTATTTCGCTTTTGAGCATTTTCCCCCCCTTGAATGACCCTTAATGTATGGAAGGAATTATGTCTCCATGGCTGAAGGAGTCTCCTCAGGAGACGAGTTGAGCATCAGTGGAGGCATTCTGTGGAAATATTTTGCTTCCTCAGACAGGACAAAGGCATCTTCAAGCAGATAGATCCTTTGTGTCCAGGACCAGGCAGAGCTGCAAATTCCACTGAAACCTGTTCTGATATTCAAGAAAGCAATGGCTCAAGAATAATTTCTTTCACATTCTAGGAAGATATTAGACTAATTGAATTCCTTGCAGGTAAAAGGCAAGAGTGGATCTGGCTTTGGCACCAACTCAACATGAAGTTTGATGTGGGAACTATAAAAATGTACTATGAAAATGAACAACCCTCCAAATACAGGGAGAATAACTGATCAGGAGCCTAAGTGTTGCACCCTCAAACCCATCGCCTCATTCACACGAGGCCACACCACCCATGAGCTGCTGCTAGGATATCAAGGCAAGCCCATTTCTGGGTCGTGTGGGACTCTGATGACAAATGACTTTGTCTGGCCCAAGGACTCCCCAGTGGTCTTAAAGGATCTTCCTTAGATGGTACAAGAGACTAGGACACTTCCACTCAACTTTCTCTCACTTTTCCTTTCACTCAGAATTACATTCACTTTCTGCTTTGAGGGTGTTCTGGTCTGATAGCTCTTCCATCTTTTTTCTGGCTCCCTTTTCATTTTGCTCTCACAGGCATTTCCCCTAATGAAATCCTTGGATATATAGTTCCAACTTGACTCTGCTTTTCAGAGGACCTAGAACAACACACTTGGCAGATCATTTAAACCTTTCTGTGTCAATTTTTATATCCTGCAAATTGGGTGAGTTGGGGGACAGAGAGAAGCTCTAGAAGAGAAGGGAAAAGACTTAGGGACTACTATGTGCCAGACACTATGATGCATTTTTTTTTACCTAATTACCATATTGACTTCAAGGTGGCAGGTAGCACTACTATTTTACAGAAGAAGCTGAGGATCACAGGAGTTAACTCATTAGCCTAAGATTACTGTAGAGTCTAGACTTGAACCCACATCTCTTCTAACTTCAAGGTTATGCCTCCTCCACCATTTCCTCTTCTTTTCTGACTGCTTAATTGTGAGGCTTGCATGAGATAATGGATGTGAAAACACTCTGAAACTGTAAGGTTTTGTTATTCCTAAACCATAGATTAGTCTTTTTGGCTGAAGTCAGGATCACTACATGATATGCAGGCTAGTGCAAAATGAAAATGTGGGGCTCCTTGTTCAAAACTTATTGATAATTTTAAGATGGCATGGCTGAACGTGAAACCAAGCGTGGGCCCTTTTGAGTGTGGGATCTATGACGCCAGCCTTGGGAATGGATAAATTGTCAATACAGGGCATTTACATTGAGCTTCTGGGAAATTTTCTAGAAGAATCCTTAAAACATTTAATTGTTCATAGAGATAATGTAGAAAAGAAATCCCAGATAGATCTCTGGGACAATTAGTGCCACAGAAATGATCCCTGGTTATCTTTAGGAGAAGTCACATACATTTCAAACAAAACCAGGATTCTGAGCCAAAGGGATTCAGTAATGTTTATGGCAACATATGGGCCAGAGGGCAGGATGTGGCTGTAGTAATTCATTACCAGCTCCAGAGTTTCTGGTGCTGGATGCCTAGGCTTCTTCTGAAGACACCCAGGGACCTCCACTCCAAGCTTTGGCTCATGGAAAAGCACTGGACCGTACCCCCACCCCCCGAACTATATAAAGCCATGCCTGCTAAATTAGTTCTGGGTTCAGTTTTGGGGGCAGCTTGCTTTCTTGAGGGCAGGGCTGCTTTCTTTGAGTGTGGGGCAAATCCTAATTCTGGTCTAGCAGAAATTCACATGCACTTTGCTTAACCAGATGGGTGGCACCATGGTTCTGTGGAGACTTTAGATTCAAGAAGCCTCATTCAGGATGACTGGCTATGGTATGATTATGAAACTTTAAGGTAGGCACAAACCAGTATGATTTCTCCTGGGACTGAGGGTATTGTTGGTTGGGTCAAATATCTGTTATCAGGAAAAACCTACATGAGCCTGTTCGCAAGGCAGTATGAGGTGTATATGCACATCATCCTGGCCCTTGGTGCAGTTAGTTTCCAGTGAACATACGGATCCTCTTAAACTGGGCAGGGAAATCCATCAGCATTGTCCTCATTCCTGCTTGGGTCTGACCTTCCACTTTGAGCTTTTGACATGGTTAATAAGAGCTACTCTATCATTTCATGGCATAAAAGCTGGTGACAGCCTAGAGGAAAACAGTCATGAATCTCAGAGTTATTGAATTGTGGGGACCTCAGTAGTCCACCCTGTGCCTTTGGGCAATCCGGCACCAGCCTCTTCTCTCACCACTTCCCCCGTTTGTTCTTTGTGCTATTGCCATACTGTTCAACTCTTGTTTACTTTTGTGGAATTCATTTAATTGGGCTGGAATGCTCTTGTTTGTCCACAAGAAGAATGCTTACTTTTGAAGATGTTGTTCGAAATCTCAATTGCTTGCTCCATCTTCTGGGCACCCATTCCTTCTCTTAGGACTATTCGGATATGTGCTGACTCACATATGGTCACCATTCACTGGCATGTTGCCCTCCCCACTGGTCAGTGTGTATCTAAAGAACTGGACTAACGACTGGTCTCTGTAAGCTTGAGGACCACAGTGTCAAAACCATAGTAAATTTTCATTAAGTCATTGATGAACAAGAAGTAAATGAGTGAATGAGCCCACGTCCAGAGTGCCTTTCCCCACATCCTGCCACAGAACAAAATTGCTTCCTACGCCCAACTGTCTCCTGTGCTGGGTTCAGTGGAAATGTAGACATCATCTCTGTGTAAAAAATTGTAGGCTATCTTCATCCTTCACCTTTCACAGAGAAACAATCCTTGTCTCTTTAATAAAGTCATGCAAGCCTTAATTTTTCAACCACTCAGCTACATCCAATACTCTTCCCAGAAACCTCTATAGGATGGAGTCATACCAAATAGCAGCATTCTTTCTTCCAGTTTAGTCCTCAATATTCAGGAAGCCAGGAGGCCGTCAGCATGCATGACAGGGCAAGGGGAGCCCGGCGGTATAAATTCTCCCGGGTATTATGTAATTTAGTGTTTACCTTGGCCCAGAAAAAAGTTTCCATGGAATATCAAAGGGTATCTATGTCTTACAACTTAGGATAAGGTGATTCAGGGTTAGCAAATAATATGACAGAATATAATAGTTTTAAATGTAATATGTTATTGTAGTAGTTTACAATTATCACAGTTACAGGTTACAGCAGTTTATGATAATAAACAATACCCATTATAATGGACTATGATAGTTTATAATAGATTATAAAGAGGTTATAATAGCTTATGGAGTGCCAGAAGCCCACCTCCAGATTATGTTCTTATATCACCCACTACTTCTACCCTGAAATGTGCAGAGTCCATTCTGTCTCAGCCTCTCTGCTAAGGAGCAGGGGGAAGTCATTTTATAAGAGGGGTTGCTGGCCCTTCACCTATGTATCATTTAAGATATCAGAGGACCATTAAATATGGTATGTAAAACTACGAACAGCCCTGTAACAAACGGAAAAAGGGTTTCCAAGCCAAAACATTTTATTTATGGATATTTTGCACGGAGAAATAGAAGATGATGATGGACACAAAGAAGGAGAAAACCCCTGAATTTCTGACTAAGAAAACATAGATGTCCGCTTCTCTAGGCTGTATCTTCAGCTTGTATGTGCAGATGCCTCCTATGTCCTGAACACTGCACAGTAAGGCTTTTTAGACACCCGGATTTGTCGGGATAGCAGGCTTTGGTTTGTTCCCATGGCAACGATTTTAGGACAAGTGGGCAAGATCTGGTTATTTATATCTTTACCCCATGAATCAGAGAGGAGGTTGCATGCCCCCGTGCAGGGAGGCCTCTGCAGGGGTGTGTGAGCTCCCTTCAGGCCCGAGCAGTCGGCCTCTTAGTGGGTGATTTCTGTGCAGATGGCAAAGAAGGCGCTGGAGGCTGGGGTGTATCAGTGGCACCAATCACACAGGCCTCTGGTAAGAGGCTGAAAATCTGTCCTGAGGCTGACCTGAGCGAGAACGGAGGCAGGGCTGTCTATAGAAGACTCAGATTTGTTTAGATCTGTCCTGATTTCAAATCTCTTGTTCAGTTTTAGACTGTGTGTCAGCTCACACTGTCAGATTTTTAGTCCAAAAAATATGGTTATGGCCAACGTGGACGATTGCAAAGAGCACCCTCTGCCCGTCAGATGAAGGAGCACTTCTCCCTCAGGGATATCTTTGAAGTCGGGTAGCGGAGAGGAGCAGCACATTAGGTCTCTAACACTTCAGCATTTCCAAACTCCTTTCCAAGAAACTATTAATAAGTGTTTAAAACCAACCAACCAACCAACCAACCAACCAACCAACCAACAAACCAGAGTGTGGATTAATAAATATTGGGGACATCTTTACTCAGGGCCTTCTTAGAGCCTAACGTGAACTGTACCCGAGACAAGGTGTATGGTATTTTCCAAACTCACTGCTCTGGAACAACCATTCAGAAGAAGACTCTTCAGCAAACATAGGTTGTAAATAGAATGTTCTTATGATTTTAAGCCAGAATTGTGAGAGAAAGGGGGCGCTGTTCTGTCTGCAGGACAAGCGAATGCAGGAACTGTCTGAGGTAAGCCTCTGGAAGAGTCGGCTGAGGGGTGGCTCCGAGCCCTGGGATTTTTCTCAGCGGGGAGGCGGTGTTGATAGAGGCAGGAAGCATCCACAGCACATTCACAGTTGCCTCAGAGATTCTCAGAGCGCCGGGAGGGAGGAGGACTCCGGGAGGCTCTCTGGCAGAGCTGCAAACAGTAGCCATCAGGAATGGAGGTGGGAAATGGCGCTGCCATCCTCGGGCCAGGACTGTCTGCCACTCAGCGGACGCCACCCGCGCTCC
The DNA here is from genome assembly GCF_006229205.1 of Suricata suricatta. Lineage (NCBI taxonomy): Eukaryota > Metazoa > Chordata > Mammalia > Carnivora > Herpestidae > Suricata > Suricata suricatta. The sequence goes on from NC_043707.1 coordinate 43,822,799, forward strand.
GTGGTTCAGCAGAGTAACGCGCTCACCGGTGGCATCAGGTCTCCGCTTGAGTGCCTATGACTCCGACTTGTAAAATGGCCAATTGCAAAAACAAACAAGCAGCTTCAAGGACCCTGGGAAGAGAGGATGCCATTTCACCCAGGATCTGCCAAACAAAACAGTCTGGGAAAAACAAAATAAATAACTTTCTTAGGCCTAATGAGAAACAGCAAGTGTTTCTAATTCAGGCTCCCTCTGGGCCTCCTGTCTCTGATGTGCCGTTGGAACCTGGTCTTGCAGAAGTTGCTGCTCTTTGCCCAGCTGATCGGCCTCCTTCACAGCTAGCGTAGTTGTCCCGGGCTTCCTCTGAATAGCGTGGGTTCCGTGTAGCACAGTGTCCACTTCCTTCTCCAGACGTCAGACAATTTTTCAAATCTTTCTTTAGTTCAGATCTTCTGTTTATTTTGCCTGACTCTAATCCTGGAGCCTCAGTGAGAGGAAGATTAGCAGAAGACCGTCTCGTCCTCCCTCTGTCCCTGAATTGGAAGTAGGCAAGCTCTGTGTCATTCATTAATTCATTATTTAAATGCACCTCTCTCTGTCTCTCTCTAATATCAGGGAGTAAGTGCCATAATTGATTTTTTAAAAAATTCTGAAGAATCTTCAAGTTGCAGTGGAAAGGCTGGATTGAAAGGGACAATTGTGGGGCAGGGAGTTCAGTCGGGAGAATTCTGCAGGAGTCCATTGCAACTGTGCCAGAGGCTGAGGGATCCCAGATCCCCCAGCATTCAGAGTGATTCTGCAGTTTCTCTCAAAGCTAGAGAGAAAGGACCAGGGTTGGCATCCTGTAACACAGGCTCGCATTTGCATAAAGATTAAAAGCACTTTCACAGTTATCCAATGGGCTCTTCACAGTTATCCTGCAAATCTGGAAGTGAAGGGGACAGTATCTCTACTGCAGCGGTAGGGAAAGGCTGCTGACGGCTGAGGACAGAGCCACGGCTAGAACCTACATTTCTTCAGGTCCAGTCCTGAAGGTGTTTTACCTGAGCAAGCTCCTCATTAGGCAGCGGTTGTTTGGGGGGTCTTGGTATGAGTTTGGAAGGGAAAATGGCAGGCATACCTCGCTGCTCCATAATGAGAAAATGTGCATTCTCCATGGCAGGGAGTCACCGGCTCCCATTTCCTTAAATGGCAAGTTTAGCCATTATGTTCAGTTGAACAGCATCCCCCCAAATTCATGTCATTCTTGGAGCCTTAGCATATAACCTTGTGTGGAAATGGAGTTTTGGCAGATGCAATGAGTAAATTAAGGTGAGGTCATACTGGAGTAGGGTGGATCCCAAAAATGCCCAGAAGAAACGACACAGGCCCAGCCACACACCAGGAAGAAGGCCATGTGACAGTGGAGGTGGAGATGGGAGCAATGCATCTACAAGTCCAGAAATGCCAGAGCCTGCTAACAACCACCGAAAGAAAGGAGACAGCCATGGAACAGACAGTCCTCAGAGATCTCCAGAAAAAGATAGCCTGGTCGACATCTGGATTTTAGACCTCTGGCCTCCAGAATGATGAGAAAACAATTTTCTGTTGTTTTAGGCAACCTTGGTTTGTGGCACTTTGTTACAGAAGCCCTAGGAAATTGATACCACTATGTTCTGGAAAAGTGTTGTCCAATAGACAGACGTATGTGACTCACATTGCAATTTTAAATGTTTTAGTAGCTGCATAAAAAGTTGAAGAGATAAATTAATTTCAGTAATATATTTTATTTAACCCACGTTTCAATTATGCAAGAGGAGTGAATTTTAGAGATCTGTTGTACAACACTGTGCTTATAGTTAACAACTCCGTATTATATATTTACAATTTTTGTTAAGAGGGTGGTCTCATATTAGGTATTCTTATCACAAAAAACAAAACAACAGAAACCAAAGGGGCATGAGGAATCTTTTGGAGGTGATGAATGTGTTTGTTACATTGACTGTGGTGAGGATTATACAGGTGTGTGCCTATGTCCAAACTCATCAAATTGTATCCTTAAATATGTATAGCTTTTGTATATTAGTTATACCTTAATAAAGCTGTAAAAAAGATTAGGCTAAAAAATGGAAACACAACTATTTAAACATGTAATCAATATAGAATTATGAATGCTATTTTTTTTACAATCTTTTTTTCACATCAAGTATTTGAATTTGATGTGTAGCACATCTCAAGTTTGGACTCGCCATTCCAAGTCTTCAATTGTCACAGATGACCAACTGTCGCACATTCCATCTTGCACAGCACAGTGCTGGGCTTTCCTCTCTCTGTGTCAAATCTGTGTGCACTGTATTGCATTGCTTTAGCGGAGGCAGGAGAGGGGGCAAGAAAGGAAGGCCTTTGCCCTTTGCCCTGTGCCCTCCTGTGTGCTCTCAATCCCTATTGATTTGTCCTAAGCACACAGCCCTACAAGGGCCCATTCCTCCTCTCCAGCGAGCGGCAGGTCCAGGTCTGCCCCTCATGCCGCTGGTACACCTGGGATCGATGGCGTGGGGCAGGATTCCTTCGCAGACATGCTGCTTCCTCACTGTTCTTCCAGACATGTCCTCGGCCAGGAGAACCTTGGCCAGACTGAATCTTGCTTCAGCTTTCTGCTGTCCCCCAGGGACAAGGAATTCTCAGGCTTCTGGTTTCTTCCTGGAGCCCCAAATATGCATCGTCTTCCTTCCCTCCCTTACACTGTTGCCTGGGAGTGAGGCAGCAGACCCAGGTCTGAATCTGACACTGACGGATTCTCATGCTGATTCCAAAGAGATGCTCAGACCAAATGTTACAAAGACAAACCATATGGGAACCCCAGCACTTGGGGCCATTAATAGGAATTTTTAAATGACTGTGATTGATGGTGTGGTTCTTACGAGTCCGAGATCAATGAAAGTGCATCTTGATCTTTTGAACTCCTTCGTTTTTCCTTATATCCTTTTCCTGTACAATGAAGCCCATTTCTGTGATGCCTGAAGGCATCTGGGGGCCCCTCCAGTGGATTTGCCATCCATGCCTTTGCCAGTCGTTGGAATGGCAGAGGGTAGGGTGACAGCCTTGGCAGCCAGAATTCTCAACATGAGGTTAAATGCCAAATCAGGCCTTTCAAAGTGGAAATTCCGTATTGTGCCTAGGAAATGACTCTGGGCCAGATGGACGAACATCATTTACCTTGTCATAGCCTAGGAGGATAATACGAAGATAAGCATTTATTTCTTGAGCTTATTTGGGGCATGCTTATCTACTTGGGCATGAAAGGAACTCTTCTCCTTCACCCCCTGTCTAGAAACAAGGTATTGATGAGGGCTTGAGAATTTGCCTTACTTTGGAGTCTTGAACACTTCCTCCTATCTGAGGATACCTCTGCGGAGAATATATATAAGAACACAATTTTGCATGCAATTTCAGGGCATTCATAAACCTCCTGTAACCAATCCATGGATTGCACATTAATGACAAATAGTGCACAGTAACTATTATGGGATCAAAGTGAGACAGATTGAAGTAGATACTATAAAAGGGCAGGAAGCCATATCTTTTTCTTGTTTTATGCATTTCTCAGAAAGCCACAACAATGCTTTACAAAAATAGGTTCCTTGGTAAAATGAGTTTGGGAACCACTGTACCCAGGTCTCTCTTCACTCCACTTGGGAAATTCCCAATGCAAAATAACATATTACATGCTCTCAGAAATCCTGGAGAAATCCCAGATGAATTTGATCAAGGAATCTTATATTTTTAAGACCTTAAATGTCTTACAGAATGTAGTGTGGACAATACTGGCCAACATTATTAAATCTGGGCCAATGTGTAGACCACGCCACAGTTTGGTTTCTCCCAAGGAAATCCTTGTGTCCTGTTTTTCTCTCCACTTCAAACCATGGTGTTTCTCCCTCCCCTGCTGTGTCCTGGGTAGCACGGTCACCTACCTACGTGGCTAAGTGTGAGGAGGTAGGGCCACGAATGAGCAGAGCACGGCCGCCTTCTCTGCAAACCCCAGGAGGCATCACGCAATTGTACTTTGCTACAGAAGGTGCCGTTCGCATAGAATACAATGTTCCGAGTGTCCCCTGGAGTTGTGCAGTGGGGTGGTACTGGAGTGTGGACTTAGTTCTCAGAGGCGCTCGCTTGCTCTTGGCTCTTTCTCTGGTTTGTGGACAACTAGCATTTCTCTTTGGTGGCGGCTGTCTGGAGCCACCCAACAGGAACCACAGTTGTCATGCTGTGTGGCAGACCCAGCTGAAAAAGGACCAAAGAAAATGTCTCCAGGAAGTTGGCAGTGGAGGTGCACCTTGAAAGACATGAAGGTTTAAGTCAGCAGGGAAGGGCCTCCTTGGCAGAGAGGGTGGCATGAGCAAGGCATGTAGGTGTGACTCTCGTGGACCACTGGCCCGTGGAAACACACTGGGAAATGGATCTACACAACTCAAGGGCGTCTGACTGGATCTTTCATGGTTCGTATTTTGGCGAAGGCTGCAGCTGTATACAAACTCAACTTCATTTGAGGCCCCACAGTTGTGGTGTGGTAGAAAATAAAGGACCCGACAAAGGTAGGTATGTTTGACAGAACATCCCAAACCCTCCTTCAAGGGTTCTGACTCGGACAATTGCCAAACGTGGCTTCCCTTCTTAGAACTTTTTTTTGTTGTTGTTAATTGTTAAGCTCTGGGTATTCGGTAGGAAACTTAATCCATCTGTTTCTGATTCTTTTACACTTAACGTTTCGAAACATTATTTTGTAAGAACTTTTGGATAGCCAAGCACCTTTCAGAACCATTTCCATAAGCCTTTTAAACCTATTTACTTTGAAGCAGGAAGTTGCCACTTTGCCAAAAGAACATGGATCTTGGGCCTGAGGAGCCCTACTGCAGGACATTAGCCGGCCTCACCGGGCTCCCCACCTGGTCAAAGCGTCTGCCCATTCTGGACATGAGGCTGCAGGGTTTCCCCAGTTCTGTGACTTTATAGGCAGAATGGATTCAATATTTTCTGTATTTGCTATGGAGGTCATTGCACCTAAGAGATTGATCAGTTTCTTGGCACCTTGAACTTGCTTAACGCACCAAAGGAAGTGAGCTCAGCATGCAGTTTTCAAATGCTCCCTCCAAATCAGATTTCTTCAAACAAGGTAACGCATAGCAACATGTGGATTCCCATTTATAGAGGGCAGCTGCCTCTCCAAATTCCTTTCGGCCACGATTCTTACTTATCTTTGAATCTCCAGTATTTATCACAGAGCTCCACATAAGATCAGGGTTCAGGAGATGTGTGCTGACTAACTGCTGGCTAAGGGGCCATTGTGTGAGAACAAAAATCATAGAAGTTCTCTTCAACTAAACTGAAGTAAACTAAACCTTCTTTTTTTTTTTAATTATCAAGGGATCCTTGGTGTAGGATATTAAAGCATGTATCAGTTCTTAGAGGCCAATTTTACCTCTGCTATATAAAGAAACTAATCAGTGCTTCAAGGAAGAGAATATATGCTTCCCAGAATCCCAGGTGGTTTAGTTTCTAGAAGGAAAGATAGAGGGACTTGGAAAATCTAACTTTTTTTTTCCTATGGAAAGTGAAAAACTCTTTAGACTGTATTGGATCATGGCCACCAGTCTTAAGGCTTTTTGTCATAATGGTTTTGATTGGCTCACTCAGAACTTCCAGGGGAATTTGAGACTTTGACTTGTAAACTCTTCTGATCTGAGGGAGTAAAACACTGAGCAAAGTAAAATCAGGCAGGAGTTATGCACAGAGGCAGCAGATAGAGGTGTTTGCCTCACAAGACTAAGTTTGATGATAATGGCAAACTCTTATTAAGCACTTGTCCTAAGTGTCTAATTTGTAACATTTAATGTAATTTTCCCAACAACCCTATGAGGTAGGAACTATTACTTTCCCCATGTACCAATGCGGAAACCAAGGCACAGAGACGTCACTTGCCTGAGGTCACACAGCAGAGGCAGAATTTGATCTGAAGTAGCAGAACTCCAGACTGTGTTCATAACCCCTGATTAGTTGCCTACACTGCTTCTGGGCTAAGCAATATTGAAGAGGCATTTTGAACCCTTTGACCCTTGGTACTCAGGGCTATGATGGGAATAACAACAACAACAACAACAACAACAACAACAACAACAACAATAATAATGAGTGCTTTATCATATCTGTGTCATAGGACAATTTTCTGAGTCATCACAGGTAATGAATATGAAGACATTTATAACAAACCCTGAGAGACAGGTGTCTGGCTCAGAATAATGGCTCAATAAGTATTTTTTGAGTAGTGAACGGAAGAATAGATTTATAAGTGACGTTCTTCCCACATCTACTATGGTATCTCTACACCAGGTCTTTTAACAGATTTAACACACAATAACTCTTAAAGGCAAGACTTATATTTGACATAAAAGTAACATAAACCTAAACATCTGTCAAGGATGATCTGCACTTCAGATGCATTTCAGGGTCCTTCTGTCTTGAAATCATCTCATTTAATAGTGAATGCCAGGTAAGGTGGCCATTTTATGGACTTCTCACTAGGGAGAGGTGAGGTTGAAACTGTGAACCCCAAATATTAGGGAATATTATCATTCACAAAATTAAATATATACTTGCTGAAAATTATTAGAACTCAAGAGGTCAGTATCTCAGTAAGGAGCATCGTGAGCTCTATGAGAGCATGAAATGTGTCTATTGTGTTCAGTGTTGAATTGTTAGAGCTTAGAATAGAGCCTGGATCATAATAAATGCTCAAATATCGACTGAATGGATGAATTTATTAGAGGTCATTGTCCTGTCCTTCATTCCAGCTAGAGATGGGAGTGAGGAGGAGGTCGGAGCTGGGGTCAGAGCAGCAGCTGGTGGTACACTGCCTGAGCAGTGCTGTCCGACGGGGCATCTATCCCAGGCTGCTGATGCTGGTGGCCTTCCTACTCAGCCACAGGGAACTGTTTTCTCCTTATGAATTTTCAGACCTAGTGTGCACCCAGAGGTCTCTTTCAAAAACCAAGAGCCAAGTGTCTAGTGAATGGTGAAATGAGCTTGAATGAAAATCAAGGTATTTTATCATATTTGATATATATACATCCACATATACAACACACACAAATCCATGAACTTGAACAGAACTAAATCAGGAACCCCTGGCAGAATTACTGAACTTAAACAGAAACCATCTCTGAGTCTCTTTCTGAGGCTTGAACTTCATTTAAGCTTCTCCTCCAATAATAATGATTAAAAAACCCCCAACACACACACACACACGTACATGCACACTGAATCAATAAAAATACTCCTAATGAAACAGTTTGAACTAGAACCAACTCTTATATTGATAAAAACTGTTGAGCCCCTAGATCAAAATATTACCCAGAGAAACATTAACCAAACACATATTTCATTCACTGAAATTCACCTAAACACAGCCACACTGTATTTTATGTAAAAGGTATATCCAGTGAAAGGTGGATGGATCTAGTTTTTTATGCACCAAGCATATTTTTAACAGTAGTAGAGAATAGGATAAATAAAATAATCCTATTTTGAACAGTTTATTATAGAGAAAGATTCCATTTGTGAACAAGAGGAATTGGATGCTGGTTTATATCTTAAATCAATTTAGATTTTCATAACTTGACTTTTCTTAAAGTAACCCCATGAGGATACACATTTCAACATCTGGATCAGGCTGAATCTTGGTTTCCATCATTCCCTGTAGCCTCCCTTGTCATTGAACTCTTGCTTTGACATACTTTAAAAGCCAAGTCCAAAGAGTTTCTACAAGTATGGTCCCCTGTCCAGGTTTCTGGTTGAGGAGTTGGGGACAGCATAGCCACCTGAGTCTTGGACCATGATGTCACTGTTCCTGAGATGTGAGCTAAAAAGTGTTCAAATACCATCGTGGTGGGATTGCCTCCACCCCTGACCCAAAGGGAGCTGCTGCAGGACTAGCTGGATGCTGGCATTCAGGCTCATCCCAGGACAGCCCAGAGCTGGCTCACAGTATCACATCACATACAGAGTTGACTTCTGGCCCCTGGTCAGCTTTCAGTGAATCACATACAGGGAGTACATGATCTGCCTGCCCCACTGTGAAATGTCTGTGCATCGATCTTTGGGACAATGGAACTGTGAAATATAAACCTTTTCTAATCTCATCGCTCAATCACTGAAATTCACCATTCTGACTCCTTCCTTTCTTAAGAATCCCACACAACCTGATTTTTTAAACTTTGTGAGTTGTTGTTACATATCTGTCAACTGTAATTTCATGAGGTTAATGTGTTTTTCACTCGCTACTACTTAGACACTTTTTTTTTCCCCACCACAAATGGTTTTCAAACTATCCAAACAAATTTTCTTTTTGATTTGTGATTGTAACCTTAAAAAAAAAAAACTCAGGTATTTTTTCAGTAAACATGGGTTTAACTGGGACTGACAGAAAATGGCAGTCCAGGACATGCAAACTGTAGTAAAACCACAGTCAAGTTGGGAGAACAAAGTAGACGAATGGTCCCTCATAGAGGAAAGGTAGGGTTGGGAGGGGCTGTTTATGCAAAAAGTCCACTGAAGGGTAGTGGGTTTTCATTGGCTGAGTTGTGACAGTCTCTTATTGGCTGGGCTGCTGTCAGGCAAGGAGAAAATCTTTCTTCCTCTTGCTGGAGGAGTAAAGGATGCTTCTTCCTATTGGGAATGTAAACTACTTTGTTTTTCTTGGGGTCTGCAATTGACTATGAGTGGTCAGGAATAAGAGCTCCTGACTTCTTCTGGACTTCTGACTCCAGGAAGGTTTCCTTTCATTAATTTTCACATGATCATTACATTTCTTTTAAAACAATTTCCATTAGAGTGTACATCCTCAATTCTTCTGTAAAAATTAACTCTAGGGATTCCTATGAACTATGTCTTTGCTGTGTCCCACTGTCTACATCCAGTTTCTGATAAGATTTCCCCAGGAATTTTTTTTCTGGGTCTATATTAGAGGATCACAGTAAATGAACTGTATATAATTTTCAACTTTCAGGCAATCTTAATGTTTGATGCTTATTTCTACTATGCCGAAAGCATTGGTTCTGGAATATTCTCGCCATGGTTTTCTTAAAAATTGAAAGTAACCATGCATTGAAAATAGTTAAATTCTTGCTGTTAAAAATTCAAACTATATCTTTAATAAAAAGTTATAGTGTTCTTTCTTTAATTTCTTCTCAAAATAGACACTTCTAGTGGCCCTTATGCCTAAATTGTTAGGTTTGTTTGATTTGTTGGAGTTACTGTGAGTATTTCAAAAATAGGAACCCTTGGCTACTCATTGGGTCTTTACAATAATTATTGATCTTTTAGCTGAAGTAAAGAATCATCAGTAATACCACCATCTTCTACCATTTAATGAGTGCCAATTATATGCTCAACATTATTTACTTTAAACATATATTTTAAACTAAGTTTTATTTGCATTATCCATGTTTAAAAGATGAGGAGTATAAGGCTTTGAGAGGTTAAGTAGTTTGTCCGAGGTCACATAGCTAGGTCACACAGACCCTGCGCTGGGGTTTAATCTATTTGACTCCTACAATCAACATGTGTATCAGTGGCATGATGAAGCCAGCTTATACTAGTTTGTGGCTGCTGATTCTTCCCAACTTCTTTCTTTAGTGATATCACATTGGTAGTATTTCACTATGGAGAATCTGCAAATTCTACAAACTGATGGCTTTTGCTCCCTTTGGAGACCTGATTTTATCACTGTGTATGTTGTACTTTGCCAAACTACTCCGCTGAAGAGGAAGACCATAGAATTAAGCCATGGGAGTGGTGAAGGGAAATAGTTTCCAGAAACCTTTGCCCAAATGTGTCATACTATTTTTGTGACTGAATGAGCTATAAAAATTCTACAGCTAGCGAGCTCCCAGTGACATGCACTGAACATCTATCCTCTGTCCCCATAAAGCACTTCTTACGCAAGTTGTGTCTATGTTTGCACACACTTGACAAGGCAGTGTTTCCACTCCTGGTTCTTTATCATCTCCTCTGAGTTTCTCATGCACTCATGGGTAGAAAGGGGATTCTGCAAATCTAGTTAAACTAACTCTTCAGGGACTGGTTATACAGGTCATGGATAATCCCGGCTCTCTCCCCCCCCCCTCCTCTTCACCTTCTGGCCTTTTTACTGCTCATTAGCACCTCTGCCAGAGACCTGGGCTGGGAAGGAGCAAGTGGGTGTGGGACGCTCATCAGCCCTTCTGGCTCCTTGCTGACAGCTCTTCTGTAGGTTTCCTTGGGAGGAATAACTTAGAGACAAGGTATGGAATCCTGAGCATATGTGGATTTTGCTCAGCTGAGCTCCCCGGCTCTGCCTCCCTCACTTCCAGCACTCCCTACACGAGGCCACTCATCATTAAGTGCTGGTTGCATTAACTGTTATCTTGCCCTGTGGCTCTTTTATGCACTTCAATACATTTCACTGGTGGCCAATGTAGTTAATTCCATGAACTGGATCTGGCCGAGCATTGTGCATGGTCAGAGTGAAGATACAGATTAAATGATGTTCACAGGGTTGATTTTAGGATGAGTAAAGGGCAACTATGGCAAGATTTCAGGGATATCTCATTAGGTGCTGCCCCTTAATGCTTTCTGAAATTGTGCTCTGAGGATAAAACAGATTTATCACATAGTACTACCACTCCATGTACATCATTATAAAATAAAACACATGCCCATTAGTCAAGTCTTTGAGTATGGCTATTTACTTGGCTATGAATTTACCTCTTTCAGGAATGTATTCACTTATCAAATATATTTGAGTATCTAATATAATTGCTGAATAAAACAGACATGGTTTCTTGTCTCACGTTGCTTGCATTCTTCTTGGGAAGAAAATTAAGCAAATGAGCTAAATAAAGGTAATGATAAGTTGTGTTAGGCAGTAGGACGCTAATAAATATGGTGCAGCTATGTAGAATGAAGGTTTCTCTGGGAAGAGACATTTAAACTGAGACTTGAGGAATGAGAAGAGACCAGCCATGTGAAAAGCTGGGGAAGAGGATGAAGACTTAGGAAGCTGCAAGTGCAGAGGCTCTGGGGTGAGTTTTATATGCTGAGGAGCTTGAAGAAGGCCCGTGTGTATGAGGAAGGGGGAGTGGCAGGCAATTCTGTTGGAGAAGGTAAATGTGGACAAGGGTGGGGTGGGGGCAGATCATGCAGGGCCTCACAGACCATGGTAAGGAATTCTGACTTCGTATTCTAAGTGCAATGGGAAGGCACTAGTTTTTCCTTTTATTTTCTTTTTTTGAGAGGGGGGAGATGGGGGGAGAGATTGAGAGAGAGAGAGAGAGAGAGAGAGAGAGAGAGAGAGAGAGAGAGAGAGAGCGAGAGAGAGCATGTGAGCGCATGTATGTGGGGCAGGGCGGCAGAAAGAAAGGGAGAGAGATAACCCCAAGCAGGCTCCAAGCTCAGTGAAAAGCCCAGTGTGGGGCTTGATCCCATGACCCTGGGATCCTGACCTGAGCCCAATTCAAGAGTCATATCCTCCACTGCCTGAGCCACCCTCCACTGACTGGCACCCAAAGAATATTTTTTAAAAAGCGCACTCTGACTGCTGTATGGAGAAAGCCCTGTAGGGACCTGGAGTGGAGATGAGATGGTCAGTTAGGGAGCTGGGAGCTGGGTGAGCCCGGATGCTGAGGTGCAGTAGGGTGATGGCAGTGAGGACAAAGACAGGTGGATCAATTCAAGATTCTTTTTGGAGGTATAATTTATGTGACTTATTTGATGAATTGTTTGTGTATATGTGGGGATTAGAACCTAGGACAATTCCCAAGTTTCTGTGTAAATGGTGGTGCTGTGTCTCAGATGGGGTAGAGCTGGTAGAGCTCACTTAGGAGGCACAAGGGAGAGTCAAGAGCTGTTCTGAATATGTTCTCCTGGAGATACGTCTTACCTGGGCTCCCAACTCCTCATGCCATGCCATGAAAATATTAGGAAAGAATTCCTGAAATAAAAATAAAACAACAGTTTTTAAAGACAATTGAAATGTCTGAAATAAAGTATGCACATTATATATTGTGGGTGAACTCACAGTGACTTCTAGTGACTGTGTTCATGTGAGTACTCATAATAATTGGACACACACACACACAACATTCACTCCAGAATTTTGTTAGAAATTGTTGTTTTGCTCTCTTTGAAGGCTAGTTAGTATGACTGCCTTCACTCTTTGCTATTTTTCTTATATTATGAATGTTCATATCACCCATAGTGAATCTGAGCTCTCATCTGCCACTTCTTTCAATAATAATAAGAGCTACCCACATGCACTGGGTTTACCATGTGGTACACACTTTTCTAAGAGTGTGACATGAGTTGCTCACAGGCATACATTGAAAATTTGTGGGTTTGCTTCTAGATCATTGTAATAAATACTGTAATAAAGCAAGTCATAAATTTTTTTGTTTCCTACTGCATATAAAAGTTATGTTTACTCTATACTGGAGTCAATGAAGTGTTCATAGTTGTATGTTTAAAAAATTCAATGTACATGACTTAATTGAAAAATACTTCATAGCTAAAAAATGCTAGCTATCGTCTGAGCTCTCAGCAAGTCATAATCACTGATCACAGATCACCATAACAAATGTAAATAATTTAAAAATCTGAGAGAGTGTGAGAATTACCAAAATGTGACACAGAAACATGAAGTGAACAAATGCTGCTGGAAAAATAGCACCAGGCACTTCCTCAATGCAGGGTTGCCCCCAAACTTTCAGTTTGTAAAAAATTCCATGTTTGAGATGCAATTTGTGGGAAAAAAAAAAACCATGATAAAATGAGGTATGCCTGTATTTCAACCTTACAACTCTGGGAGGTTACTATTATTATTCCCATATTCAGAAGGGGAAATTGAGAAACAAAGAAACTTATTTACTTTTCCAAGTTCATGTAGCTAACAAGTTAGGAGCCAGAATTCTATCCTAGAGTGTTAGGATGTTTTATATCCTAAGAGATCCCATACTCTTAACCATCAAGTTCTATATTGCCTCTTGAGGAGATGTTTGGAGAATAATCCATGTGAATTTTCCATTAAACTGTTTTAATCATCTAGTCAATGGTTCCAAAACTAGCTGCTCATCAGAATCACCTAGAGAGCTTGTTAAAGTAAGATTCCCTGGTCCATCCAGACTCAAATCACTGTTAGACTTGGGGCTTGAAATCTGTGTCTTTAACAAGTTTTCCATGTGGTTCTATGTAGCCAATCTATGGAGGAACATTTGGGAATGAGAGATATATGTTATCTTTTATTGCTTTCTCTCCTGAAAACAGACTTCCTTATTTTTAAGATATTCATTTATTTTTGGTGAAGTATGAGTAGGGAAAGGGCAGAGAGAGAGGGGGACAGAGGATCTGAAGCAGCCTTTGCACTGATAGCAGACAGCCAGATGCGGGGCTTGAACTCACAAACTGAGAGATCATGACCTGAGCAGAAGTTGGACACTCAGCCAAAGAAGCCACCCAGATGTCTCCAGATTTCCTTCTTACTGATGCTTGTTCTGTTCTTCCCAGTTTTTGGAACATTCTTCTTGATTATAAAATAGAAACTCAACAGGAACTGATAATTTTGCTTTCTGCATTCATTTCAGACAGTTCTTTAACCTCTCCACTTATTCAAGGTACAATTTACAGTTGAGGAATTGTATTTTCACTTTCTGCTACTCATGAAACAGAAAGTCAAGATTTCTTTAAGATGTTTTCAGTGGCTCCACTGTTTCACCACAAATGGCTAGTTGTTTTCCATTGAAAACAATTACAATGAAGAATAAAGCCTTCATTTTATATTTTCTTGTCATGGGCATCTTAATTTATTCAGAATATGGAACAATTTTGGATATTGCTCTCATTCTTTTAAATTTTTATACTTTTTTAGTTCCAAAGAATGTAACAGTGAAAACTTTTTTTCTTCAGTCAAGACCTGGGTCCCAGGTGAAGGAGTGTGTCTATTATTTTGTTTCCGATAGGTTTCCATGCCACTCCCCAGGCCTGTGCCTCAGTGGTGGGTCAGGACTTGGTGTGCTCTTAACGGATGACCAACCTTGGCCTACCTGGGACCAAGGGGTTTCCTGGGATGTGAGATCTTCAGTGCTAGGAGGTCAGACCCAGGGCCGTAGCAGTTACTCTACTGTAAGAGGACCAGAAGAAGAAAGGATTCCTATTCTCTTTGTGTCCCTGAGATGCTCTCAGCAGGCATTCCAGAGTTAGAACAGGCTTACATTCTGTGTCTGAAAGACAGCAGTTGTTAAATTCATGCTTGGCCAAATCACTGTTCAGGTGGGCCTGCCTGGGCAAAAGGCAGTTGAGAAGTGAAGAAATTATCCTGAAAGGACTGTCGTTTTTACTTCTACTGAGAAATAAAATGCAGTTTCTTGGTATGTATGTATACAAAGGGTCTGGTCAAACCTTTTCTGTTTTAACTTCAGGGCATTTCCATAATTCCCTTAAGCATTTCCCCCCACTCCTTAATGTAAGCTCTACACCCAGCATGGGGCTTGAACTCATGATCCTGAGGTCAAGAGTCGCATGCTCTACTGACTCAGCTAGGCAGGTGCCCCCGTTCCTTGAGCATTTGAACGGCTGATTCATCTGTCCAGAAGACGGGCACATTTTTCGTAGGAAGCCTGAACTCTCTCCTACTTAATCTTGATAGTCTGGGCCTAGCTTTCCGGCCGTTGCTGCCCGTATTTTCGTAGCAAGAATTTGATGGGTAATAACTGAGTCCCTTCATGAGGAAACACATGATTTTATGCCCTTCTTACTCCATGCCAGAAGAACTGACAGGGTGTCCTACATAATTGCTCGACAAATTCCTCTTTAACCAATAAAAGATGGTCAAACACGGACTCCTGGAATGAAAAGTGCGGTGCATCTTGGGGGAGAGTTCTTGGGAAAGTTCATCTCCTTGGGTGCTTTGGGGAAAATATTTTGACCCATATATAGATTCTACTCCAGGGACTTAAAGGGTAGATGCTTAGTGCGTGCCCAGCTATGCTCTAAAACTTGGCTTTCGTCTTTCCTGTGATGGTTTTCTTAACCATTCTTCTATATATTCTTTTATATATGCTTTAAAGAGGTGATGTATGAGAAGGTAGTATTTAAATGGGAAGGGGCTGAAAGTGAGTTGGGAGATGGGGATGGGATGTCTGTGTGAACGGGGATGACGCTCACCTGCTGTGGAAGTGGATGGGGAAGGGGATGTCTGAGAATGTGACCTCTGAGCTAGGTTAGACCTCTCCCATGAAGAGGGCTGGAAACACTTCCTGGCCTTCCTTATGCCACCCCTAGGTCACTCTCTCTTATCCTGACACAGCCTCTTTCTGTAGGGTTTGTATCACAGACTGAAAGTATATATTTATTTGTGTGCCCATTATATGTGGCCCCTCTGATCTGGCCCTAAGCACTTTACAATGCTGGCTGTCCTTCTCCGGTGTGCTAGTTACTTAGTTCCTTCATGTTTGTGAGACCATATACCAAGCTCCCCCACTCCCAAAAATGAGAGTTTAAGTTTATTTGAGAAACGGAATTTATTAAGCCCCTTAGAGTTCATTGTGTACGTGGGTTGAGGGAATGGGGTGGCGTGGGCAGGGTGTTAACTCCTTTGGGGCAAGAGTCAGAGATAAAATAATTTAAGGCTTTTCGGGAACTGCCAGAGATTTTAGATGTCATCTTTTCAAACATCGCTGTTATTCAATAGACACATAACCTTCTTATCATTTTCCTTTTCCTCTCTTTGCCTAAACTTTCCTGCTTCTTCCCCTTCCCTGCCTCCACCAAGCAGGGAAGGCAAGGGGAATGGTTGGGCCCTTACACTGAAGATCAATCTCAGTTCATTGTTCTTCAGCCCACTTCCCATATCCCCTTTCTGAGGCTCTGCCTCTAATTTCCAACGCCCCCAATCGTCCTCTTTTTTTTTTTTTAATATTTATTTTTGAGAGAAAGCACATGCGAGTTGGGGAGGGGCAGAGAGAGGAAGGGAGACACAGATTCCCAAGCAGGCTCCAGGCTCTGAGCTGTCAGCACAGAGCCTGATGCGGGCTTGAACCCATGCACCATGAGACCATGACCTGAGCCGAAGTCTGACGCTTAACCAACTGAGCCCCCCAAGCTCCCTTCCACCTCTTTTTCAATGTATATCTGAATGCTAGGTCTTCACTGAAGCCTTCAAATTAGAAGTCATGGCTCTCACTTTTTATTTTCCGTATGGCTTCATTTCTGCTGATCTGATTGTAACTCCCCCTGGAGCCATTAGGCAGCACAGCTCACCTCCCCTATTTTGGGAGAGCCTTCAGGCCTGGGGCCTTGTCTTTCTGCCTTTGCTTCTCCACCTGCACCTGGCACAAGTCCTGGCCCAGAGGGGCTCTAGCAAGTGCATGTTGCTTGTTGCCGCTGTGCTACAAATGTTCTAATTTTTACTCTTAGATAGGTTGGTTTTCCGTGGGCTTTTCTCACTCATTTTTGCAGCCATTTATAGTTTTGGCTTGCATCACTTCTTGGGAATAACGAGTTCCATAATCATAAAATCTGTCATGGGAAATGACATATTTATTTATTCCCGCTAGGTTTGCCTCTTTCCAGCTTGAGCCAGGGGTCTCCTAATGGAAGAGCGTGTTGACTAGATGGGCAGGCTTATGATTCAGTAGACACTAGAATGTTCCCCTTCAGTCTCACTCAGAAGTCTTAAGTCTTCCAGTTACCTGCTCCACAGTTCTTCAATCGTTTCGAGGATTCTTCTCCAGTTCTGCAGCTTCATGTTCGGTTTCATCTTGTGGGTGGAGCCTTATACCAGCAATGGCACAGAAATCAGGTGGGAAGTTGTGAAGACATAGAATAGAGGGAGGTTGAGATGATGTGTTCTCAACGAGCATGCAGGGTTGTGAGGACGCTGTATATTTGAGCTGAACGTGTTCTCCTGGGTATGAGGTAGCGGAAGCAGAGTAACAGTGGAACTCTGAGCATTTTGGAGTATAAGCCACATATAGGTGTCCAAAGAAACAACAAAAAAAGAAACAAACCCCAAATGGAGTCATTTGCCCCTACAACAGCAAACCAAGACTTAATTACAGGTTCAGCCTATCCTGGGAATGCAGCTTTTTAAACAGTCAACGGAAATGTCCTGGTCAGCACCAGTGAGGTAGTCTGCATGAGGAAAACCCTGCCGGTCCTTCCCACCACAAAAGCTGTCATGGTCTAAAACAAACCTTTCATCTCTTTTGCTGCCAGCTTCCTTGTCCCATACTCCTTCCTATAAAACCTTCCATTAGGTATATAACTACTCGGAGCCTCTACTTGCTGGATGGGGTGCTTCCAGATTCATGAATTGCTTAATTAAGCCAATTAGATTTCTGGGGTGCCTGGGTGGCTTAGTTGGTTGAGCATCGGACTCTTGAATCTGGCTTAGGTCATGATCCCAGGGTCGTGGGATGGAGCTCTCATTGGGACTCCATGCTAAGCGTGGAGCCCACTTAAGATTCTCTTTCTCTCTCTGCCCCTCCCCTGCTCCTGTGTGCACACCCTCTCTCTCTCAAACACACACACACACACACACAATTAGGTCTTTAAATTTACTCCTTTGAATTTCATTTTTTAATCCCACCAACATGTGAAGGTGAGTCTGTCTGCATAATGTACTGTCTGACCACACGTGTGATTGTACCATTTTAGATAATGACAACACCTACAAGAGCAATCATTCATAAATTACAGACTTTGTATCAGGTAGGTACCATGCACTTTTTCAGTTTGTTTCTTTAAATTTTCTACAACAACACTGCAAGGTTGGTATTATGCTTTCTGTTTTATAGTAAATGTTTCCAATCCTCAGAAAAGTTCATTAACCAGGCTAACTCAGTACTTGATACAAATGGCAGGCAAAGTTACGATTTGAACTCAGATCTGTGGTTCGTTTTTGTTTTTGTTTTTAATTTTAGAAAGAGATAGAGAGAAAGCAGGAGAGAGGAAAAGGGAGAAAGAGAGTGAATCTTAAGCAGGCTCCATGCCCAGTGAGGAGTCCAACATGGGGGTTGATCCCACGACTCTGGGATCATGACCTGAGCCAAAATCAAGAATCTGATGCTCAACAGACTGAGCCATGCAGGCGCCCCAAACTCAGATCTGTTTCTTTTAAAACATAGTTTTTAATGTTTTATTATATTTGAGAGAGAGAGAGAGAGAGAGAGAGAGAGAGAGAGAGAGAGAGAGAGA
>NC_043707.1:43841141-43845796 GCF_006229205.1 Suricata suricatta
ATGAAGCAGGGTGTCTTGACCCATGGCCGTGTCCGCCTGCTGCTGAGTAAGGGGCATTCCTGCTACCGTCCACGGAGGACTGGAGAAAGAAAGCGCAAATCTGTCCGGGGTTGCATTGTGGATGCCAATCTCAGTGTTCTCAACTTGGTCATCGTCAAAAAAGGGGAGAAGGATATTCCTGGACTCACTGATACTACTGTGCCTTGTCGCCTGGGGCCCAAAAGAGCTAGCAGAATACGCAAGCTTTTCAACCTCTCAAAGGAAGATGATGTCCGCCAGTATGTTGTGAGAAAGCCCCTAAACAAAGAAGGTAAAAAACCTCGAACCAAAGCACCCAAGATTCAGCGTCTTGTTACTCCACGCGTCCTCCAACACAAACGTCAGCGCATTGCTTTGAAGAAGCAGCGCACAAAGAAAAACAAGGAAGAGGCTGCAGAATATGCTAAGCTTTTGGCCAAAAGAATGAAGGAGGCCAAAGAAAAACGCCAAGAACAGATTGCAAAGAGACGGAGGCTATCTTCGCTGAGAGCTTCTACCTCAAAGTCTGAGTCTAGTCAAAAATGAGCTTGTTGTAAGAGAAACAAATAAATAAGATCAGACATCAAAAAAAAAAAAAAGAAGCAGTATCATTTTTTTTAATTTATTTATTTTTGAAAGAGAGAGAGAGAGACAGAACATGAGCAGAGGGAGAGGGAGACACAGAATCCAAAGCAGGCTCCAGGCTCTGAGCTGCCAGCAGAGCCCTACATGGGACTTGAACTCACGAACTGTGAGATCATGACCTGAGCCGAAGTTGGACACTTAACCGACCGAGCCATCTAGGCACCCCAAGAATCTGTATCATTTAGACCCTCTTGAATCACTTCTGGCACTGCAGATGGAAGCAAAACCAAGAAGGTAAAAACCCATTCACCCTCCTCGATCTTTAATGAGCTCAGTTTAGGGTCTTCTGTTTCCTTGGCAACATACCTGACACTAAAACTACTTCCAGTTCCTACTTTTCTCAGCTACTTTGAGTGTTTCCAGTAAAATACTTCCATGCCTTTCTGCTATCTTGGCACACTCTATTGCTGTGACCCCACGTGAGTTCTTGGGATGGTTTCCAGGCTGGGCCCCCCACTCTAGCACACAGTCCCTTCCTTAAACTGAGCTCTAATTGAGTTCAACATTTTCTTTCCTGCAGTGTGGGCTGGATAGTGCTAAGTGCTGTCACTTAAGGGACCCCAGGTGCAAAGACTGGGCCTCCCCCAGCCCCATACTGTCATCTGTCCACCTCCCACACTCACCAATTGACCTACACTGTCATGATCTCCTAAGCCAGTGCCTGAAGTCAGGGGTATTTGTGGGTTCCCCTTGGAGACTGTCCCATCCTGAAGATGATGAAAGGTTTAAGGAGAAACCAACTTGAAATGATACCAATAGGTTTCAGCAGAAATGCCTCTGGAAAACACCAAGGCTGTGCTTCTGCACAAAATCCGTGGCCATTCACCCCTTTGTTTTTTCTCTATTGCTCCCAATTTCCCTCTCTTGGCCTTCAAGCCCCTGCCCCACCCCCACTGCTCCAGAGGGCTGGTTCCAATTGCAAGGCCATTCCTGCAACAATCTCTGGCAACTAGAGTGAAAGGTGCCGACAAAGAGGCCCTCTCCACAGCTCCCTTTTCACAAGAAGCATGTATCCAATTAAAGGATTTTAATTAAAATGCTTTCTGTAGCATCCTGTTTCTACTCGGTGTTATAAATTAAACTTGACATTCTCTGATTTAACAGGTGGGTGAGATTATTCTGAAAGCTGCCAGATGAGAGGAAATAGAAGCTAGGCTGAAGCAAGCCGTATGCATGGGAGCATGAGCATGTGTGTGTGAAAATGTGTGTGTGTGTGTGCACATATGCACTCATACTTGTGCAAGTGCACAATTAGGTGTGCATGTGTCTGTCTTTAAATTGGCTTGAAATCGTTCCATTTTAATGAAAAAGTCATAACACAACAAGGGAGACACCAAGAGAAAACAGAACCTCCATCTAAAAAATCAGAATCTCACGCAACATTCATAAAATCTCCATCAGCTCCACCCATTTGCACATTTCTTGTGGTGACATCCTTTTCTAAGCATCAGCTCAGAGAGATCTGTAGACTCCAATTGTTGTTTCTCATGACCGATGTCTTAATCCACACTATTGCTTTATGCGAAGTGAGAAGGAGGGAGGGAGTTGGGGTGTTAGCCATTCATTGCAGGCTACAGCTCCTCAAGCACCTTACAGTCACTGCTCAAATTAAATGCTCCAAGGGGCCCTTATAGACTGTGCGTCACACCTTTGGTTGTAAACTGGCCACTTCAAGGGCCCCCTTTGTTCCAACCCAAGTAGGTTACTCACAAAAGTATCACAGCATACATTATCTAAACTCCACGCTGTTGTCCTTGTCATTCTCCCTGCCTAGACCTGTCTCTCCAAAACTGCCTCTTCCTTCCAGATTCTGCTCCTGTATCTACTCCCCCATGGCACTCTTCTTGACCATGCTAGCCGAACTTGCTGCTTTAAGAACTTACACATTCATTCATTTATTCAGCACCACCAAGCAGTGCCATAAATGCTGAAGGGACAGAAGTGAACAATAAGAAAATAAGGAAATATAGAATTTGCTCATCTGGCTACAGATTCAGAAGAAAAATAAAAAAACTGATGTGGACAGAGTGTTGTGGATTTTTTTAATCAAAATCTGTTCTTGTTACTTAAAGTTATATGTTTATATCTCCTTTCCCCGGTTGGATTATAATTCCCTTGAGGATGGGAATTATGTCTCATATGTTGGGGTAATATTCAAAATATCTAACAGCTGATACAATAGAGAAACTAGCCACTGAGAGTGACCTCAGCCATCCTGGTGTGTTCCTGCTGGACATGATCCCTGCTGAATTTCATTGTACCGCCAGATCACACTGTTACTCAACATACTTTGACCCACATATTGATTTTGTATTATTTGCTTTCTCATATTATCTAAATGGTTCTCTAGTGACCTGAAAGAGTAAATGTATTTCAATCAAAAAGTCTAACTTATTTTTTATAACGTTTATTTATTTTTTGAAAGAGAGCATGCAAGCACATGCACATGCATACAAGTCAGGGAGGCACAGAGAAAGAGAAACCTGACATGGGGCTCAATTCCATGAATTGTGAAATCATGACCTGAGCAGAAATCAAGAGTTGAACAATTAACCTAACTTATTTTTAAAGAATATGCAGGTTGGGGAGGGGAGCTCCTGGGTGCCTCAGTCAGTTAGGCTCCCAACTTGGGCTCTGTCTTCGTGTCTCTCTCTCTCTCTCTCTCTCTCTCTCTCTCTCTCTCTCTCTCTGCCCCTACTCTCCCCCTCAAAAATAAATAAAAATTTTAAAATAAAAGAATATGGGGCACTGGGTGACTCAGTTGGATAAGCATCTGACTTCAGCTTAGGTCGTCATGATCTCGATTGTGGGTTTCAACCCCGCATTGGGTTCTGTGCTGACAGCTCAGAGACTAGAGCCTGCTTCAGATTCTGTGTCTTCCTCTCTCTGCCGCTTCTCCACTCACACTGTCTCTATCTCTCTCTCTCAAAAATAAACATTTGTTATTAATTTTTTTAATTTACACCCAAGTTAGTGCAACAATGATTTCAAGAGTAGATTCCTTAATGCCCCTTACCCATTTAGCCCATCCCCCCTCCCACAACCCCTCTAGTAACTCTCTGTGTGTTCAACATATTTAAGAGTTTCTTATGTTTTTGTCCCCCTCCCTGTTTTTACATTAAAAAATAAGCATTTAATACAAGGAACTCAGCAAACTTCACACCCACAAAACAAATAACCCAGTGAAGAAATGGGCAGAAGACATGAACAGACACTTCTCCAAAAAGGACATCCAGATGGCCTACAGGCACATGAAATGATGCTCAACATCACTCATCATTAGGGAAACACAAATCAAAACCACACTGAGATACCACCTCACACCAGTCAGAGTGGCTAAAATGAACAAATCAAGAGACTATAGATGCTGGCAAGGGTGTGGAGAGACAGGCACCCTCCTACACTGTTGGTGGGAATGTAAACTGGTGCAGCCGCTCTGGAAAACAGTGTGGAGGTTCCTCAAAAAACTATCCATAGAACTCCCTTATGACCCAGCAATAGCCCTGCTAGGAATTTACCCAAGTGATACAGAAATGCTGAGGCATAGGAGCACATGTACCCCACTGTTCATAGCGGCACTGTCAACAATAGCCAAAACACGGGAAAAGCCTAAATGTCCATTACCTGATGAGTGGATCAAGAAGATGTGGTATATATACACAATGGAGTACTACATGGCAATGAGAAAGAATGACATATGGCCATTTGTAGGAAAGTGGATGGACCTTGAGGGTGTCATGCTAAGCGAAATAAGTCAGGCAGAGAAGGACAGATACCATATGTTTGCACTCATAGGTCTAACAGGAAATTTTCAGAATGATCTAGCTTCAAGAAAAGCAAGCAGGTAGTAGTGCTTAAGAAAAATTGACTCATTATCTAATGGATAGTTGATACCTGTCACAACACAGCATTTTATATACTGTTAAGTGAAACTGCAATACAATCTTAAGTTTATTTTGGGAGTGTTTGCTGTATAATTGGACTTAATGAAA
>NC_043707.1:43845896-43870413 GCF_006229205.1 Suricata suricatta
AGGCACAGTAGTATCAGTGAGTCCAGGAATATCCTTCTCCCCTTTTTTGACGATGACCAAGTTGAGAACACTGAGATTGGCATCCACAATGCAACCCCGGACAGATTTGCGCTTTCTTTCTCCAGTCCTCCGTGGACGGTAGCAGGAATGCTCCTTACTCAGCAGCAGGCGGACACGGCCATGGGTCAAGACACCCTGCTTCATGGGGAAGCCTTGTTTGTCATTGCCACCACTGATTCGAACCACATAACCCTTCCATTCTTCCCCTAAGGCATCAGCAGCGACTTCTGTGGCCATTCGCTTTTCATAAAAGGTACGAAGTTTGCGTTCATCGTCCACTTCAATGAGTTTCTGGCAGCCAGTAGCTGGGAAAGAGATGTTCAGCTTCATCTTGATGTCGCCTACCGCCTCTGAGGCGCCACGAAAAAGAGCGATACTGCTTCTTTCTTGTGAGCTAAGAAAACCAGTGCTATGACCTCTTGGTATAGAGAAGAGACAAACCTTGTAGGATTTTTAGAAGTTATACATCCATTGCTACTGTTGGGCTCCTAGAGGCCCTGGTTACCAAAGAAACAATGGTAGACCATTCTGTCTGCTCACAGCTATGGGCTGCTTCTGTTGGTGTCCTGGTAAATGTTTGACAACTGGCTCCTGGCTGGGGAGAAAAGTCGGACTTGTAGCATTTTCTGGCCTCCATGCTGGAAATCTTTCCATCATGGCTGATTTCAAGATGCTAACGGTTTAACAACCAGCTGGACAAATTCCTGAAACTAAAAAATTAGCTGTTCCCTATCAGTATGTACTGGGTCCAACACATCATTGGTTCTTTCCTGCCCTGTTAAGCTTTCCTGTAAGAGGTTTTCAGTTTCCTCTTACATTGCCTTTGTGATTGGCCATATGGCTTGCATTGGCCAATGGAATATAAGTGGATAACACAATCCATATCCAAGCAAAGACTGAAATGTGCTGTGTGGTGTGGCGCGGCGATCTCCACCTCCTTTGAGCTTCTGCCCTCTACTTTGAGAATAATGTGTCCCAGTTAGTGGCTGATCCTTCAGCCTGGGTCCTGGCATGAGAAGACACAAGGATCCACCTAAGGTGAGCTGATCTCTGCATAGCCTGGCAGAGCCACAGGCAAGCTGCAAGCCTTGTGTGATATGAGCAAAGAAATGAATGTGTGTTGTTATAAGGCACTAAGATTTGGGGGTCTGAATAACACAGAAATCTTTGCCTCATCAGTAAACACTGAACTGTTGGCACATAGCAAATATTGTGGAATTATACCTAGATCATGTGACGGGATTAGTGGTCTACAGTTCTGAAAGAAACCTCAAAGCACAATCATTTCAACAATCATAGAATATTTGAATGCCCTCTAAAACATCCCTGCCAAATATTTGTCTGTTTTAATTGTCTTCTTTATACATGAAAATCTCCTCAAAGATGGAGATCTTGGTACTTCTTGAGCATGCACGCCATCTTTGACAGTCCTGTGTTTTGGAAGATTCTTCCTATGTGAACCAGAATCCTTGCCAGGGTGTTGGTGGGATAGTGGTTAGTATATCTGCCTTCCAGAATCCTTTTCTTTTTCACAGGCATCTAGTATCCCTAGTTCTACTGCAAGGTGTCATGGAAAGTGTAATTATTCTATAGGAGAACTCTTCAGATATTTGAAGACAATCTACATTGTCCACATTTAGTCCTCTGAATGTCCAACTCCTCAAAATTTTGAGGAGGAAAAATGTAAACTGAGAACTCTTTACTTAGTAAAAGTGTTAGTAGTTCAAGAATGGGAATGAAATAGGGATTTTTCCAGACTAAGAAAACCACTCCACTGGACTTGATTTTGAGGCCCGTCACCATCCTGGCTCATCCTGTCTGAGCACCTCTTCCTTATACATACTGACATGAATGACTTATTGGAATTACAGAGGACTATTAGACTTAGACATAGGCCCAAGAAATGAGAAGCTGAAGTGTTGGTAATGCGTCAGGCAACATGAGACAAAGCTGTAGACTCATGAAAGCAAAGAGCCGCATGCAAATCCCTGCGTAAAGTGAGTATCTGGAAGAGTGGAGATGAGGAGATTGTCCAGAGAGCAGCACAGGTATACGAAAGGCTAGAAAATATGACCAGGAGATTAAGAAACACAATGGTAATATTTATCTAATAGGAGTTCAAAAGAGAGAAAATGGAGGCATCAGGGAAAGGTAATATTCAAAGATAACTAATAGCTAAAATTAACTACTAGAAGCACAATGAGACTTCAGCAGGACCAAGAAAAATATGGTCATACCTTACAAGTTTTACCTACAGTAAAACCATGTTACAAAGAGTAAAAGTAACCAGAGACCAAAGAAGTTGCCTAAAAGAAAAACTGAATAAAAATTTAATGGATTACAGCACTTAAAGAGCTAAGGAAAAAAAACCCAGAAATTGTTTCAGCCTAAAATTCTTAAGTCTTATTCAAGAACATCAGCCATGTGTATGCTTTTTTAGAAAGAAGGAAATCAGAAGGTAGGGAAAGCTGTAAGAAGAACATAAGGCAAACAAATTAGTAAGCATGTAGATTAAAAAAAAAACTTACAAAACAGGAGAGGTAGGTATCATAGTTAAGGCACTTAGGGTCCTGCATTTTTCTGAAGGATACAGATATTGATTAATTTTAGACTTTATGTCAAGTACTTTTTTTTTTTAGTATTTATTTAAGTTTGAGAGAGAAAGAGAGAGAGAGAGAGAGAGAGAGAGAGAGAGAGAGAGAGAACAACCAGGGGAGGGGCAGAGTGAGAGGGAGACACAGAATCCAAAGCAGGCTTACAGCCTGAATCGGGGCTTGAATCCACAAACTGTGAGATCATGACTTGAGCCAAGGTCGGATGCTTAACTGACTGAGCCACCCAGGTGTCCCTCAAACATGCATGTTGAAAATAGATGGTACTCATGAAAAGAATAGTGATAAGTAGTGTGACATCCTGACCAGTGGTGAAATTTAAAAAAATAAAAAGGAAATCCAAATCACTCTATTTTTGGTAAAAGTACAAAAACATTGAGAAAAAGAGCACATACCAACTCTAGGTTACTGGCTATTTCCTAGAAGGGAAGGGAAAGGAATGACATGTAGTGAGGTGGAGAGGGTGATTCATCATCCATAGTTGCAATATTTTATTTATTTAAAAAATTCAGGAGCAAATTAGGCCAAATGCTAATGTAGTAGGTCTGAAGAGTGGGTGTTTTGGTGGCTGCTACATTAATTTGCTTTTACTTGTTGTATGCCTTCTTTTTTTACAGCTAAACATTATAATAATTAAGCCATAATTCAAATTCAAGTATAAAAATTCAAGTAATGATGAGATATTAAATTGAGACCAACCATCAGACAAGCAAAATTTAAGAGAGTTCTAGTAGGAATTGCTAACAGAGATGTGTGGAAAAAGATAGTCTTTCCTAGTGGAAGCATTAGGACTTTATTGGAAATTAAAGATAACCTCCTTTAATTAGCAATCTTAGTTTTGGGAGTCTATCTCATCAAAATAAAGAATATTTATTTATTATACTTATGCTAGTGTGAGCAAACTATGGAAACAGAATAAATAAGTATCTTTATGGTACGATTAACTAAGCCTTTTTCATATACTAGTATGTTGTGTAATAAATAGTAAAAAAGAATGAATTAAAGCTGTATCAGTTTACTTGAAGATTTTCCGTAAAAAGTTGTTGTGTAAGAAAGAAACAAAATGTAGGGCAAAATGTATATCCCATTTTGTAAAAAAAATTAAAATATTCTTTGTGTGTGTATTTATGGATATGTCCATATAGGACTTATATGATTATTTGAAGCTAGGAAAAAAGCGGAATACAAAGTGGTGATAAACTTGGGCTTCTCTGATGTAAGTGAATATAATTTGGATGTGGATGGGGCGAGAAGGGTGAAGGAGACAGCCATCAAAGAAAAAAAAAAGAAAAGGAAGAGAGCAAAAATCCCTTAGAAATAGTCAGTGTTCATGATTATCCCATGTATGCATTTACGTAAGTATATATTCATGCAGATAGTATTCATATATATAATTATAAAATTAAAAGCACAGAATTAAATGACAAAAAAATCAAAACAGTCTTTAAATAACTTGTTTGGTCTGCATTTCTTCACTTCTCTCCAGTGATCACTATGATTTGACTTTATAGTTTTTAGCCTCTTATCTTGTCACCTTATGCTTTGTGTTGGAGCCACTCAACAGTTCTCTCCTCCTACTCTGAGAGCTCTTGCTCTTTTTAACTGGAATATCTTCTTCACCAAGTTGAAGGAATGTATCTATTTATATGAGAATGAACTGAATTAAATTAATAAAATTTGCAATGTAGTTGTGAAACTGAAGTTAGAGAAGCAACTGAGACTGAGCTCCAGAATGAAACCACCAAGTTGGTAAAGGAACAGGACATGTGATTTGTGACCAATGGAAGAAGTGTCAGGGGCTTGTGGATCAACTGGGTGAGACTGACCATAAAGTGTCAGGAAAGGCTGGCGCAGAAGATGGCACTTGAAACAGTTTACCCGAGAGCTGCTAGATATTGTCAAGCAGTAGAACAGCAGCATCAGAGGAAGAATTTAAGGGAGATTTGTCATCAGTGGTAATTCAGACACTGACTGACGACAAATTGGCATTGGGAAGGGGAGGAAGGAGGATGTGAGTGGCAGAGGAGGGGTAACAGGCAGGGCCTCTAGGACTGTCTGGATATAACAGGTGGAGGTCAGGAACACATCCAACACGACTTCATTTGACTTGAGTAATTGGGAAGAAGTTGGTGTCACTGGTTTAGAATAGTTAGGTATGTGTATTCAAATGCACACTAATTAATTGTACATAGCACAGTTACTGCAGTGTGGTATCAATGTTAACAATTCAATTCATCCTTATAGGACTGTCTTTAATCTTTCTAACCAGAGGTGGGTAGTATAGAACATATACTAGGTCCCTACTTTCACGTGCTGATTTCACACAATCTAATGATGTGATTTCTTTTTTTAAATTTAATTCTATTTATTTTTGAGAGAGAGAGCAAGCAAGAGTGAGGATGGGCAGAGAGATGGGGGGACAAAGGATCCAAAGGGGGCTCTGTGCTGACAGCAGCAAACCTGATGTTGGGCTCGAACTCACAAAGGGTGAGATCATGACCTGGACGCTAAACTGACGGAGCCATCCAGGCATCCCATCTACTGATGTGCTTTCATGCTTTATTCTAGTTCATGTTGATCTCTGCTGAATGCAAGCCTGATTTTTGTAGTACAGCTGATGTACTAATCAAGGTCATTTGAAAATCCTTTTTTCTTCAAGACTGTACAAAGATCAGTTTTCAAAGGCAGAGTTTTCTATCAAAACATCATGGATTCCATGAATTGTACTTTCATGCTCCGGTTATTTATTTTTCTACTAGTTGTCCTAATTTACACATATTCAGAAATACTCATAAGTAGCTTTCCTTCAATGTGGAACTGTTTTGTCAACTCAAATGTCATTTTCTATAGGAATGGGAGGGTTTCATACACATGCCTAGCTAAGTGTTGTCTAGAATGCTCTGTGCTAATAATTAGGAACTCTTTCCTTATGGTACAGTCATTATAGATGTCCTCCCAGCTGTGGTATTCAGTTAGTGTTTTTCCCAGAGCTTTCTAGAAATGATTTAATTTTCACCACAGTGTAGTTTACATCTATCTAGTGGAAGTCTATGTACTTTATGCAGGAATATGAGCAATGTGGATGGGCCACGTGTCAGCATAGACCAGAAATCCATCTGGAGTCAGAATTAACCCCAATTGCTCTTACTCTTGGCTTCTCTCTTTTTACCATGGAGAGGTAGCTTTCAGTTGAAAAAAATATCTGGGAGAAAATTCTACACATAAAATTCTGAAGCTCAAATAATATTTACTGAAGTGGGTGCCTCATCTGGAGATTTTACAAGTTCCAGAGAGGTCTTTCTTCCTGTGCTTCCTTTATGGAGAAAGAGTAGATATTTCTACTGACACATGTCTTTATGATCTAATAAATATTTGAAGCTGGAACCCTTAGGAAGAGATTTTTAAAGGGAAAAATTACAAGATTTAGTCTTATGAGAAAAGACTTAAAAAAAAATATCAGGGTTGATATGTACTCCAACCCTGAACAATCATACAACGGCTACTTTCTCACCCTTCTCAGGGTTGAGTTGTGTCATTCCCTTCAAATGTGGGGATGGATGTCCCCATGATCAGTATGTGTAACTTGGGACCAGAGGGCCATTTTCCCCCCTTGAATCACGCATTAGAGATAGAAGTGTATGAACACTTTGTCTCTACATCTGATTAAAGTGACATGACTATGTGAGGTCATAAACAAGGTGAGATCCAGCATGGACTTTTCTTTCCTAGGTTTTTCATTTTGTATTCCCTCCCTTAGATCTATGATTCTTGTAGGTATTATCTTGAGATGCTTCCAGGTAGTCTGGAGGTTAGTCACAGGTAGAATTTATATGTGTATTATATACATATATATAATAACATAATACATATATTTTAATATTCATTTATTTTTGAGAGAGGAGGACAGAGTGAGAGCAGGGGAGGAGCAGAGAGAGGGAGATGCAGAATCTGAAACAGTCTCTAGGCTCTAAGCTGTCAGCACAAAGCTTGCTGCAAGGCTCGAACTCACTAACCGCGAGATCAAGACCTAAGCTAAAGATGGATGTCCAACTGACTGAGTCACCCAGGTGCCCCTATACTTTTGGGCTACTGTAAATTTGATGCTACTATTCTGAATTAGAGATTTACTTCTGGTATTAATGAAATCTAAACATCTTATTTGAGTCCCACCCAAAGCAGCACTCTATATTTTATTGGGATTTTTCTCACAGTATAGGATAACCAGCAGATCTTTAATCCTGCTGTGGTTCACAGGTTTAATGACCAGAAATCTTGAGCCAGACCAAGATGCATCTTTAACAGCATCTAAATTTAAAAGTTAACTTTACTTTTCACAGGCTTATTTATTAATGTCCATAGTAATTAAGTAATATCCATGTTAATAGGAACTTCTAAGATCTGTCAATATTCTGAGATATTTTGAAAATCACAGCAGGTGCATCTGACAAAAGACTGAAGACATTATGGAGAGCTCTCTCACCTATTCTTATCCATTCCATGATGCCCAACATGGATGCAAACAAAGGAAAGATCGTTTTTACTTCCAAGAGTTCTCTCTCTCTATATTATTTACTGTTTGGCTCCCCTGTAACAACACTGCTCGATCACCCACATCACTTTATCAAGTCCTAGGGGACCTTAGCTAACTTCAGAGGAAGTTAATTCCCACTTTCTACCAGAATAGATATGTGTTGCTGTCATCCAAGCAAACCGATTAAAAAGTTAAAAACTTCAGTCAGCTGAACAGGTCTTTTTGAAATCCAGTGCTTTGCTGAATCTATTTCTCTCACTTTATTATCTCCACTTCATTTAGCTGGTAAGTATGGCCATTAAGAAAAATGTTCAAGTTTCAAATCTAATAATGCCTATCTCTTTCAGCTAGGTGCTATTAACAGCTCTATTTCTTTCCTGGAAGATCTCAAAGCACTTTAAAATTTTCATTGTGATCAAATACAGGCTCTCATTATTAGAACCATTTCACCTTCCACTACATATGTCTATATTGAAGGTGGAAAGTGGCAGCTTACCCCTGGGAAACTTCCCAGCACTTGAAGACAGAGAATGAAGAATTCTGTATCCTAATCCCTTGATGGTTTCAAGAGACAGAGCTAGAATACATTGCTGCCAGATTGGGATGTACCTGGCCTTCTAAACTAGTATTTTCCAATCAGTCAGAGTTGAATAAATGCAAATGATCAGGGTCATGTTATGTAAATTTGTAGGGGATGGAGAAGAGGGGATTCTAGCTACTTACATTCACCCTCACTCAGGAAGTATGTGGGTCCAGAAACAATTCAGAAGCAGATTTCATTCAGTTAGTACTTAGAGGGGGCTGATTGGTGAAGGCTGATGGAAAGAGTTCAGAGATCTGGATAGAAAAACTTGGGGGGGGCAGCCTGTGCCTGGGTGGCACAGTCGGTTAAACTTCCGACCTCAGCTCAGGTCATGATCTCATGATTTGTGGGTTGAAGCTCCACGTCAGGCTCTGTGCTGACAGCTTGGAGCATGGAGGCTGCTTCAGATTCAGTGTTTCCCTCTCTCTCTGCCCCTCTCCCTCTCATGCTCTGTCTCTGTCTCTCAAAAATAAATAAACATTAAAAAAATTAAAAAGAAATAAAAAAAAAGAAAGACTTGGGAGTCCTTTATCATGTGTGAAGATAAATCACACTATAAATGAATTCTAGGTAATGGAGTCTCATAGATCTAAAAGGGCAAAATCCAATTAAATGGGAACTCTGGGATCTAGGATCTTTCCTTATATTTAATGTTTTTTTTTGGGGGGAGTTTATTCTATGTCTTTTTTTTTAATTTATTTTTTAATGTTCATTTTTGAAAGAAGAGAGAGACAGAGCATAAGTCGGGGAAGGGCAGAGGAAGAGGGAGACACAGAATCCAAAGCAGGCTCCAAGCTCAGAGTTGTCAGCACAGAGCCTGACGTGGGGCTCGAACTCATGAACTGTGAGATCATGACTTGAGTCGAAGTTAGGGGCTTAACCGACTGAGCCACCTAGGTGCTCCATTCTCTTTTTTCACCCTGTTTCCCTAATTGAAAAGTGATACATTATTCTAGTAAAAAATTTGAAGATACTAAAAACAACTCTCTACCCCAGTATCCAGAGTTAATTGTTATGAATATTTGGATAAATTTCTTTGTAGGGTTTTACATGCATATGAAGAAAAGAAGGAAGGGAGAAGTCCTCTGTATCTGTGATCTGTCTAGGCATAAGGAGGTAGAAGCTGGGGTTGTGAAGCTCTCCATCATCCTCCAGATACAATGTTTTCTTTAATAGAAGGGGAATTTAGGAGCTAGGAAATATTATTGATGATAATAACTTACAATGAATTATCTGGAGAATTTTCTCAGTTCTTCAGTACCCTATAATAGACCTGTTTTATGATTTTGTATGTACTTATGTATCGGGGCTTGACTGGACTAGAAACAAGGAAAGAATATTTTAAAGCTCTGAAATAGTGGAGAAATTATGATTTTATTTAGTATAGATAAACATCTGTATAATTATATAACTTTCTGACATAACATTCTTTTATCCTTATTTTCTCATTTCCTTTTGGTGCTTTTGGAAGGGAAGGTGTTAGAGGATGGAAGGTTTTATAAAACAGTACCACTTTAAAGTGGCTCTGTTTTAAAACTAAACCATATCTGCCACTTACATTTAGCATTCAGACTTTATGTGTCCTTTTTAGTTCTGTTCATTGGTTTAAAAGGAATACTTGGTAGATACTTGTATTTTTACCATTTCACCCACAGTGAATTTGGCTGTAACAATCATAATTAATCAGTAAGACAACAGAGATAATGTGTTGATGACAGCTTAAGCTAATTATAAAACCTCAGAGATGCCCCTCAGGGTCCTATTTTATCAAATTCTTATTATACTAAACTGAATCAAGATGTTCACTCATCATTTCAGGTGCAGGTAAATGTGCTAAATGGTGTGGAATTTTATGAGTATAAAAGGTCAAGTTTCAAGAGTTTTCTTTTTAAAGGAAATTTCATGGAATTTAAAATGTGAAGTCCAATCATACTGAATTCATTGGCAGCCAGACCTGCTTAAAGGTGAAACCTCATTTCCCAGGGGTTTCAAGTCAGAGAGGAGAAAGTCCCCTCGGGTCGCTCCCCCTTCTGCCAGGTTTCAGTTATAACAGAGAATCTTTTCATAAAATATAGTCAATTTATACTTCAGGAATTTAAAACATATTTCATTGGCTCATCTGGACACTGGAAAATCTTATATTCTTTCCCAAGTGACTTGGCGCATTACTTTGGCACACACTGAGAGCTTACACACCTGGCAAGCCACCTCGACTTTTCTCATGTCCAGAAGGAGGTCTCCAAACGTACAAGCGTTTTGGATGGCGAGCTGTGTTCAATGTGCCCAAATCCAAGAAGCATGAAAACAACCATTCATGTACAGAGATGGGGAGGTGCGTGTGGGGGGAGGGGGTGCTAAAGACGGGGAGAGAAGGGAGACAGAGAGAGGCTCAGGTGAGCAAAGAAAAAGAGATATGTATATACTCATTTGGCCAAAGTTTAATAAAGCCAAAGAATCACCCCAGTGAGTTTATTCTTGATTTCATTAATGGTCATTCTCAGATATGCAATCGTCCTCTGTGACTAATTTGGAGTCTGATATTTTGTTGAAGCCTGGGGATACTGCTGGTCTAGTCTTCTAACATTTAATAATACGAAGCCAGTGTTTACTCTGGTGGGGCCATAATTTTGCAAACACAGGCAAGAGCTGTGACTTAATAGTTATCGCTATTTCTATTAGCTATGACCCCGTTGTTGGCTTCACGGCAGCTAGAGGGCTCTGAAAGTGTGAGGAGCTAGAGGGCTCTCTCGGACATGCAGACCCAATGTAATAAAAGTAAGGATGTTGTCCATGCTCCATAGTAACGGTTCTTTATGACATATGGAGAGTGTCCAATACAATGCCTGGCACACAGTAAAAACTAAGTAATGTTGGTTCCTCTTTAATCATCATCACTGCAAATGGGATTCAGCATTAGGAACAACTTGGCACTTTAGCACTAGGAATAAATTCTTTTTTGCCAGATTTTGATTATTGAACTGTAACTCCTGGAGGTGCTGTAGTGGATATGTCCTTGAGTCAATATGGATACTAGCACAGAATTCACTCAATTATTTGTTGAAAGAATGAATGAACTAATACATGAATATATGAATGACTGAAAGCGGGGCTTGAGCAGGGACACAGTAAGGCAGGAAGGTTTATTCTGTTTTGTTTTGTTTTGTTTTTTTCCTGGGCGGTAGCTTCTCTTGGACCTGTTTTAATTTTGCTCTGCATTTGGAGATAGAAAAAATGTCTGTCTTATCTATGGGGATCCGTAGGAACTAATAGGAGGTTGGGAGGTGAGAAAGGAGGTGTCTGGGTGTCTGGAAATCAGGTCCAGTTGTAAAGAGATGGGAAAGAGTGCTTGGAATCTGGGTGGTTCTTGGGTATAGGGCTAGAGGTTTGGATTTGGAAAATAGGGTTTCCTTAGAATTTGTGGGGTAGCAGGTCACAGTTAAGGGGAGAAGTCACACTACATTGCATTGATTATTTATCTACCTTTATTCATTCCCTAAATATTCATTGAGTATTTATTACGTTAGGTATTTCATTACTTACCAAGACACAACAGTGAGCAACACATGGTCTTTTAAAGTCTCGTTGAAGGAAACAGGGACACTGTTGTTGTACATCAAGTTCTGCTTACCCTAGTCTCTTGCCAGAAACACATATCCACAAGTAGTGAGGAAAACACTCTTATCTAGGCTAGCACTCCATTTGAGAACTTTTATTTTCCTTTCTGTGTGTATACAATTTCGAACTCTATAAATGGATTTTCCTCTAAAGTCAAAATATAAAACATTCGGTTGCATGGTGTAGTATGTGGGCAAAATAGTCCATGAGAACACTCACTGGTAATGACAAAAATGATATCCTGTGGCCATAGCTAACAAGGAGAAAAATGACGGAAGTTTTTTTTTTTTTTTTTTCAGGCAGAAAGAGAGAATATGGTAGTACAGCTGGTTCTGGCAGGGAAAAGGGAGACATGGCAAAGGAATTAAAGTATTACAATATCCACATGTTTGAAAATTACAGTCTGTGAGCTATAGATCTTAAGTCATAATTAGTTAAAGCAGCGATTATTTCCTTGGGATGGTTTTCAGGTATTTGGGAGTAATCTTGAGTATTATTTGATACAACCAAATTGCAGAGCCTTGGAAACATTCAGACACCCCTCCATGCTTCTTGAAGCTTATTGTCATGAGACTTGACCTAAAAACACTTTCTACTTGGCTAGCTTTGAGTCATTAGAGGGAATACATGACAAGGTTGGTATATATTTTTTTCTGCCCATTTGGGATACTTCCAGGTGATATAAAGGGCCAGTAGAAATGTGGCAGCAGTAATTTATTTATGGTCCAAGTGTGGTTTGACAACTGAATCTCCACAGAGCCCCATGCCATCTACTGGGTTTCTGTCCTCTCAGTGATACTGACTTATGTAAGAGCTATTAAAGTCTTAACACAGCAGAGCAGCATGCATGGGGAAACCATTCATCAAAATGCAAAAAGAACATAGTCCCTAAAAATTACATTTCTTTCAATTACTAGTTCCTAACTGCACTTTATTTTAGGACCCATGACTATTCTTTGGCTACTATAGCTTACTTTCTGTAATTCTCTCTTTAAACTGCTGTAGTTTAAGTGTGGGTCCTGGAAAAATGGTGATGTCAGTGATTTGACTTCAACTTCCCTGGAAGCCTCTCTCATAATTTTTTGTAGAGTCTTTCCGTTTTCTATTTGTTGCCCAACCTCTATGTAAGTTTCTTCTCAGGAAAAGATCTGTCACCAATCATTCACACCTTGATGCAAATTTAGACCAGTATGTTACCTTTCCCTGGGGTATATGCACTTTAAGTTTTTCCTCTAAATATATAACAACATTTTGCCTGTTTCTAGAGGAAATCAAGCTCTATTCCATCAAGCAGTGGGATTAGTATTTTACTAGGTAAGAGCCTTCCTTGATGTCCCTGATATTCTATCAGGCAACTCTAATGTATAAGGCTCTTTCTTCCCTTAAATTATACATCAGTTTTCAGTTTAAATATAGGCCAAAGGCCTGAACTCATCCTAACCTAGGTGCAGTGGTACAGCCACTGTGAAAAACAGTATGGAGTTTCCTCTAAAAATTAAAAATAGAACGACTCTATAATCCAGTAATCACATTGCTGGGTATTTACCCCACAGATACAGAAACACTGATTCAAAGGGATACTTGCACCCCTGTTTATTGCAGCATTATTTACATATGGAAGCAATCCATCGATAGACAAATGGATAAAGAAGATGTGGTGTGTGTGTGAGTGTGTGTATTCCGTCATATATATATGATATTCCATATGGTGGAATATCATTCAGCCATCAAAAAGAATGAAAGTCTTGCCATTTGCAATGACTAGGATAGAGTTAGTGAGTATAATGCTAAGTGAAATAAGTCAGTTAGAGAAAGACAAATACCATGTGATCCCACTCACATGTGGACTTCAAGAAACAAAACTAATGAGCAAAAGAAAAAAAAAAGAGACAAATCAAGAAACAGATTCTCAGATATATTCCCCAGTTATTCAAGGGAAGGTGGGTGGATAAATGGGGGAAATAAGGGAGAAGACGGAAAAAATAAGACTGTGGATTCCATTTTGGGAATACTCTTCGGCTATCTTTCAGATTTCTCACCCGAGGAAAAGCCAGCTACCATGTGAAGACGCATACTTGTGAAGAGACCTTAAAATAAAGATCATGTAAAAAACAGGGTGGGACTGGAGAAAAGACTACAGTTGGGCTTCTAATTGTTTTTATGTTTAAATAATAACAAACTCTCCAAACCCTGGGGTGAGTTCTTCCTGAAGACAGGTAGACAGCCTTGGCATTTGCTGAGTCCTTACCTGCACAGGGGTTCTCACTGACAGTGGACACTGGGCCCAGCGGAATTCATGGTGTGAGGGATTGAGTCCTGCCAACAATCACATAAATGGAAGTGGATCCCCCACCGGCAAGTCTCCAGATGAGACCACTGCCCTGGCCTATGACTGCAACCTCATGAGAAAATTTGAGTCAGATATACCCATCTAAGGCAGGTTTGGATTTAGGACCCAATGAAGCTGTAAAATAATCAGTGTTTGTTGTTTTAAGCCTCTAATTTTTAGAATAATTTGTTACACAGTAATAGAAAAATGAATACAGGGGACAAATGAGTTGAATTCCCAATAGTGTCTTAAAGGGTGGATTCACACTCTCTGCTGTATACTTTCTGTAAACTCAAGACTTATTCCTGACATTGTGTGATAATTCATTCAATTGACTTGTTGAAGTTAATTACCAATTCTTCCCTCTTCCTTCCCACTCCTTCCTTGAGCCAGTTACACCCTAACTTAACATGTTTCTTATTAGAAACCCACCCTCTTTCCCTCCACCTACCTCCTTCCTTGTTTTTATTCAGAGTAAAGGAGGGATAAAATAATCTGAGTTTCAGTGAGACATTAATGCCCCTGAACAGATGCACTTGGGAGTAGTGTGACAGAATGTTTAGGAGAATGTGCTGGAGCCCTTGGAGTCTGACACAAAATGCGGCTGATGATCACCCAAGATGGCATGCAGAAGCTGAGAGCCAGGGGCGAGGGACCCAGGTGACAGCTGTTGTTTTTATGGCCTCCTTTTGTTGACAATCTGGGAAGGATCTGTTCTGCTGGGTTTTTGGCAGGGGGATGGGGAGCAGGTTTAGGTTTGTTCTTAGAATACAGAATCTTTTAGATTAGCAGTATCAGCTGAGTTGAGAGTGATTCTGTTTCTATCTCCAGCATCACCTCTGTTCCTCCTTTCTTGGCTCAAGGACAGGAGTGGCTGCTAAGCGAACAACATTTGTTTCTCCATTGAACAAATTTTGAAGGAAGGGAAAATGCTTGCTTAAGCAACACACCCTGACTTCCTTTGCAAGCTTCAGTCAGAGCATAAGTCTTAAGAAAAATACTTCCATCTGAAGCTACTGAAAAGTAAAAGAGGGACCCAACAATAGTTGATAAGGACTTTCAAAAGATACAAGGCAGAAAGTTAGAAGGGCAGAGTTTACTAATTGGTGGAAACAACCTCTAATCCATGCCACAGAGAAGCTCCTATTAAGGGATTACAAAAAGGATCAATGAGATGGAAATTAATAAAATAAAAAGGCTGACCATTGATCGGGTGTCTCTAACTGGGCTCGAGTACTCAGGACACTGTGTACAGAAGTAATCTCCTTAAGAAGGTGGCTTTTTTACTTGTGCTGCAAAGCACCTTGCCTTTTACATTCAGTTGGCCAGTCAGATTTTGTCTGATTGAAAGGCTCTGTCCTATTGGCTAAAGCAGGCAAATAGTCTGTCTCTGCATACTATATAGCTTCTGATTTTGGCTCCACTAATAGATATACTTCCTTTCTATCACCCAACCAATAACGACAATCATTCAGAACAAAGTAAGATGGGAGGGTGAAGCCAGAATAAAAGAAACAGAAGGCAAGACAACAGTAGCAGAAAATTGCATGCTCTTCTCCTTTTCTTCTCTCTTTCTATCTAGGGTAACTTTCCCTTCAGATTTCCCTCTGAATTCACAGCATAATCAAAAGGCACTGATTCTAAGCCTCATGAGCTCTTACCTATTTTAATTCCTAGCGAAGAGGTATTCGATAAAAAGATATAAAAAGCAGGTTGTGACTGGAGAGAAGACTGAGTAGTTGGACAAGCAGTAATTTGTTTCAATAACAACAAAGTCCCCACATCATGAGGCCGGTTCTTCCTGAGGACAGATGGACAGCTTCAGCATTTCCTGGGTCCTAGCCTGCCTAAGAGTTCTTACTGAGTTAGCAGATACGGGCTTACTAGAATCCTTGCTGGGGCTGGGGGTGGGTGCAGATTAAAATATGGAGATTATTATGCTCAAGGCCACCTATATCTCAGCCAGGGGAAAGCTAGAGGGACATAGGAGAATACATGAAAGACTGTTTCTGCGTAAAAGAGCATTTTCATATTTGGAGTAAAGCAAAATGATTAGATCATTTACTTAAATTTCTTTTGATTTAAGGTTGACAAAAGTGATGAGGTCCTGAGTAGGCTATGACTGGTTCTTAAGCAAGTAATCAAGCAAACAAACAAATGTACAAACAAACAAAGCAAATGAAAGTAGTATTGTGGCATGGAGAACAACTTTCATAGAAGTGAAAGGCCCATCTGCTGGTCAGGTATAACCTATTTGCTATAATAGAAATATATTCTGAGCACAAATGTATTTTTAAATTTCTAGTAGGCCCATTAAAAAATAAATGAACAATTTAATTTTAATAACTTACTTTATTTAACCTAATCTAATAAAAATGTGTAATATCAGTATTTTATTAAAGCAAAAAAATAAGATACTTTATGTTGTGTTTACATGAAGTCTTTGAAATTCAGTGTGATTTTACACTATGGTACACTTCAGACTAGTCAAATTTCAGGAATTCAATACAACATGTGGCTACTGGCTATTGTATTGGGCAGTAAGATTCTACACCATCCTGGCCACTCACCCTCTCCATGACCTTGGCTAAGCCATTTTCTCGTCTATGGCTCATGTTTTCATATGACTAGAATAAAGGACTAGTCTACATCACTCTTTTTCAAAGTTTTTAGTACAGGAAACAATATGGATGGAGAACACTTAAATTGTAATTGTTGGGCAGTCAGCTGCCACTTGTATGACTTTTTTGTGAATTACACAGTCTCTAGAGTCCCTCTTAGACTTAGCATTCTCTTTAATGGCTGGCACACTTTAAGTTGTGCCCACATTTGTCCCACATTAACCACATGTCAGATCTTGATCACATTTTCTTCAATTCATATGCCTTTTTGAACCAGAAGAGGTAAAGAAATGCAAGGAGTGGAATATGAAGGAGAAAGCTGGAGTGGACAAAGACAGCAGAAAGAGAAAAGAAAAAGAGTGGAAAGTGTGAGTGGAGTGAAGGAAGTACTTTACACCTGCATGAATATTTATGAAGCCAAATTAAAACCACCAAGAAGAGAGGAGGATTACTGCCCCACCGCACCCCACCCCGAAGCCTCAGTGACCCTTTTCCCATCCTAGACTGCTGAGAACCACACAATTTAAATCCACGTTTGTGAAAGAGACCTCTTCCTTGAACAGTCACCCTCTCCTGTCATTCTTTTGTATTATTCAACAGATACCTATTGATCCTTTGTTATAAACCAGTCGCTGTGCAGGTGCTGGTGGTAGATGTTTATAAGGAGTCAGCCTACCAACTTATCTCAGATCTTCCCATTGCATCCTATCTTAATAAAGAATGACATTATCAAATGTTTCCATCTGGGTTGATGGTGCTGCAGTTATGTATTCAGAACCAGAAAGTGGTTTGCTGAATGTGAACTAGGGCTTCTAATCACGGAGTCCCATGGAGACTAATAGCGCACTACCATCCCTCTGCTCTTCTGCATTGTCTAGTCTTTTTTACAGTTACTTGGCCATGTGACTAGTGTAGCTGATGGACCATGAAAAATGATGCTTTCACTTCAGGGCTGATGTGACATCACCAGCTTTCCATATACTCTCTTTCCTCTCATCTAACCAGTAAACCATGCCTGGGCCACAAAGGGGAGGAAACCTGGATTCCTGAGCTCTGCTTAAAAGAGAGCCACTCAAGCTGCACTGGACTATGCTATGAGCAAGATATAAGCTGTACGCGTGGTCAGCCACTGGGAGTTGGGGTTTGTTACAGCTGCTGGTGTTATTACCCTGGTGGATACAGCGGTCCATGGCTGGCGAGCTTGTCCCTTTCTGAGAGAGACCTTGTGCTTGGGTGGCAACCTGAAAATGACCCTGAATGTCAGGGCTGTTACATTATTTCCATCGCATTGCATATTTTGAATGAATCCCGACCAACATCTATAGCTGAAGTTTTCGATATTGATGCACAGGTTTCCTAGTCTTTCTTAATGAACAGGAGTGCCGTGTTCAGAGGCAGAGGAATTCATATTCACGGGATACTCATATCAATGAAGGAAATGTAGTTTTTTCAATGGACTATATCAAGGGAAGATTCCACATTTTTTAAAGAGAGCAGAAATTGTACCTTACATTTTTACTGTACCAAGTATATTCCTATCTACCATCTGAAGTGATTCTCACCGGTATGTGGGAGATAAACAGGGCAAGTTAATATCAGTTTTAACAGAGAAATTGAGGCTTGAAGAAGCTAAGTGACGTTTTCAAGATCATACTGAGGTTGGGATAGGTGAGATTAGATTTCTGTCTGAAGTCACAGGTATCACTCCGATTTTATAACTGAGGAAACTGAGGCCAGAGAAGTTAAGGACAAGGTAGGCAGAGCCAGGATTGAAATGTGACTTTTACTTCTAAACCTAAAGCCTTTTCCCTTTTTTTTAAAACTTTTATTTATTTCGAGACAGACAGAGCATAAGCGGGGAGTGAGAGGGAGACTGAGAATTCCAAGCAGGTTCCACACTGCCAGCACAGAGTCTGATGTGGGGCTTGAACCTATTAACCATGAGATCAGTGACCTGAGCCGAAATCAAGGGTTGAATGATTAAGTGACCAAGACACCAAGGGGCCCCAAGTTTTCCCCCTTCTGACATGCTGCTTTAATACATAAGAGAACATCTGTTCTACAAGTAATAAAATATATTTTTACATACTTAATGAAATGAAATTAACTCCCTCAGCCAACTTTTCTGAGTATCTACTAAGTCCCTGAAATGTTCCAGGCCTTCTTCAATCCCGAGTGCCTGCTATTCCTGAGTCTGGCCTGTCTTGTACCATTTGTCAGTTTCTGGCAGGTTGGTTCTGTTTTAGACGATGCCAGCTTTCTTTGAGGAGGTATTTCAAAGCCCATTCAGTTCAGGCCCCACACGTCTTCCCTCAAAGGATTGAAAGCCCTATCTCCTCATGAGGATGCAGGACGGTGTGCTCACGTGGGAAAGAATAGGAGACATACTTAGGGAACACTCTTGTTAATAGCCCTTCACGTCATGGACAATGGATAGGAGCTACCTGTGTGATTATAAAACCCCAGTTGTCTAGGTAGGGAGGACAGGCACACATATTCCCCCAAAACGTGGCCGCCAGGTGACTATGGGCTTCCTGCAGATCATACCTATATCTCCAAAGACACAGCAGTAGTACTGCCCTAAGGCTGTTCCTTCATCTTAAAGTTTGCCTGTCTTACATCACATTCCAAAATGACTGAATAAAGAAGGTCCAGTCACTCATGAAATACTTATATATACTATGCTGTGCTAACATATGCAGGTGTGCAAATAAGCTAGGATTTATGTTTTTTTCTTGCGGACGGGAACTTTCTAGAAATACTTGCAGCAACACTTTCACCACAGGAAACACTCCAATATCAGGAATATGACATTCTGAATTATTCATTGGTTCAATGATTTTTTAATGAATGCTGACCATGTGGCAGGTATTTAGCTGACCACTGGGCACAGAATGGGGAGCAAATGTAGTCATACGTTCTGAAGTATGGTTCATGTTTTGGAAGTAGCAAACCTTTCAGTATCTTATGAATCACATAATATAGGAAGTTATCCATCCTGTCTTGTTGTGGGGCAGTTCTGCATTAACAGGTGGGGATTAGTGGTTTAAAAACGTTTCACCTTCACCTTGTTTCTAAGAACCCAGTAAATGTTTGCTGAGCGACTGATCAAAACCTCATAGTAAGCATGAAGCCACACTTTCTCTTTTCATTTCTGGGCAGTACTAGGTAAGTAAACATGGGGAGAATAAGTTTAGAACATTTGAGACGATAAGGCATGGTTGTAAAGGACTAGAGTCTCATCCAACTTTGCCCCCTTTTCCTAAATCAACTGGAGACTTTTCTTAACCCTCTCGAAGACCTAGATTTCTGAGGCAATGAGGTGGAAGGTGGGTCTGCTCTTCATAGACTCTGGTTGGTTATGTGCTGCAGGGAAGGGGGCAGTCACTTGCCAGCAGCAATTTTTCATCATTTCCTCATGGCATGCAGTTCCGAGGCCTGTAGAAAGCTGTGTGTGACCCAGGCCTTTCTGTAAGTCCGCTAATGATCGCCCAATCCACTGGAGAAAATTGATTGTGTCAAAGCTCATGAAGAGCTGTGGGCTGATCAATGTCTCAGGGAAGTCAAATTTCACACAGAACTGCCCAAAGCTGGAATTAAATGTCAGGTACAATTTAGCACTGATGCCCTAGTGGTGTCTTTGGAGAGGGAGCCTCACAGCTCATTCTGCACGTCATATTAACTCCCCCATGGCGGGCTCCCCTGGCTAAGTGATCGGGGTCTGGCAGGTTGCCATACCACAAGTTTCTCCGTAAGATCTGCAAAAGTGGGAACTTGGTGCTCATGCTGCTTTGTAGCCATATATCCTGTCAGAGCTAGAAGGGAAACGTCTTGGGGAAGAAAGGAGAGAGGTGTTGGGTATCAGGCCTGATTTAAGAAAGGCCATGTCATTGAGCTGGGTGCCATACATGGAACTTCCTGGAAAAAATCCTGTTGGAAGGCTAAAAGGGGAACTGGAGGAGGGCTATTTTGTGCCATGGTATGACCAGGCTCTAGGACCTTTGTGATTTAGTTATGCCAGGTCTTGTACTAATGGCCTGCTAATGTTCTTTACATGCCTTCCAATCAAGTCAAAGAGCTAGTTTGATATACAAAAGCCATGTCTCCTTCGTACCTTTGCTTTCTGTTTTCTCTTTCCTCCCTCCTCCATATATCAAATCCTACCATCCTTCAATGCCCACAGCAAATGCCCATTTCTTCATAAATATTCCATTGATTCCTCCAGTTGAAAGGATTTTCTCATCTCCTGAAATCCTAAAGAATCTAACTTTATCATCTTTTATGCCATTTTAAATTTCCATTCTCTATTAGGTCAGAGATGATTTGAGAATAGGATCCAGGTCTGATTTATTTCCCTGCCCCCAAATTACTGCACAGTATTTTCATTACTTCTAAAATGTTTATCATACTCTTTAATAAGGGGCTTATGATACCGAATTTCTATGGATTTCTTTTATAATTCTGCAGTAGGAGGTGTTTGTCAGTTTAGGCTGCTATAATATAGTGCTATAGGCAGGGTAGCTTGTAAACAACAGGACTTCACTGCTTATGGCATTGCAGACTGGAAATCCACGATCATGGTGCCAGTATGGTCGGGTTCTGCTTAGAGCTCTTTTCAGGATTGCAGAGAACTGACTTCTTGTTGTATCCTCACATGGTGGAAAGAGTGAGCTAGCTCTCCGGCCTCTTCTTATAAGGGCATTAATCCCATTCATGAGGGCTCCACCTCCTGCTCTAACCACCTCCTGAAGGTTCCACCTCCAAATATCATAACATTGGGATTAAGGTTTCAATATATGAATTTTTGGGGGACACATCTGGTGCCCTGTGGAGCCAAAGTCCCAGGTTGCCCAATTGAGAGCATCTGTCCTGTCATTCTGATTAAGCTTCTTCTACATATTTATGGCCAATATCTGGCTTGTAAGTGAGAGACTTTGTTCTTTTTGATTGCTTGTGGATGAGGTGAGACCTCATGGCTTATTTTAGAATCAATCTTGTATTTTTAATAAATTCAGAATATTTAGTAAGACCTTAGCTTCTTCTAGGGTTATGTTCAGTTTCTCTGTCAACATATTGAATGCTGTTACACTATTAGATGCAACCAAAAATCTCAAATATGAAAAGAGCAGTATTTTCAAGGAAATCATCACAACCAACCAGAGAGAAGTCCAAAAGCACCTACTCACATCTCCTCACTCAACAAACTGAAATAGGACCTTTATATGTGAAAGACTCTCACTGAACAACTTTGATGGTCTTTTAGTCCCTGCTTGCATTTTCCAACACGATTGTTAGGACTGCTGTAGTTAAATAGTGGAGAATATGGAAACACATGGTCTGAATTGTTTTAAGATATTGTAGCTGGTA
Organism: Suricata suricatta; assembly: GCF_006229205.1. NCBI lineage: Eukaryota > Metazoa > Chordata > Mammalia > Carnivora > Herpestidae > Suricata > Suricata suricatta. Next base: position 43,867,615 of record NC_043707.1, read on the forward strand.
AAGAAGAATCATGTTATTAACTGCTTTGGGGCTAATGAAAGAATGAAGAGACCAGTTAATGAGCTATGTTCACTGATGATGAGACAGGAGTAGAGGACTGACAGAGTTTTATTCTATTTTATTTTTTTACAATTTACTGTCAAGTTGATTTCCATATAACACCCAGTGCTCTTCCCCATGAGTGCCCTCCTCCATGACCAACACCCCCTTCCCTTTTCCTCCTCCTCCTTCAGCCCTCAGTTTGTTTTAAGTATTCAAGAGTCTCTCATGATTTGCCCCCTTCCCTCTCCCTTACTCTTTTTTTGCCCCTTCCCCTCCTCATGGTCCTCTGTTAGGTTTCTCCTGTTAGACTTATGAGTGAAAACATATGGTATCTGTCCTTCTCTGGCTAACTTATTTCGCTTAGCATGACACCCTGGAGGTCCATCCACATTGCCACGAATGGCCCAATTTCATTCTTTCTCATTGCCATGTAGTAGTTCATTGTATATATAAACCATATCTTCTTGATCCATTCATCAGTTGATGGACATTTAGTCTCTTAATATGATTTGGCTATTGTTGAAAGTGCCGCTATGAACATTGGGGTACATGTTCCCATCACATTAACAAAAGAAAGGATAAAAACCATATGGTCCTGTTGATAGGTGCAGAAAAACCATTTGACAAATACAGCACCTTTTCTTAATAAAAACCCTTGAGAACCTTGAGAAAGTCGGAATAGAAGGAACTTACCTAAACATTATAAAAGCAGTTTATGAAAAGCCCACAGCCAATATTATCCTCAATGGGGAAAAACTGAGAGCTTTCCCCCTGAGATCAGGAACACGACAGGGGTGTCCACTCTCACCTCTGCTGTTTATCATAGTGCTGGAAGTCCCAGCATCAGCAATCAGACAACAAAAGGAAATAAAAGGCATCAGAATTGGCAAAGAAGAAGTCAAACTTTTACTTTTTGCAGATGACATGATACTCCACATGGAAAACCCAATCGACTCCACCAGAAGCCTTCTAGAACTGATCAATGAATTCAGTAAAGTTGCAGGGTACAAAATCAATGTACAGAAATCAGTTGCATTCCTACAGTGGATACCTTTAAGCTTACAGTTAAGGCTCCTTACATTTACACATTGTTTAGCAGTTTACAAAGTGATTTCATACAATTCTTACTTGTTCCTTCTAGCAAGCCTCTTAGAGAGTTAGCCTACTCTTAAGAATCAATCATTGAGGAAGGAAGAGCTACAGACACTGAGACCTGTTCAGGTAGCATAGCTGGGAAGCAGCAGACCTGAACTCAAAGTCTGAACTTCCAACTCCAAGTCTGGGGCTTTTTTTTTTTTTTTTTTTTATTACCTCACAGCTGTTCATGGGTTTTAGAACATGCACCTAGCTTGGAATTGATTTTGAAGCCTGAAGCATATTTTTCAACTGATGTTATTGGAACAAAAGATTATTCTGTGGGAAGCACTCTTAATCTCTGTAATGTCAGTGAACCCAGTACTGATCAAAATGAACAATCCAGGCTTAGTAAAATTGGAGGCATGACTTCGAGAGGTTGGTTTTGCACATGCATATGTGTGTATGACTTGTAAAAAGAGGTTTACAATGCCTTGGAAACAGCAGCAGCTGGGGGTTGATCAAGGCTTCTGGCTGAGAAGTGAAAATGTCCCAAGATAGTATATAGAGTGGACAACACTCTTTCAGGAGTGACCTGAGTATTTATCAAGTAATCTATCCCATTGCTCGACAGACACTGTATATGGTATATTTTTACTTGAAAGAGATCTGAGGTGTGAAAGGAAGGTTTCAAAGAGTAGACTAAAGCAGAAGACAGACTTTGCCCTTGAGTGGTTTACAAGGTGGGGAACAAAAGACCGGCAAATCCAGGAGTGGAAAATTTGATCATTCCACTTGAATTCTCTAGGATAGTCCTTTTGTCATTTTCTTCTATGGTCATATATCATGGGTTTGGATCATTGGCCACTGAAGTACTAAACTTCAGTTCCTTGCTTGCTGTCTCAGGTTTGGGATTATGGGGGACAGGAGTGAAGAGACTGTAATTCTGGGGAGGAACTCTCTGCCCTGGATCCTAATTACCAGGGACAATTGCCATGACCACCTTCTCCTTTTCCTGCGGGTACCTGCCGGGAGCCTACTTTCTGAAGCCCACTTATGCTGGGCTGCATGCTGGCAAAGAATCTACAGGAATTCTTTGTAAAAATGTGCGGTTGTTAGTCCTTTAGTCTAAGATTTTTATTGCTTAAAAGTTTTCATTGTGAATGAGTTATTATATTAAAGGCTTTAAAAATATATATGTGCCATTTAGAGAATAATGATAAAGCAAACATCTCACAATCACCTCTCAATTTAAAAACTAGAACTTTATCAGCGAATTTTGAAAAGCCTTTTTAGTGCCCTTTCCTGACCACACTCTACAAATAGTCACTCTCTTGAATTTTGTAGTAGTATTTTCTAGCTTTTACATAATTTTATCATTTACATGTGACTCTCCAGGAGACATATCATTTAGTTTTGCCCGGTTTCAGATTTTATATGAACTGTATCATATTGTGTGTGTAATCTTTGTTGTTTGCTTCTAAAACTGTTGCTTTTGAGATTGATTCATGTTAATGCTATGGATAATTTATTTCAACTATTACACAGAGCTCTATTTTATGAACATGCCACAATTTATTTATCCATTCTATTATTTATAGAAATTTGGGTTCTTCATTTTTGTTACTGTAAACAAGGTTTTTTGGACATTTGTACATATCTCTTTATAAACACATGTATGAG
>NC_043707.1:43870513-43876460 GCF_006229205.1 Suricata suricatta
TCAAGAAAAGCAAGCAGTTAGTAGTGCTTAAGAAAAATTGATTCAGTATCTAATGGATAGTTGATACTTGTCAGAACACAGCATTTTATATACTGTTAAGTGAAACTGCAATACAATCTAAGTTTATTTTGGGAAAAAATGAATAAATATTAAAAAATCTTTCTTAAATGTACTTTAAAGGGATGTTGTGTCCTAGTGCTATATTTTATAGTTGATGAAATTGATAGGTGCTCAAACAACATTTGGTGTTTTGATTTGCCTTAGATTCATTGGCATAGGCAGACGTGATACTTGTGAGTAAATGGAAGAGTCAGTGCATTTGACTGATGAAAATTGTAAGTTTTATGACATTTTTGTATTTGAGAATTTTTAGGCCCACTGGATCAAATTCATAAATAAAGTACCATGAGGAATCCTAAATGAATAGGGCACCATCTTCTCCATTAAGGAATGGATATTTTAATCCAGATATTTGGAGAAACAGAAGGTAAAATTTTAGGTATCTAAGCTTTTTTCCACCCACTGTATAACTGAACACAGAAAATTGTCTTGAAGCAGAGGCTCTAGGTTGAAGAAGTCACTGAAATTGCTTCTCGTAATTATAAAACTTTATCTCTGAGATGTGCCTGTCACTTTTTTTCTATAATATTCCCTGTGTTGCAAAGGCTGCCCTCCCCACAGAGAAGACAGAGTTCTGGGAGAGGGTGGCTTTGGGATTCATCTTCCACCTCTCATTTCCCTTGTCCTCATGTATCTGGACTCTGACCAAATCCTGTCTGCTCTCCTTCTTTCACGGTTTCTTATGCCTGCTGCCACTGCTCTAGTCCTACCTTCTCATCTCCCTGGAAAATTGGAATGGAACCTCCCTCCATCATCACGCCTCCTCCAACTCATCCTTTATCTTGCTGCCAGATAATGTTTTAAAATAGAAATCTCATTGGATCATCTCCTTGTTTAAAGCCTTTTATGGCTCCTGTGACCCCTAGAAAAAGGTCTTGTGTTCGTAGGATGGCACATGAGACCAGCCTTTCCCTGCTCCTTCCTCGCGTCCTGTGTCAAACTTGTCTATTGAGGGTCTCTGGTGCTGCCACGTGGTTTCATGTCCTCTTCTCTGGTTTATGCTCTTCTCACCACCTTGTACGCCATTTATCACCTTGCTTGCCTAGCAGGTGCCTGCTTATTCAACTCTTAGCCCAAGTGCCAACTCTTCTTTGAAACTGCTCCTGGATCCTTCAGATCACATTGGCAATTCCTTTTTGGTCCATTTCACTGTGTAAATATTTCTATTCAAATCAGTCTTACTTGATTATATTTTGTCTCCCCATTCAGTAGACTGTGAGCTTCTTAAAGACGGAAGCCTTACCTCCTCATTCACTAGTGTATCCCTTGCCCTTAATGTGGCACCCAGAACATGGGAAATGCTCAATATATATTTGTGGGTAGAATGGATGGATGGGGGTTGCCTGGGTGCCTCCATTGGTTAAGCGTCCGACTTTGGCTCAGGTCATGATCTCACGGTTCGTGGGTTCAAGCCCTGTGTCAGGCTCTGTGCTGACAGCTAGCTCAGAGTCTGGAGCCTGTCTTTGGATTCTGTCTCCCTCTCTCTCCAACCCTCCCCCTGTTCACGCTGACTCTCTCTCTCTCTCAAAAGTAAATAAAAACATTCTAAAAAAAGAATGGATGGATATGATGAATGCAGGTTTGAGGAGGAAAGTGGTTTTTGAGCTGATATTTAAGGATACATAGTATTTCAATGGCTGGAGGGATTTCAAATGGAGTGTGGAAATCGCTGGAGGCAGTGCATTCAAGGTGGAGGTGAGTTATTAGTGAACCTACAAAGAGAAATAAGAACTCTGGATTCAGTTTAGGTGCCGGAGGCTGTAAATGAAAATTTTGTAAGCTTGGACTTTATCTGGAAAGGAAAAGCCTTTACAAAAGATTTTTGACGTGAAAACATGATTCAAATTTTACACTCTGAAAAGTTATCTGGATCTTTATATAAATTGACTTTGACAAGTAAGTGACAGGAGGCAGGCAGATAAATAATCGTGCTGTTGCAAGAGCCCAAGCAAGAGGTAATGAGGTCCAAACTTTATATCTTCACATCTGACACAGGGCTTAGCAGAGCTCCCTGCTCATGGTAAGCGAAGGTGAAATGTTTTGACCAAATAAAAGGATGAAAAGGAATGAAATCAATGTAATAGAATTGATGTTTGGGTGTGAGGCAGTCTAATAATGGTCTGTTGTTCTTCTTATTGGGAAAGAGAGAGACTGGCTGAGGGACCGCTCAGAGTATGCTGCGGCACAGAGAGATTAGGTGAGCCTGCCTTCTTTGTTGCCAAGTCTGGCTCCATGAAAATATGTCAGCATCTCCTGTTTCCAACCAGTTAGCCCCACTACAAAGAGGCACTTGGTCCAGCTGGAGCAGGGCACCAACTTAGTTTATGACTAGTCAGGGAAGAAGCAATCACAGCCAGTGCTTGTTGGCCACTTAAAGTACCAGGAATAGTTTTGTGAATTTTAATGTTTTATCTCATGTAGTTCTCACTGCAACGCTCTGAGGATTGTATGATTATTTTTCTGATTTAACACGTGAAAAAACCAAGCCACATGAAGGTTGAATATTTTTCTGAAGGTCGCAGAGTTGAGATTTGAATTAGGTAGTCTAAAATCAGTCCCACTCTTAACCCCTAAAAAGACGGTGAAAATGTGATTGGAGCCTTCATAGCTTGGTAGTAAAAAGCTTTTGAAATACTAACCATTTCCCTTTTGCTCTTATTCTCCAGCCCAGCCAGTCACTATATCATTTCCCACTCTTTTCAACCTCTGGGCTTTCATGAATTTTGTTTTGACGGGTTATGAGCACCCTGCTGTTTCCTTCTAGTTATTTCATGTTTGAGTTCTCCAAAAAGCCTCTTCTGACTAGCTCCTGATCGTTCTGCTCCTTAGCTTGTTCTTTCCTTGAAGTTTCTAGGAAGCAGGGTGGTAAGGGCACTAAAGCAGCTTGGCTTTAGTGCCAGATAAAGCTGTGTTTAGATCACATTGGCCATTTATTAATCATGTGACAATAAGCAAAATATTCAATGTCTCCACACCAGTTTAATAACTTGTAAAGTAGGAATAGTACTTACCTTGCACTTTTCTGTGAATTTAAATAAGATGATGTATGTTTAGTGCCCACTACAGAGTGGGAGCTCCCACCACCGCCTCCCGTGACTCATATACTCATTGCACTCTGTCAAAAAATGTTTCTTGTGGGACTATTGTGTGAGGATAATACTAGGCATAAAATAGGGATGATATTGGTCAGAGGAGGTTTCACAGGTCGGGATGCCTCCCTCCTAGATATTGCATAGATAAACTTGCAAAGAATTTTCTTTCTTGAACCTCTTTTTTCATTTAATGAAGGGAAAAAAAGACCAGGTAGCTTGCTGAAGAGAGCTGTTTGTTTGTTTCTTTGTTGTAATCAAATGAAACACCAAATACAAAAAATAGCAGTCCCTTTCCCTATTCTTATGTCTTAATTCCAACCACTTTCAGTTTTTTCGGTTGTTTGTGCTGTTATTTACCTCCAAATGTCCTTCCATTACTATTCCTTAGTTTAGTAGTATCCCACATTGCCTATTGACTCCCTCTGGTAATGAGACTGTAGTCTCTTTCACACATCTCCTCTACTGTCTTCCCTCCCATTCTGGTAGTATACTGAATTATATTTTCTTTTTATACAAATGTTTGATTTCCTAGAGTTAACAGGTGCTTTTTGAAAAACAAACTTTGGATTTTGGAATAAGTTAAGATTTATAGGAAAGTTACAAAGATAGTAAAGAGTGTTTCTATATACATTTTACCTGGTTTCCACCACTATCATCTGACATTATCATGGTCCATTGTCAGTACTAAGAAACCAGCATTAGTACATTGCTAATCACTCCACACTTTATTAGGGTTTCAATCGTTTTTCCACTAGTGTCTTTTTTCAGTACCAGAATTCCATCCATGGTGCTACACTGCATTTAGGTGTCATGTCTATTTAGTTCCATCTGGTCTGTTACAGTTTCTCAGTCTTTCCTTGATTTTCATGACCTTGACATTTTTGAGAAGTATTGGTTAGATGTTTTTTAAAATGTCCCTCAATATGGATTTCATTAAATTTTAAAGATTGGGGTTATGGGTTTTTGAGACAAACAGATTTAGAGATAGTGTGCCCTTTTCATCATATTAATGGATATATAACACAATCAACATGAATTATCACTGGTGGTGCTAACCTTGATCACCTGGCCAAGGAAGTATTTATCAGTATTTTCCAGTACGAAGTTACTATATCTGCTCTCTATAATCCACTCTTTGGAAGTAAATCACTAGGCCTGGCTCACATTCACAGAGGAGCATACCTAGGCTTCATCTCTTGAAAGGGAGAAAGATACCTACATCAGTTATTTGGGTTTTTTCTTAAAGATTCGTCTCTTCTATTTATTTACTCATTGATGTCAGTATGAATTCATAGATATTTATTTTATATGTTATATTATATCACATACTGGGTTATTTATTTTGTTATTTAAATCATTCCAGCTCTGGCCATTGGGAGGATTTCTTTCAGGTTGACTCCTGCATCCCTTAGACATGAGCCCATGTTTATGTTTTTTGAGTACTTTCCCACTTTCTGGAACAAAATGCTCATGTCTCATCTTATATCATTTTCCCTTCTTGGCCTTACCTTTAGCCATGTCTCTAAGAGTTTGAGTTCCTTTTAATGGGGAATGGTAGTTATAAATCATTGCCTGAATGTGGGTTGCTTTATTTTTATTGCTTGGTTTTCTATGTATCTATCATTGATTTTTCCTAAGTGTTCCAATGGATCTGCCAGCTGCCTTTTAATTTTATTTACAAAAGTTCAAACAATCATATAAGCTGTCAGTTCCATTTTCTATGAGATACCAGTCTCCTGGAATCATATATCCTCTTGATTACATTTGCCTTTTATTCCAGGCCCACTTTGCTGCTGTCTTCTTAGACTTTCCTCTTCCGTCAAATTGGACTTTTCTTTGTTATTATTATTATTTTTTTAGTGTTTTTAAATTTATTTTTGAGAGAGAGAGAAAGAGAGACAGAGTGAGCAGGGGAGGGTCAGAGAGAGAGGGAGACACAGACTCTGAAGACAGGCTCCAGGCTCTGAGCTGGCTGTCAGCACAGAGCCCGACGCGGGGCTCGAACCCATGAACCATGGGATCGTGACCTGAGCCAAAGTCAGACACTTAACCAACTGAGCCACCCAGGCGCCCCTTCTTTGTTATTAAATTGTAATAGAACTTCCATCTCCTGGATCTCCAAATCTCACTCTGTTTTGGTTTGACCAGAGTGTGCATTCATATGATGGATATCGTCCTTGGTAGATATGCCTCAAAAAGTATGGAAGAGATAAAATTTTTGACCTGTAGGTCTGAAAATGTATTTATTCTATCCTCATTTGAGATGGATATATTGGCTGTGCATCTGAACCAATGTTTAGAGCATTATTCTATTATTACATTTTCCTCTATCTCTAGCAGTTGTTGAACTAAAGTAATTTCAGTATTCATGTAGGTTTTCTCCCTCTGTCACTGATTCTGAATTTTTCTGATTACATGTATTTTTCATTTATAGTATTGTGTTTTTTTCTACCTATAATAAAGCATAGATGGAGTGTTCTAACCTAGAGGCTCATGTCTTCAGTTTAAGAAGTTGTATACTTTTGGCTAAGGGGGCCAATATGGTGAAACAGCATGAAGTTTTTGCATCTCTTGTCACTGAAATGCAGCTAGATGAACACCAAACCATCTTGCACATCTAGAAAATTGATCCGAGGATTAACACAGCTATCTGCATAACTTGAACCATAGAATTCAGCAGGTACACAGTGCGGAGAGGTGAACTGGGGGAGAAACAAGTGTGGAGGGTAGGGGGC
>NC_043707.1:43876560-43950706 GCF_006229205.1 Suricata suricatta
TAAGGTAAAAGAGCATAATATAAGACATAAAGAACTCAGTGACTCATTAAAGAGGAATGACATCTGAATCATAGGGGTCCCAGAAGATGAGAGAGGAAAAGAGGTAGAAGGTTTATGTGAGCAAATACAGCAGAAAAACTTTCCTAACCTGGGGAAAGACACCAACTTCAAAATGTAGGAACCACAGAAAACTCCCATTAGATTCAACAAAAACCGACCATCAACAAGTCATATCATAGTCAAATTCACAAAATACAAAGACAAGAAAAGAATCATGAAAGCATCAAGGGAATAGAAAGTCCTTAACCTACAAGGAAAGCAGATCAGGTTCACAGCAGACCTATCCACAGAAACTTGGCAGGCCAGAAAGGAGTGGCAGGATATATTCAATGTGCTGAATCAGAAAAATATGCAGCCAAGAATTCTTTATCCAGCAAGGCTGTCATTGAAAATAGAAGGAGAGATAAAATGTTTCCAAGACAAACAAAAACTAACCACTAAACAAGCGCTACAAGAAATTTTAAGGGGGAGTCTCTGAGGGGAAGAAAGATAAAACAAAACAAAACAGATCAAAAGCAACAAAGATGAGAAAGCACCAGAGAACACTACCAGAAACTCCAACTCAACAGGCAACACAGTGGGAATAAATTTGTATCTTTCAATACTCACTCTAAATGTCAGTGGACTAAATGCTCCAATCAAAAGATACAGGGTAACAGAATGGATAAGACAATGAGATCCATCTATATGTTGTTTGCCAGAGACCCATTTTACACCTAAAGACACCTTCAGATTGAAAATAAGGGGATGGAGAACCATCTACCATGCTAATGGTCACCAAAAGGAAGCCATAGTCACCATACTCATAACAGACAATCTAGATTTAAAATAAAGACTGTAACAAGAAGTGAAAAAGGGTATGGTATCATAATTGAGGGGTCTATCCACCAAGAAGACCTAATAATTGTAAACATTTATACCCCTAACATCGAACACCCAAATATATAAATCAATTAAACACAAATATACAGAAAATTATTGATAATAATATCATAATAGTAGGAAACTTCAACATCCTACTTACAGCAATGGACAGATCATCTAAATAGAAAATCAACAAGGAAATAATGGCTTTGAATGATGCACTGGACTAGATGGACTTAAGATATATTCAAACATTTCATCCTAAAGCAGCAGAATACATATTCTTGAGTGCACATGGAACACTCTCCAGAACAGATCACATAATGTGACCCAAATCAGCCTTCAACAAGTACAAGATCAAGATCATACCATGCATATTTTCAGACCACAACACTATGAAACTCAAAATCAACCACAAGAAAGAAATTTGGAAGGACAACAAATACTTGGAGACTAAGCATCCTGCAAAGAATGAATGGGCTAATCGAGAAATTAAAGAGGAAATTAAAAAGCACATGGAGGTCAATGAAAATGATAACATCACAGGCCAACACCTCTGGGACGCAGCAAAGGTGATCATAAGAGGGAAGTATATAGCAATCCACGCCTTCCTAAAGAAGGAAGAAAGGTCTCAGATACACAACCTAACCTTATACCTTAAAGAGCTGGAAAAAGAACAGCAAAAAGAACCCCAAACCAGCAGAATATGGGAAATAATAAAGATTAGAACAGAAATCAATGGTACTGATTTAAAGACAAAGTAGAACAGATCAATAAAACCAGGAGTTGTTTCTTTTAAAGAATTAACAAAATTGATTAACCCCTAGCCAGTTTGATCAAAAAGAAAAAAGAAAGAACCAAAATAAATAAAATCAAGAATGAAAGAAGAGGAATCAAAACCCACACTGCAGAACAATAAACACCAATTAAGAGAATATTATGAGCAATTATATGCCAATAGATTGGGCAATCTGGAAGAAATGCACAAATTCCTAGAAATATGTAAATCACCAAAACTGAAACAAGAAGAAGTAGAAAATTTGAACAGACTCATAACCAACAAAAAAATGGAATCAGTAATCAAAAATCTCCCAAAAAACAAAATTTCAGGGCTGGATGGCTTTCCAGGGGAATTGTACCAAATGTTTAAAGGAGAGTTAACACTTATTCCTTTGAAGCTGTTCCAGAAACTAGAAATGGAAGGAAAACTTCCAAACTCATGCTATGAAGCCAACATTACCTTGATTCCAAAACCAAAGACCTCACTAAAAAGGAGAACTACAGACCAATTTGCCTGATGAACATGGATGCAAAAATCCTCAACAAGGTACTAGCTAACCGGATCCAACAATACATTAAAAGAATTATTCACCATGACCAAGTAGAATTTATACCTGAGATGCAAGACTTGTTCAATATCTGCAAAACAACCAATGTGATACATCACCTCAATAAAAGAAAGGACAAGAACCACATGATCTTCTCAATAGACACAGAGAAATCATCTGATAAGATATAGCATCCTTTCTTGAGAAAACCCTCAAGAAAGTAGGGATAGTAGGATCATATCTCAAGATCATAAAAGCCATGCATGAAAGGGCCACCACTAATATTATTCTCAATGGGGAAAAACTGAGAGCTTTCCCCCTAAGGTCAGGAACAAGACAGAGATGTCCATCCTCACCACAGCTATTCAACATAGTATTGGAAGTTTTAGCTTCAGCATTCAGACAACACAGAAATAAAAGGCATCCAAATTGGCAAGGAGAAAGTCAAACTTTCATAGTTTTGCAGACAACATGATACTCTATATGGAAAACCCAAAAGATTCCACCAAAAAACTGCTAGAACTGATCCATGAATTCAGCAAAGTCACAGGATATAAAATCAATGCACAGAATAGGTTGCATTTCTATACACCAATAATGACACAACAAAAAGAGAAGTCAAGGAATTAATCCCATTTACAGTTGCACCAAAAACCATAAAATTCCTAGGAATAAACCTAACCAAAGAAGTGAAAAATGTATATATGGAAAATTATAGAAAACTTATGAAAGAAACTGAAGTCACATGCACAAAAAGAAAAAATATTCCATACTTATGGATTGGAAGAACAAATATTGTTATAATGTAGATACTGTCCAAAGCAATCTACATATTCAATTCAAGCCCTATCAAAATAACACCAGCATTCTTCACAGAGCTAGAATAAACAATCCTAAAATTTTTATGGAACTAGAAAAGACCCTGAATAGCCAGAGCAATCCTGAAAAAAAAAAAAAAAGCTGGAGGCATCACAATCCTGGTCTTTAAGATGTACTACAAAGCTTTAATCATCAAGACTGTGTGGTAGTGGCACAAAAACAGACACTCAGATCAATGGAACAGAATAGAGAACCCAGAAATGGACCCACAAATGTATGGCCAGCTAATCTTTGACAAAGCAGGAAAGAATATCCAACGGAATATTGGAATAAAGACAGTCTCTTCAGCAAATGGTGTTGGGAAAACTGGACAGCAACATATAGAAAAATGATCCTGGGCCACTTTCTTACACCTTACACAAAAATAAACTCAAAATGGATTAAAGACCTAAATATAAGACAGGAAAGCCATCAAAATCCTTGAGGAGAAAGCAGGCAAAAACCTGTATGACCTTGGCTGCAGCAACTTCTTAACACATCTCTGGAGGCAAAGGAAACAAAAGCAAAAATGAACTATTGAGACCTCATCAAGATTAAAAGCTTCTGCACAGTGAAGGAAACAATCAGTAAAGCTAAAGGACAACCAATGGAATGGGAGAAGATATTTGCAAATGACATAATAGATAATGAGCCAGTATCCAAAATCTATAAAGAACTTATCAAACTCAACACCAAAAAACACAATTCAATGAAGAACTGGGCAAAGGGCATGAACAGACACTTTTCCAAAGGCATCCAGATGGCTAAAAGACACATGAAAAAATGCTTAACATCACTCATCATCAGGGAAGTACAAATTAAAACCACAATGAGATACCGCCACACACCATTCAGAATGGCTAAAATTAACAACTCAGGCAACAACAGATGTTGGCAAGGATGTGGAGAAAGAGGATCTCTTTTGCGCTGCTGTGGGGAATGCAAACTGGTGCAGCCACTCTGGAAAACAGTGTGGAGGTTCCTCAAAAATTAAAAATAGAACCACTCTATGACCCAGCAATTGCACTACTAGGTATATACTGAAGGGATACAGGTGTGCTGTTTTGAAAGGCACATGAACCCCAATATTTATAGCAGCACTATTGACAATAGCCAAAGAATATAAAGAGACCAAATGTCTATCGATAGATGAATGGATAAAGAAATTCTGGTGTATATATGTGTGTGTGTGTGTGTGTGTGTGTGTGTGTGTGTGTGTATAGAATGGAGTATTACTTGGCAATCGAAAAGAATGAAATCTTGCCATTTGCAACAATGTGGATGGACGTAGAGATTATTATACTAAGCTAAATAAGTGAGTCAAAGAAAGACAAATATCATGATTTCATATATGGAATTTAAGATACAAAACAGATGAACATAAGGGAAGGGAAGCAAAAATAATAATATAAAAACAGGGAAAGGAACAAAACACTGTTTTTAAAAAAACTGTTTTTTATGTCTTTTATTTATTTTTGAGAGACAGAGAGAGCGTGAGCAGGGGAGGGTCAGAGAGAGAGGGAGACACAGAATCCAAAGCAGGCTCCAGGCTCTGAGTTGTCAGCACAGAGCCCGACGCGGGGCTCGAACCCATGGAACTGTGAGATCATGACCTGAGCTGAAGCCAGATGCTTAAAGGACTGAGACACCCAGGCGCCCCATACAAGAGACTCTTAAATACAGAGAACAAACTGAGGGTTGCTGGAGGAGTTGAGGGTGGGGGGATGGGCTAAATGAGGAAGGGGTATTAGGGAGAACACTTGTGGAGATGAGCACTAAGTGTTATGCATAGGGGATGAATCACTGGAATCTACTTCTGAAATCATTACTGCACTTTATGCTACCTAATGTGGATGTAAATTGAAAATAAATAAGTAAATAAATAAATAAACAAGAAGTTGTGTATTATTGCTTTGATTATTTTATTCCCCTCCTTTTCTGTCTTCTGTTTCTTTGGTGCTACTACTAGTTGAATGCTATTCCTAAATTTATTAGTTTTCTTCTATTGTCTTTTCTTTTGACTAATAATTCCCCTAATTTCCAAGATATTTTTGACCTTATGTTTCACTACTTATTCTGAGTTATCTAGTAACTTTCTTAATAATTCCTTTCAAGAGTTATTTCTATTTCCCTTTTGTTCATTTAGTTCCCATTTTCATGGCATCCTGTTTTTGTTTTACAGATGCATTATCTTTTCTCTCTGAGGATACTGATGTAATGTATCATTCTCTCATCTCTCTAGATAGGTAGATTGTTTCTACACAGAGATCCAAGTTGAAAATCACTTTCTCTCAACAGTTTTAAGGCATTAGGCATCCTTTTTATAACTTCATGGGTTGTTGTTGAGAAATCTGATATTAACCTGATTTACAATTCTTTCTAAGTTATGTATATTTCCCCTTTCTACTAGACTCCTTTCTTTATATCTGGTATTCTGAAATTTCATGATCATATGCCCTTTTCAGCCGTAGTATAAGGCACATGTCAGTGCTTCAATTTGAATATGTGTTCTATCAGTGGAAGTTAATAATCCTGAACATTTATTGAGTGCTTATTATGAGCCAGACACTGTGTTAAGTGTATCTGGTGTATCTGATACACACCCCAAACAGTTGTATGATATAGGTATTATTATGACTTTAAAGAGGAATAAACTTAGGTACAAGAAGTTATGTAACATATCAAAGGTGAGGTAAAGAAGCAAGACAAGCATTCTGAGAGTAATGATGTGCTGGTTGAGAGTCTCATCGTCATGGAAGTGATCATCTCACCAAGATGACTTTTCAGATCTTTATTATGATATATATCATGTTTCACATATATCACATATCTTTATTATGATATGTGAATTCTAATTCTCAATTTTTTTTATGTTTTTATTTATTTTTGAGACAGAAACAGAGCATGAGTTGGGGAGGGGCAGAGAGAGAGGGAGACACAGAATCTGAAGCAGGCTCCAGGCTCTGAGCTGTCAGCACAGAGCCTGAAGCGGGCCTCGAACCACGAACCATGAGATCATGACCTGAGCCAAAGTTGGCTGCTTAACTGACTGAGCCACCCAGGCTCCCCTCTAATTCTCAGATATTAATCTTAAAGCTAATATCTTGGCAAAGGGAGTATGTGAGGTGGATCACGTAATAGGAAACTTTAAATTTGAAGCAAAAATTAATGAAAAATTCACTATATCTCTGGAGGAAAATTAAAATGTGACTTTTCTTTTTCAGAAAGATTATGTTCAAAATCCTAAAACTCTCTCGTCCCAGGAAGCCTGCCAGTACCAAAAGCAGTAGCTGGTGGTGATGAGAGAAGTAGGAACAGGGCTTTACCTCTGTCTTGCTTCTTATGTGAGCCCTCTGATGGAAGCACCTTCACACGGCTGCTCACAAAAGTCGTGCCGGCAACACAAGCCAGTTGAAGAGAGACTCAGTTATATTGAGAAACTTTTTTTCAGGGGTCCTGATATATATAAGTAAACTAATCTCTGGGGAGACAGACCTTATAGATGTTAAGGATTCTACAGAGAGGGGATCCGGGAAGAATACTGGAAAGCAAACCATTTCAGTGACTGGCCTTCCTGTGTAAAGCTTTTTGAATGTGAGTCAAAATTACTAGGAAGTTAATGGTACTTCTTTAGAATAACCTTTGGAATTATCCAAAATAAGCATTTACACACAGGCACTTAATTCTGAGTAATTAATGTCTATATAACCCAGCAACTTAATGAGCTGGGGTGTAGCAGGGGCACACTGAGTCACTGGAGAACCCCAGAGGGCTGGCTGTGAAAAGAACCCCTCAGCTTGCCAGGGTTTTTGGTAATCGCTGGAACATTTTTATAGGCGCATCGTTATTGAGTTCCAGCCTAAAGGCGTACTGGTGCTAGGCAAGATTTCATGTACCCTATTATACTGCAGATACAAATGCATCTAGAGATTAATTGTGACAGTCAAGTCCTTCATCTTCCATGGGCAAAAATTTTGAAAGCATAATTCTCTGTAGTAAATTAGCCTTGAGCTGAGAGATAGATTTGGCCTAAAAACCAAAATCATCAAGTAGATAATCTTTAATGCCTCACTTTGTGGCCCTTTTCTCTCCCTTTTAAATCATCTTTTGGCAGACTGTCGAGCCTCCAGTATTTTCATTCTGATCTTGGTCCCTCTCAAGAGAAATGCTTTAACAGTTTACCAATAATAATTGCCTAATTAGTATTACATCATGATATTCTACCCAAGAGTATATGGATTTAAGAAGAAGCATTGTAGAAAAGAAATCCAAAGAAATGATGTGTGGTAGAATCTCAGGGACTATATTCATTCATGGAACATTAATTACTGTTCAGATGCAGGGAAAGCAAAGATTAATAAGATGTGGTTCTAACCTTTGAGAGTTTCACCGTCCAGTAGGGGAGACAGAAACATAAAAAACTAATTATATAATAGAATGTGATTAGTTTTAATCATAGAAACAAGATAATGGGTTGATTTATTATATTTGGAGTAGGAGGCTGAATTGAGGAGAGGAAATCATGAGAGACTTCATGTAGAAAATAAGTCGAGATGAATAATCTATGGTAATAAATAATGGGGAAATTTTAAGCACCCAATACATTTAAAGGATGAGGCTGAGTGTCTTCCAAGAGGGGAAAGGATTTTGAGCCTCAGGACTCCCTTGGACCCTGTCGAATCACGGTGGGCAGAAGAACTCTGATTCTGCCTGCCCAAAGCAGCACCAAGAGCAGCAAAGCCTGAGACTTACGGCAGAGCCAGAGATGACAAAGAGCAGGAGGTGTTTTACTTAGCTCTCTCTAAGGGAAACAGCAATGTCCATAACATTAAAAAAAGGCTGGGAAGGCTGCTCTATGCCCTCCTAAGTCCAGATTTATTAAGTGCACTAAAATGGTGCTGCCAAAAGGAAATAACTGGAGAATTTTCTGGAGCCAAGGCGGGCAGAATATGCAGTGATGAGAAGTTGGAAAGCGGCATTATCATTTTCCAGACTGGATTTCACTTTGTTCCACTTCAACCAATGGCCACCGTGGTCCAACACAAAATTTAAAGCAAGACCATAGCGTGCCTTTGTTCCAGATGAGAAGATGGAAAATACCACATACAATAGAAGTAAGGAAATCCTTCTGCAAGCTTCCTTGGCAGGAAAAGGTGCTAGGGCAGGGCCGGGAAAAGGTGGAGGAGTAAAGAAGGAAAAAGACTGGAACCAGTGGCTATTAACATTTTACACCGAGGCTTGCTATGATGGTTGTAGACATTGTTGACAAGCACAATGGTCAGTTGTTCCTTACATCAGAACTGACTGTTTACTTGGCTACTTATTTTAGTAATCTGAAGACCCCCTCCTGTGATTGAAGCAACACTAAGTAGGACCAAAATGATGGAAATGGGTGCCAACAGAAAGGTAAGGCTGTGAACTTGAGCTTCTTAGTTTGTGACATGTGGGCTGTATCTATAGAAAAGCAAATGTGAAATCTAAAATGGCTTATCTGCAGTTTTTGGCCATCATAACTACAAGACAGGCCGCACAGATGACCTGGCTTTCTTGGACTAAAGATGGTTGAAGAAGTTAAAGAAGTTTCTGAGGAAAGAAAATTATTGCTCACAAATTTGGCTTGTGTACCTATCTATGCTTGCCAAAGCCAAGCATAAATTTTCTATTAGCAATTGTTTTGTCCAATGCATTCCTTATGGTAAGTTCTCCAAGATGGCTTCATTCACTACACAATTTTTATTTGAGCATCCATTATATTCAAGCACTATTTTTACCACTTACGATGGTACAAACATAAATTTTATAGGTGTGTTTTGTTCAAGGAGATTAGTGCATAATAGAGGAAATAAGTCCAGAGCAAGGCAGACAGTGACAACTGCCTTGAAGAGTATAGTTACTGTGCTGCCAACATTTGGAAGAGATTTACTTTACTTGTGATGTTCAGAAGAGATTTTGTGGGTAAAACAGGGCTAAATTTGGACTTGAGTGAGCCTAAATGCATGTAGATGGAGCTGAGTAGGAAGGTCATTTCAGTGGAGCATAGAGGATATGAGTAAAGGCAAAGGCTTTTGCAGGAAAACTCAAGGTGAGAGGGAAATGATGAGTAGACAGTGACATCATGGGAGCAGTCATCCAGTGAAATATTGGGAGCTGAGTGAGGTGAGGAAGGATACCAATAGGCTGTGGAGGGCTTTGAACACTAGGTAAGAGAATTTAAACATTTTTTCCCAAGTCAGTTGAAAGAAGTCGATGTATTTTTCTTAATTTAAATTTTTTTATTTTATTGTGTAAGAACACAAGATTCATTTTCTTAATGAGTCTTAAGTGTATAATGCTGTATTAACTATAGGCCTAATGTTGTACAGTAGATCTCTAGAACTTATTCATCTTGCATTTCTGAAAATTTATGCTCATTGATTAGCACCTCCTATTTCTCCCTCCCGCTATCCCCTAGAAACAACTATTCTGTTTGCTTCATCTGTTTGACTCTTTTAGGTACATCGTAAAGGTATAAAAGTACAGTTTTGTCCTGCTGTGATCAACTTATTTCAGTTGGTATACAATTTCCGCCAGGTTCATCCATTTTGTCACATATTGCATGATCTCCTTTTTTAAAAGATTGAATAATATCCCATTGTATGTATATCGCTTATTTCCTTTATTCATTCATCTGCCATTGAACATTGGTTGTTTTCACACCCTGACTATTGTGAGTAGTTCCACAATGAACATCGGAGGGCTAATATCTGTTCAAATCATGATTCCATTTCTTTTGCATAAATACCCAGAAGTGGGACAGCTGGATCATATGGCAGTTCAATCTCTCTCTCTCTCTCTCTCTCTCCGTGTGTGTGTGTCTACACCCCTGCCCTACCCCTCTCTCTATATTTGAATTCTACTACTATTGGGTGGAATGTTCTGCATGTTTGTTAGGTCCATTTGGTCCACAGTGTTGTTCAAGTCTGCTGTTGTTGTTGATTTTCTGTTTGGTTCTTTTATCATTATTAAAAGTGAGTATTGAAGACTCCTACTGTTATTGTATGACTGTTTATTTCTCCCTTCAGTATTCTCCACTGGCAGTTTTTTCCTTTCAGAACTTTGACTATATCTTCCCATTCCTTCTGGCATGCAGGGTTTCTGCTGAAATACCCACAAATAATCTTATAGGATTTCCGTTGTGCTTAACAAGTTGCTTTTCTCTGGCTGCTTTCAAAATTTGCTTTTAGTCTTTATCTTTTGACAATTTGATTATAATGTATCATGTTTGCTTTATATCTTTAGGTTCTCTGATATTGGGTGCATACATATTTATAATTTTTACATCTTATTGATTAACTGACTCTTTTATCATTACAAAATATCCTTTTTCTGTCTCTTGTGACAAGTTTTGCCTTCGTGTGTTGTGTCTGATATAAGAATAGCTACCTCTATTCTCTATTGGTTACTCTTTGCATGGAAAATCTTTTCTTATCCCTTCACTTTAAGCCTATGTATGTCTTTATTTATGTGTTTGGAAATAACTAAAAGAAATACCTTGGAGACAGCATATGGTTGCATCTTGTTTTATAATTTGTTCAGCCACTCTACGTATTTTACTTTGGGAGTTTAATCCATTTTCATTTAAAGTAATTATTGATAGGGAAGGATATATTACTGTAATTTTTCTTCATTTTTTCTATTTGTCTTATAGTTTTTTTGTTTTTCCCATCTTGATGCTTTTCTTTGTGTTTTGCTTATTTTTTTCAGATTTTACATGCTTTGATTCCTCTCTTTTTCTTTTGTATAACATCTATAGGTATTTTCTTTGTGGTTACCATGGGGCTTACATAAAATATCTTATAGTTATAACAGTCTATCTAAAGCTGATATCGACTTAAATTCAATAACATATACAAAAATTCTACACTTTACTAATGTCCTTCTTATACTGTTATTGATGTTATAATTTATATCTGTTTTGTATAATATATATTATACATATGAAACATATCATAAATTGTATATATTATATATTCTTTAATGTACTTTTAGTCATAGTTATTTTTAACAATTTTTTCTTTTAACTTATACATTAGAATTGTCTTTTAACTTATATGCTAGAATTACCCACCACCATTATAGCAATACAGTACTTCTGTATCTGTCTATGCATTTACCTTTGGCAACACATTTTATTTTATATTTTCTAATGCTATTATATTGCCAGTTAATGTTCTTTCTTTTTTTTTTTCAAGTTTTTATTTAAATTCTAGTTAGGTAACATACAGCGTAATATTAGTTTCAGGAGTAGAAACTAACACCCA
Source organism: Suricata suricatta (assembly GCF_006229205.1). NCBI lineage: Eukaryota > Metazoa > Chordata > Mammalia > Carnivora > Herpestidae > Suricata > Suricata suricatta. Next base: position 43,887,971 of record NC_043707.1, read on the forward strand.
GTGCTCATCACAAGGAGTGCCCTCCCTAAAAGCCATCACCCCTGTAGCCCATCCCCCTGCTTCTCCTCCAGCAACCCTCAGTTTGTTCTCTGTGTTAAGAATCTGTTTTACAGTTTGCCCCTCTCTTTCCCCCTATGTTCATCTGTTTTGTTTCTTAAATTCCACATATGAGTGAAATCATGTGGTATTTGTCTTTCTTTGACTTATTTCTCTTAGCATAATACTCTCTAGCTCCATTCACATTGCTGCAAATAGCATGATTTCATTCTTCTTGATGGCTGAGTGATATTCCACTATATTGCATATATATACCACATATTCTTTATCCATTCATCAGTCAATAGCCATCTGCACCACCAGACCTGCCTTACAAAAAATGCTATAGAAAATTCTTTAACCTGAAAGAAGTGTTAAATTAAACAATGTCCTATAGCATTTCTTATAAGACAGGTCTAATAGAGATGAACTTCTTTAGCTTTTGTTGGTGAAAGCCTTTATCACCTCTTCATTTTTTAACAACAGTTTTGCCTGGTATAGTATTCTCCACTGGCAGTTTTTCCCTTTCAGAACTTTGAGTATATCTTCCCATTCTCTCTGGCATGTAGGGTTTCTGCTGAAATACCCACAAATAATCTTATAGGATTTCTGTTGTGCTTAACAAGTTTCTTTTCTCTTGCTGCTTTCAAAATTTGCTTTTAGTCTTTATCTTTTGACAATTTGATTATAATGCATCTCTGTGTGAATTTCTTTGGGTTCATTTTATTTGGGATCACTTGAGCTTCCTAAATCTGGATGTCCATTGTCTTCCCAGGTGGGTTTTTTAGTTATTATTTCTTGAATAATTTTTTAAATCCCTTTTTAATCCTTTTTCTCCCTCTTCTGCTGGACTTCCATAATAGGTATATATGTGAATGGACCAGAAGTCCCTTAAGTTTTATTCATTGTTTTTGATCTCTGATTGGATATTTCAAATGAACTGTCTTTGAATTTATTGATTCTTTTTTCTGTGCTCTAGTCTGCTGTTGAACTTCCTTACAGAATTTTTCAGTTCAGTTATTTTATTCTTCAGCTTCATGATTTGTTTGATACATTTAATGGTTTTTAATCCTGTTGAAATTTTCATTTTGTTCATCTATTGTTCTCCTGAGCTTCTTGAGCATTTTTATGGTTATTTTGAATTTTCTGTCAAGTATTTCATTTATCTCTGTTTCACTATAATTGTTTTCTGGAGTTTTATTGTATTCCTTTGTTTGAATTGTTACTTAATTTTCTTTGACTCTTGTTGGTATGTGCATATTAGAAAAATCTGCCACTTCTCCTAATCTTCACATATTGGTCATATACAGAAGACCTTCACCTTCACCAATCAACCTGGCCAGAGCTTGTGTGGACCTCTCAAATCTTCATGCTAGTCCAAAGTGCCATTTTTATTCTCAGTGGCCTCCAAACATCTTGATTATGCCTCTTGTGGGTTCTGTCAGTGCTCTACATTGGGCTTTTAAGAGTGCTTGTATTCTAATGCAAGCCACCTTCTTTGTCCTCAGTGGACCCCAACTATCTATTCTGGATTCTGTTAACATTCCAAGACAGAAGCCATCCCCTGGGCACCCCCCAGAATTTTGAATGTTTGATATGTGGTCCAACTCTTTCCCTCCCCAGAGAGAAGCTAAGAGATTTTTTTCCCTCCCACCTGCTTGCTCTGTGCTGAGCCAGGACTCCTCCTGTGGCAAGCTCTGCTCCCTAGTTCAAACTCCCAACTTTGTTCTCTGCAACCCATAAGAATCTAGCATATATCAGGTCCCATTGGTGCTCTAAGACAGGCAAGATAAAATCCAGTCCCTTTGGAATCATCTACAAAATCTGAGATACTGGATATGCAATCTAACTCTTTGCTTTCTCAAGGAGAAGCTGCCAGCTGGGGTTTTCCTCCTGATTATATGGCATTGTTCTGGGTTCGGAAAGAGAGGGTGTCTTATATTTTCCTACCAGTTTTGATATGGAGCTTTCACATTTGCCTGGGATGCTCAACTAGTTTCTATATTTATCACTGAGGGAATTGACCTGTGTACTACTGCTGAATTGGTGTGTTCATGAGAGAAAGCAGGGTTCAGGGCTTCCTATCCTGCCATCTTGCTGAAGTCATTCTCAAAGGGGTTTTTAATTCAAGGGATTGATATAAGCAAAGAGGGTTTCTGAATATTTATCTGTCATGAGTTTTACTAGCAAGCATATTGGGGCAGATGAGCCACAGCTAGATGTGGGCACCAGAAGGTTTTTTTCCCCCAAAATAAGGTCATAAAAAGTATCTTGTTTCATTGGTCTTGATGTACACTGATTATTAGAGATAGTTTATACAATGTATTTTTACTTCATGTTTCCTTCCTTCCTTCCCCCCATCCATCCAGTCAATATTATCTCAAAGAGATTAACACTTTTCTATGTGGCCAAAACAATATGTTCTCATTATCCGAATTCCTAAATCATGTAAAATGGATATATGATTTCTAGGAATTTATAAACATAATAGTCTCTGATTAATATGGTCAAGCTAGGAGGAAAAATCAGGCGTCCCAGTTAAAAGTTTTCTGAACTTGAACAACTCAAATTAATCAGATAATGAACAGATCAACTATGATTTTTGGCTATGGAGATTCCAGGTCCATATTAAACAAAATGAAATGGAGAATTAAGGCAATTCAGTCCCCAAATTCTCTTCTCAGGCGAAACATAGAATTAAACATAATTTGAAGAGGTGAGGATTGTGGCTTGACTAGCTAAATTAGTAATATTTAATAATTACTTACAGAATTCTAATTCCTCATTAAGTTTTCCCAATGTAGGCATTACAAATAATAAAATGCTTATTTAGAGATTTTATGAGCTTTTAACATACCTGATTTTCTAGCTATGGAAACAGTCACGTGCTGTACCTGTTTATTTGGTCCTTTATGGATCAATGGTCCCAGAATGTCTCCTGACGCCAATCCCCCAGCAAACTCCGTCAATATGGCCAAGGTTTTCATCTGAAATGTCCCAGGATCAGACTTTGAACATCTTCTCTTTTGTAACAACACTTAACCTCCAAGTGATTTCATTGTTTTAAACACCATCTATATGCTAATGACTCCCACATTTTTATCTCCACTTTAAACCTCTGTGAAATCCAGAGCTTTAAATCCACTTGTCTACTTGATGTCTCTACTTCGATGTCTTAAAGGCATTTCAACTATAACAAGTTCAGCTGGGTCTTTTTTCTTGAGCCTTGCACTTCCATGCACTAAAAATATTGAACCTCCATTCACCCAGTGGTCAGAACTGTTGTCACCCATATTTCCTTTCTATCCCACTTTCAGTTCATTACCAGTTCTCTCAGTTCCACCTGTAGACACTATCCAGAGTCTTACCACTACCTCTACTGCTACCATCCTAGTTTAAGCCATCGTATCTTTCTTGCCTGGATTACTGCAATGTTGTCACCAACTGATCTCTATGCTTTTGCCCTGGACCCCTGACAGTCTTTTTCAACTTGGTAGTTAGATTGATTGGCTCACACAGAAATGCTGTAGGCTTCTTAGCTCTCTAATATAACTTTCTTCCTTGACAGGGGCTACCTACCAGGCTCAGTTCTGGTTGACACATTAGGCCTGGATTGGTGTGGCTCTGTGCCCAGAGCAATCTGGTTTTATTCACCAACAGCAGTTTACAGTTTCATTTGTACCATTACAGAAGAATGCCTGGAACTTCCCAAATAGCATAATGCTACAGCATATGAAAAAGCTGCAGCATTATCCTTTCAGAGCCCTCCATATGTGGGCAGCTAGAGTTTAATGACTCTTGGTCCATTTCATTGAGGCAAAGCTATGAGTTGGGTGGATAATTTCAAGAGGCCAAGTTTTGTAGCTCATTGGCTGTATTCACTTAGAATGCATCTGACTACTGTAATATTCTATTAGCTGGTGTCTTACATCGGTAACATAGGATTATTAAATCTGTTTTTCTGACCACAATAACCTATATCAGGAAGTTCTCTTGATATTTATTCCCAGGAGAGGTAAGATTGCATTTGCTTTTCATTCATCTTAGTAAACTATGTAAGTGGCAATGTGTTGTTCTGTCCCACTGTATGCACCCAGTTGTGTGGCTGCATACCATTAACCATGAGACTATATCTGTCTCTTTCATATTCAACATGAGAATTTTCTATTTAGCTTTCAGAGTCCCTTGAGATGTGGTGTCGGCTGTAGAACATGTAAGTCTGACAGGGGAGTGAGTATCCACCAATCAAATATTTATTGAGTGCTTACTAAGTGAAAGGCACTGTGCTAAGCTGGGTTTAAGCAGAGTATTAAGAGGAGTTGGAGGAAAGTGTTCTTTTTTTAGAAACTCTCAGAGGCTCAGTGTCAGAGAGAGGAGGGAAAGCAGGTAGAATAATACTTTTCCAGACTGTGCAAAATTGTGAGCCAGGTGTCTTCACCTCCTTGGTTTTACTTAGTTCTCTTTCTTGATTCCTCTTCCTTCATATCTTTTCCTGTTTACCTAGACCCTTCATGCTCTCTCCTCTTACAAGCACACTACCCAGTACCAGCATTATTTTCTTAAGCTGCAGTTAGGCCTTTGTGGGGGGCCCCAATCACACTTATCCAAATGTCTCATTTCTTCAATGCCATCCCAATGGGTTACAACCTGCTCCTCTAGTCTCATTGATATATTAATGACCTAAACCATTTAGTTCACTTATTTACCAAGGTGATTTACATTTTAACAGGTATCTTATACATGATAATATTTACTTAAAAAAAAAAAACCTCCAAACCTCTAAAGATGACATTAAAAACACTCTGGCAGATTAGAGGGGGTGAGATTTGTTTTTCACGTAAGTGTGTATTTCTGGAATCTTTCAAATCACACTTCTGTTGGCAGCCACCAATTCTGTTCAGAGGTATAATTAACTGTATTCACTACCCATTTACTTTATTTTTTCCCATGGATTCAATTTGAAAGAAACTTGCAACTGCTTAAATTACCTAATTTCCCTTTCACATTTTCATTTAGCAGGCTGTTGAAAAGGAAAAAAAAAAACTTTGCATTTTAAACCCCAAGAAACCCAGGATTGTGTGTTTTTTAAAAATTATTATTCTTCATGTACTTGCAATGTATTTATTGGTGTACAGGTGATTAATTCTTTAGATTTTCAAAAATTGCATCTGCATTTCCCAAATCAAAGGAGTTCTCACATGAAGTTCATGCTGAAAAACTGATGAGACTTTAATATAGGTTTTAAAAGTATCATGCTTCCCTCAAAATTGATTGCAATTTTAGAAAAAGAAAAAAAAGAAGTGAAGTAAGCTAGTTACATGACGCGCAAGGGTGAAGAGCCACATGGAAAGATGGCCGCCAGGGAATTTCTGGACTAGTCCTGCTGATGTGTGTGCAGGTCCATCTTCCTCCACATCTCTTGTGTGATGGACTGAAGCCATATAAGAAGTATGAATGGAACAGGGACTCTCTTGATGGTGAAGGGAAATTCTGAGCTCAGAAGGAGGAAAGGACAGCCTGAAACACAGGAACAGATAAGGTCTTCTCTAAGGAAGTAAAGGAAACAAGGCATTAGGAGTTTTGATGAAGTCTTTAAATATTGACCTTTCATACAAAGCTCTGAAGTCCAGAAACCTCAGAGAAATCCAGAAGCTGAAGACAAGCAACACCAGGAATATAAGAAAAGGCTTGTCAGAGACAAGGCAAGGATAAAAGTTAAAAGTTAATTATAAGAAATTGAGTAGAAGATATGAACACAACTAGACTGTAGTATTTTGTTCCAGTCTTTCTTCCTTGTGGTCTTTCATGTAGAATATTTTAAAATTATTTGAAAAAAGACCAGGAGTTTTAGAGAAGAAACTCTACTAATAGGATTTTGTGCATTTTCTCCTTCTCTGGGTCATCCATCCTGGCAATGTTGGACCTAGACTCTCACTAACAGTAAAACCTGGCCCCGTTTGGTGGCCTCAGAGTTCAAGAACCTGTAACATAGGAGCCAGCACAACACATAGCTAGGTTTGCTTTGTAGATCTAACTAGTAAAGGATAGTAACCTAAAAATCCCCAGAACCCCACGACAGCCAGTATGGCTGGTGGGCACATTTCAGATATAAATTTTAAAACGTCAGAGCATCCTAGTTAGTCAGAAAAACATCCTGGCATGCTGGTGCTTGTGGGTTTGCAGATGCCTGGCACTGATAGTATTTGTCCCATTGCAGGGTGGTCAGGGCTAATGTCATGCAGATTAGCAAATGTGTTTTTCATTCTCCTCTAACAGTCTTCTGGAGACCACAAGCTTAGACCACAGGTCAGAAATCCAAGGCAGGACTCTCAGAATGTGTGTGCAAGTGGCTTAGAGGCATCCTGCACTGAGGAGCCAGCTGTCCTTGTGATTGAGCAATTAAAAGAACTCACTCCCACATGGTAAAAGAGCCAACTCTACCAGACTGAAGGCTACATGTGATAGTTCACGTCTTAGGTTCTTTTTGATTTTAACTGAGTGGATTCTTTTACTATTTTGTCAGAGATCTAAATAGGTCCTCTAGCCTCGCCTCTTAAATTCATTTTTCCTATAGTGCTGCTTACAAATTCATCATGTTTATTTAGTTGAAGATTCTGATCATAAAGAAAGTGTAGGAAAATCTGTCTCATGGTTATTTGGATTAGTGATAATGAATGATCAAGTGAGCAATGTACCATGCACAAACTCTCACAATATACCAGGTATTCAGATGTTGGAGAAAAATAATTATTTTCCTACCCTTCAACTCTTATCTTCCTCCATTTCCTAAGGTAATCCCTTTTTTAAATTGTCTCTTCACATGTGAAATAAACACACCATTTGATAGTCTGTTAAAGTAAACAATCAGAAATTGGGGTGCCTGGTTAAGCATCTGATTTTGGCACAGGTCATGATCTCACAGTCCGTGAGGTCAAGCCCCGCGTCGGGCTCTGTGCTGACAGCTCAGAGCCTGGAGCCTGCTTCAGATTCTGTGTCTCCCTCTCTCTCTGCCCCTCCCCCACTAGTGCTCTCTCTCTCTCTCTCTCTCAAAAATAAAATAAAAACATAGAAAAAAGAAAACAACCAGAGTGAATAAAACTGTAGACCAGGATTTCTCCATTTCATCACTGTTGACATTGGGGCTAGATGATTCTGTGTGAGGAGCTTTCTTGGATGGTGCAGCATGGTCAGCAGCAGCCCTGGCCTCTACCTACGACATGCCGGTAGCAATCCCTAGTTACGATACCCAAACTTATCTCCAGACATTGCCAAATGTCTCCTGGGGGGGACAAAATAGCCTGGCTTAAAACACTGCTAAAGACTGAGTGGATTCATCACACCCGTCCCTTTTCCCCTCTCCTAAGCTCTCTATTTTTGGGAAAAAAAGAGCAAATGACAACAAACAAACAAACATCAAGCATTTGTTTAAAACAATAGCAGTAACATTGCCCCAGAGAGTATGGTCTTTCCAGGGGATCTCAGTCACACTGTGACTGGCACTCTGGAACCAAGTTTTTAGTGTGAATGGTCTCCCTGGGGCAGGGCAATGCTGGGGCCCTCAGAGGATGACTTGAGACCTGGACGCAGGCAGCCCAGTTCTTGACACCTTCCATTTGGAGTCCTGGGCAGTGAGAAACAGTGAGACATCACGTTTCCCAACAGCAAGAAAACTCCACTATATTTACCATCCTTCGTGGAAAATCACAGGAAATCATTTCCAAAAATATAGATGAGAATTGCAAGGGTTCTCTGGATAATTTGCAGTTTACCACTTAGTATCCTTTAAACAGAATGACTCATTCCCTGAATGTTCCATTTATTGGAGAGAGTGGTTACTGTCTCAATAATAATTGTTCTCCTGTGATATTTTGGCAAACCATAGAAATAAATCCTGGTTTTGGAACGGGATAGTTCATTGATTGACATTAGTTCCAGGATAAATTACCATCTGATAAAGTCCACAGTTCTAAATCCCACCAGTAGTTTCAGATACATCTGTTTGCAATTATCCTATTATTTGCTAGTTATTTCTTCTGATGGTTCACAGCTCTCTATATTCTCTGAATGTGTTAAAAGCCAATGACTCTCCCTTAGCTTGAATTTTCCTTCTCTTTAGTCCCATTCTCGGCACCCACATAAGCTTCTTTAATATATTAAGCCCTTGGGTCGGTGGTCTAATTAACACTCAAAGAGTTCTCAGTTTTTTGTATTCTACAACCCCAAGGTCGTAGAGCATCTCCTTTTTGATATTTAATGGGCTCTTTACTATTTCCCCAAGTAGCTACAGAGTCTGAGTTTATAAAAACTTCCAAAAGCACACAGGTATGATGCAAGATTATTATTATTATTTTATGTTATTCATTATTTTAAAATCCAGGTTTTATTGTATGCAAAAGCAGCCAGGTAGAGAGACCCACTGTCTTGATCTTACTTTCCCTGACAAATCCTTTCCCTCCATTTTTAACAGTGCTGTAGGCAAAAAGCCTTTGAACTGTATTCATATTGCCTTCATTCCCTGAAAATTTCTAGGGATTTATCCACTGGGAAATGATCAGTCATTTTACATTGGTGAAATCCAGGTGAGCTGGAAGATGACAGCAGTATGATGGGGAGGTTGGGTGCTACGTATGTACACATGAATGTAAAGGGTAGAACTCAGTTTCACAGTAGATGCTGAGAAGCAGAGAGTAAGGTGGGAGGTACTTGGAATGTGAGAGCAGGAGGGGCTGACTTCAGAGATGTGATGTTCAAGCTGAGTTGTGATATAGGCACAACTGTACAGCTCTCCTATTGGCCAGCTTCATTTCTAAGCACTCTCATTTGCATATTTAAAGACCAGTGTGTGTGTGTGTGTGTGTGTGTGTGTGTGTGTGTGTGTGTGAAATGTTTCTTTTCTTAGTGCACTCCAAACACAAAGGGAACAAACATACTGCCAAAGCTACTCTTCTGGGGTTTTTTTCCATTTTCTTAATGTTTAATGTTTTGAGAGAGAGAGAGGGAGAGAGAGAGAGACAGAGACAGAGTGTGAGTGGGAGAGGGGCAGAAAGAGAGGTAGACACAGAAACTGAAGCAGGCTCCAGGCTCTGAGCTGTCAGCACAGAGCCCGACTCGGGGCTGGAACTCATGGACTGTGAGATCATGACCTGAGCTGAAGTTGGAGGCTGAGCTGACTGAGCCACCCAGGTGCCCCACTACTTTTCTGTTTGATGCCAAAATGCATCATCCTTGCTTTTCTTTAAAATCATGATTATCATCATTGTTTTCATAAAGGGAGATATTTGTTGCATGAATACTATTTGTAGGACACAGTCCTCAGCCTGGTGACTAGGGCCCCTCACTGACTTTCCATTATGCTATAAATCAGATGTTTTAATACTTCATGCTCTCTTTCAAGGTACCATGTTAGTTGCACCCAATTTTTTGTAATTTCCTATCCTCCCAACCTTCCTCTTACCTAATTTTAGGCAAATTTGTTCAACACTTACATTATCCTAATCCTGCTTTTAACTCCTTCATCCTTTTGCTTTGCCCGTTGACTGGAATGTTTCCTTTTCCCATGTTTTCTTCCAAAGAACCCCTGATTTACATTTCACCAGGAGACTCTGTGAGCCAGAGCTGAGAAGTTTATATGGCTCTAGTGGTACCACCCTCAAAGGGTGCGCCGGAGAATTAGGAGATTAGAGGTTTCCAGTCTTGAAGATCTTATATGACTGGTAAGACTCGCAAGGGCAACCTGCTATTGTTGCTGGACATTGTTCTGGAGTGAGGGCATTTTAGAGATAAGCAGCAAAGTGCTGGAGCTGACAGAGTATGTCAGTGACCAACCTGTTTTTAGTCTGAACATGTAGTAAGGAAATGACTTCTTCATTCTACTGGAAGCAAAGGGCAGGCATAACAGAAATATAATACATATTGGTTATTTCTTCTTTGCATCCATTGCTTAATTTTCATATGTAATGTTGATGTTCATGCATTTTTTTTACTTTGTAAACTTCCCAAAAAAGAGGAACTATGACTGTACTTTGTACTTTTCCCCAAACAGGGTGATAGATAGATACTTTGTACTTTTCCCCAAACAGGGTGATAGATAGATAGATAGATAACGTGTTTTGTTGATGATGCTGTGACTCTACTTCTTGCTCTTACTTCTTTCCCAACCCTTCCCATATACAAAGGAAAAGTATGAAGCAATTTCCTTAAATCTTTCTGGGCCTCAGTTTCCTCATGTGTGCAATGGAGATAATAAGAGAACTTACTTCAAAGGGTCATTGTGAAAATTAGATGAGTTAATATATGTAAAGAGTTTAGAATAGTACATTGTATATGTGGAGTGCCAAATAAGTGTGTGCTATTAGTATCCGGGCTACCTCTTAGTATGAGGTAGGAATTAATCAAGAGAATATCTCTAATTGTCATTAAGTGTTTTTACCTTTGAGAAGAGGCCCCTGGCAATTAAATAGCAATTTGCTATGCTTCTCTAAACAAAGTACCAAGTGCTGGTTTAGGATGAAAGTCCTTTTTATGTGTAACGGCCAATATTACAGAAATGCTGGGAATATTTACTAGGAAGTTTACCTAGTGAGTACAAATTGCAGTAAATGTAATAGAAGTTGAAACCATTTGCTCTATTAATGATTCAGGAAACAATTTTTAAAAATAAGCCATGGGAAAATTATATTGCAATGCTTTAAACAGAGAAAGTCTCTGTATTTGTGTTGTATCATGCAGAGTAATTCAGTGGAGATACTTTTTGGAAAAACACACTCATTACCATAAATCATTAAAAATAACCAATGGAAAGCGTATCTACTATAACACGAGGAAGGAACACATGTAGCACTTTTCAGCCAGTATTTGCAGAACAATTTTCCTGAAGTAAAAGTATTTTGTGCTATGGCTACAGAAGGGACGATCGTCATCACAGTCTAACGCTACTTTGCTTTGGTTTGGGTAGACATGAAGAACTATATATCAAAAAGTGGAAAAATGAATATTTTAAGGTGGAGACAAACCATGTGGAATGTTAAATGAAGGTGGAGAAAACGTCTGTAACAGACATGCCATAAAGCACAGCATGAATATGAACTGCAAATGTGCCTCTGAACTTCCTAATGGCCCAAATAAAAGGAGAAAGTATGAACTACAACATCCTTTCTGACCATATAATAAATAGACCACTGATTTGTTCATAGAAGCAGAGAGTTTCCTGGTACTGAGGTCTAATAAAAATTATTTTTGTAGTAAAGTAAAGGGGATAGTGGATAATGTGGCGGATGTTGTTTTTGGTCACCTAGCTACCGTAAACACAATAATGTTATAATGTTCTTGACTGTGACCCTCAGAGAGGCCAACGCAGAACATCAACTCATTTCAGTAGCAGCAGCTCTGCAAGAGATCAAAGCAAGGAGGCCCAGGTAGATATGATATCCTGATGACTATTACTTCTTACAGCTGAATTTTAGGGACTCCCTGCAGACTGGTGAAGAATTTACTGAACTAGGAGGTGGAAGACATATACTCTCCTGGTTCTGCCTCTGAGTAGAGGTTAACATCTACTCTTGCCCCAGGTGGGTACCCCAGAAGCAAATTCCTAGACTTCTATTTGGGTACAAGAGACCTACGATGAAGATAATTTTGTACACACACACACACACACACAAACCAAACAAACAACTCCCCCCTCCTCCAAAAACCCAAACTCTGAATTTTGTACCCTTATACCAACTAGTTCTTGGCTGTTCTGGGCTGGGAAGTGAGGGAACTAACAATCAATTTCTTCAGGCTTTCTGTAAAAGGCGAGGGTTCTGGGGCACATGAACAATTCTCCAAAGTCCCAAGGGCAAACTGTTAACTACCAAGCAAAATTAACCACCTCCAGTGGGGCATCAACAGGGTCTGAGGCAACTTCTCTTCTTTGGGCCTTAGGACTTCATCTGTAACACAAAGCAGTAGGATTTGGTGATCTTTATGTAGTGTCAGTATGTGATTATAAATTCTGCAGATCTAAGCTTGCCTTTTAACTCTTCTGGGAATACTGTTTAAATTACAGCATGGCTATGTACCTTAAACAAATTGAAAAAGACTTATAGTCTAGTATGAAAGTAAAGGTGATACCATGAACTGACCAGACTGTTGTTTGTTAATGTGGAAAGGCATCCAAGGGCTTTTATCTCTCCTGGTAGATCCACAGAGGGAATGAGTGTAATACATGGGAAATTACAGGCTGGAGAAGAGCCAAGACTTGAACAGTTGTTAGAAGATGGAACTTTGTAAATTGGGTTGAAAGCCAATTATGGAATACTGAATAAAAATTATTCAGCCCTTATGGCTGCTGATGGTAGTGCTTTTTCCCTTTCTTTCTTGGAAAAGATTTCATCCACCCTCCTCTAACAGCACATAACAAACCTGTCTGGAGGTTGTACAGGGCTACAAGGTGCCCTTGACACCCATAGTCCACTGTGCATCCCCCCATTCTTCTTCTATGTAACCCAGGAGGAGGGGAAGGGGTGAGAAAGCTTATTTGCACTTAATTCACATTCTTTCTGTTTGAGTCTTTAGGAAAAGGCACATCTGTTTATCCTCTAATCTCCAACTTTAGAAGTAGAAATTTTATTCCTAATGAAACATAGATTATATGACTATGGACAGGTCACTTTGTTAAACTTCAATTTTCTTACGTGTTAAAGTAGATATCATAGGGGCATCTGGGTGGCTCAGTCAGTTAAGCGTCCGACTTCAGCTCAGGTCATGATTTCATGGTTCATGGGTTTGAGTCCCGTGTCGGGCTCTGTGCTGACAGCTAGCTCAGAGCCTGGAGCCTGCTTCAGATTCTGTGTCTCCCTCTCTCTCTGATCCTCCCCTGCTTGCACTGTCTCTCTCTGTCTCTCAAAAATAAATAAAAAATTAAAAAAATTTATAAAGTAGATATCATAGTATCTATCCCATATGTTTAAAAAATTTTTTATTTCTTTGTTATTTTATTTTGAGAGACAGAGAGTGAGTCGGGGTGGGCGAACAGAAAGAGAGGGAAACACAGAATGTGAAGCAGGCTCCAGGCTCCAAGCTGTCAGCACAGAGCCTGATGTGGGGCTAGAACCCATGGACTCTGAGATCATGACCGGAGCCGAAGTTGGATGCTTAACCGACTGAGCTACCCAGGCGCCCCTATCCCATATGTTTGTTAGGAGGATTAACTGAAATATTGGCTATCCATCACTTAGAACAATTCTTGGCCAATATTATGATGGTCAATATTGTCATCTCAGGTAGGGTGAGGTTTTGAGACATGGTCACAGTGGGAGACTTTCTCTCCCACAGATGTGTGCTAGAATACACACAAAGACAAACAACCACATTTTTGCTGGTGAATAATTTAGATAAAAATGTGCTTTTTTTGGTATTTGCATTTATTCTTGCAGCTATCAATACAGAGAACAAACTGAGGGGTGCGGGAGGGGAGGAGTGTGGGGGTGGGCTAAATAGGTGATGGGCATTAAGGAGGGCACTGTTGAGATGAGCACTGGGTGTCATATGGAAATGATGAGTCACTGGGCTCTACTCCTGAAACCAGTACTACACTATATGTAACTAACTTGAATTTAAATTAAAAAAAAGAAAAAGAAAGAAAAAAGAAAAAGCAAAGTTGATGATTTATTTGACCTAACTGTTCTAAGATGTCTCTCTATAGATTCTAAGCTTCTTCTTAGTGTATATTTTATATGTCTATACTTTTAAAAACAGCTGATGAAGATAAAACCACAAAGTAAAATAAATAGCTTACATAAAGTACCACAAAAGCATGTCAAAAACATCAGTTGTTACACTAAGCAGAAACAGACTGAATCCCTCTGTTAAAACACAGAGGTGATCTGCTTAGGTTAAGAAACAAAACTCAGTTATAAGTTATTTCCAAGAAACAAACCACTCAAAGTGATGTTGCAAGTTTGAAAATAAAAGAATAAAGATATCAAGTACATGAAAATGAAAAGAAAGAATGAGTCATACTATTAATATCAGAAAGATAAGTTAAAAGATATGAAACAGGATAAAAAGAGACATATATTTGTTAAGTGGTACAGTTCATAAGCATATATCACAATAAAAAATCAATGTGTACAAATCATGGAGACAAAGTAATTAAAATATAAGAAAATTATGAAAAATTAAACTTTCAGTGGGAGATATTGCTATCCTATTTCAGGACTGATATGGTTTGAATTTTATGTGTATAGTGTTATATCCAAGGATTTCAGATGTCTCTCTGCATATATCAGTGATTCTCAAACTGATCTGTAATTGGTCTCATGATCCTATTACATTCTTAAATATGACTGCAGGTCCCAAATAGCTTTTGTATATATATACTGGCTGTATGTGAGTATATATAGGTATATATTAGAACATATGAGTTATAATGTATCTATATTTACCACATTACTAATTAAAACTGAAAGCTGAAAATATTAACTTATTTTAAATAATAAGCTAATTACATGTTAAGAATAATAGTTTATGAAAAATAACTATTTTCAAAAACAAAAAACATAGAATGACAATGTTTTGAATTTTCCAATATACTTAATATCTGGCTTAGTAAAAAAATGCATTTCATATTCCACTTCTACATTCAATTTGTAATTCAGTTGAAATACGTGAGGAAAATCCAGCCTCTTACAGTCTCAAATGTAGTTGGGACAAGAAAAGTGTTAATAGCCTTTTTAGAGAATTATCAATATTCTTCTTTAGTACTACACCAAAACTTGGCAAGTGGTGTGTTCTCAAATGTTAGTTGCAATGTGAATGTATCAATGAGCCTTATACACTCAGTTTACACTGATACCCATTGATTGCTTATGCAGTTAAAAGGGTTCTTTTAGCCATGTTGTTTTGGAACATCATGCATTGGTAATGTGTTTACTGACTTTGCAGATCTTCCAAATCTCGACGAGTCATTTTACATTATTAAAAAACTAGGTTCATTAATAACATCACAAATTTCATCAGAAAAGTCTTTAAGTATTAGAAAGGGGTCAAGCTCAAACTATTTTTCCAAACTTCAACTTTTGTCTAAAAGTTGTACTTTATCTTTAGCAAGACATATTGTCAATTATTTTCCTGTGTGTGTGTGCGTGTGAATCTGCTCTCAATTCAATCACACAGCTGATTTTCCTTGAGGCAACCATCGTACTCACATGCACAGAAGTACTTTTTGCACACTTTGTATTTCATCACACAGAATATTAAAAAGATGTACTCATGGGGAGCCTGGGTGACTTAGTCAGTTGAGTGACTGACTGACTTTGGCTCAGGTCATGATCTCACAGTCTGCGGTTGGAGCCCCACATTGGGGTCTGTGCTGACAGCCGGGAGTCTGGAGTCTGCTTTAGATTCTGTGTCTCCCTCTCTGCCTATCCCCCACTTATGCTCTGTTTCTCTCTGTCTCAATAATAAATAAGCATTAAGAAAATAAGTAAATAAAAAGATGTCCTCAGGGTTAAGTTTTAATATAACTAATTATTTTTGCTGCTTCATCAGAATATTCTTTTTTAAAAATTTTTAATTTTTATTTTTGAGAGACAGAGACAGCACGAGCAGGGGAGGGTCAGAGAGAGAGGGAGATACAGAATCCGAAGCAGCCTCCAGGCTCTGAGCTAGCTGTCAGCACAGAGCCCGACGCGGGGCTCGAAGCCAGGAACCGTGAGATCATGACCTGAGCCAAAGCCAGAAGTTGGATGCTCTACAGACTGAGCCACCCAGGTGCCCCCAGCAGAATATTCTTAAGTGAAACAAGCATTTCTTGTTTTATTGCCAGTATGTTTCAGTGAAGAAAATGACTTCCGTTACAGTTCAGTGTTCTCCCTTGATTTATGTTAAACAATTTTACCCACCCTTTCTTTTGCACATTAGTGCAAATGCCAACACAATAAAAATGCAAATAATGTTAGTTTTATTATGAAAATAGTTTTAACCTGAGGCCTCCTTGATAGGCAGCCTCCCTCTAATTCCAGGGATTAGAAGGCCATATTTTGGAAACTGCAGATGCTATATATTATATATATCATATGTAATATGTGTGTATATAAACTACACATATATCACACATATACACATATATATTATACATATTAATTATATCAGGAATCTTAGTTCCCTTTATCAATTTGCTCTGCCATTTCCTAGGACACTATCATATCTTGGTTTTAGCTGGGATTCTATAGTTTCCAACTGGTATCAGGGGGCAATGAACCACAGAGAAGCATGCCCATTGTCCTAAGGCTCAAGCCAGGATGTTTGTAATGTAACTCGGAATTGAAATTTTAGACAATATTGACTTTATGGGAAAGAAGTAGAAAAGGCCACAGAAACGTGGGAGCATGCTAGAGTTACCGTCTCATTGAGAGGAAGATATAGAAAGTGATAAATTTGAGAAACATTATGTTTGAATCTAGGGTTGAGGACAATCTCCAAAAATAAAAATAGAATGTAATAAAGTTTAAACCATTAGGAAAAATTATTGTTCTCTTAATTAGATACAATAAAGGAGAAAAACAAAACAAAAGTCTGGGAAAAGAGATGGTAGTAATATAAGAGTGATTGCAATAAAGGCAATACAATTAATGAACTAAATTCAAAAATTAAAATATAGAGACTCTGAATTTGGACTAGAAACTCTCAAAAAATGTTGTTCAATGTCCAAAAGATAGAATTTAAAACAAAAGATTTTGAAACTGAAAAACAAAGAAGAACAAAAAATAACAAGGGTATTAACCAAAAGACGATGGAGTGCTAGCCATCTTGAAATGTGATGAAATAGCAAAAACAAAGACAAAGATGAAGAGAGAGGTCACATTCTAAAAAAAGAAATAATAAGGTAAGAAGATAAAATAGTTATAAATATTTATATCTAACACTATAAGTTTAAAATAATGTTACTATTGTGGGGAGATACAGATGAATCAACTGTTATATTTACAGTTATAGAAGCCCTGAACAATGGAATTAATAAGCTCAAGCTATTGGTTATATATAGAACTCTCAGCAACACTGAGTGCATGTTTTTGTGCATTCATAAGAATATTTACAAAACTTGACCATGTACAAAGGAAACCTCAATACATGCCAAGGAATAAATAATGATGAATAAAATGAGCACAATAATAATAGGTAAGTGTTTAGAATGTTTGAAACACAGTTCTAAGTAATTTGAATCCTTAGAGAAGCCTAGCCTATGAAATAGGTCCATTATTATTTCCATTTTACAACACAAAAGCTAGGTAACTTGTCCAATTCCCTCAATTGTGCGATTGTTCTTAATCATTATGTTACACTAATAATCTTATGCTAATAAATTTGATAATTTGGATAAAATGGCATTTCTGGGAAAAGTTCAAATGGCAAAATTGGTACAAGAAGAAATAGAGAACATGAACAAACCAGTAGGTATTAGAGAGACATAAATGGTAATCAGTGTCAAACAGATTATGTTCTTCCACTATTAATATATAATCCTTGGGTTAAAAATAAAATTCTAACACAAACTGAAAAAGATTTAAAACTAAAGAAAATTTAAAAGACTATCTGTCAAAATTTGTGGGACGTAGCTAAAGTAATTTTTATAGGTGAGTGTGTAGCCTTAAAATATTAGAGAAGAAGAAAGGTTGGAAAAAAATGTGCTAAGCTCTCAGCTTAAAAATTTGGAAACGGGGGGGCAGAGAAAAAAGATCACAGAAAGAAAAAGAAATGTGTATTTTATCGGGAAAGCACTGAATGAAATGAAATAACTGTGGGAGAAGCTGGGGAAATAAAGTCTAACAGGGAAAGAACGGTGGATCAGAGAGAAGTCTAACCAGCGCCCACAGAAAGGAGGTGGTCAAGTCGGAGGTTTTTGCTTGCTCCTACCTTATTGGGGGGTTGGCCTTTATTGGGAGGATTAAATGAGCTGTGATAGGTAAAAAGTGCTTTGGACAGGACCTGGCACATAAAAAAACATGTGCTATTCTTATTCTTTCTACCTTTAATAACAATAATTGGTCAAAAAGAGTTGGGAAAATAGGCTAATGTTAACATCTCCATTGTGGCCAAGATTAGAAAATACCTATGGGTAAATTTAACAAAAAAAGTACTGATAAGTAAAACCACAGAATTTTACTCAAAAATATAAATTATGATTTAAAGCAGGTACCTGCTAACTTTTCCATAAAGGATCAAATAGTAAATATTTTGAGCTTTGTGGCATGTATGGTCTCCATAGCAACTATTTTTCTACATTTAAAATTAAAAAAAAATTTTTTTAAATTTTTTTTGAGAGAGAGAGTGAGACACAGAATGTGAAGCAGGCTCCAGGATCTGAGCTAGCTGTCAGCACAGGGTCCCTGCGGGGCTTGAACCCACGAACCATGAGATCATGACCTGAGGTGAAGTCAGATGCTTAACCAATGGAGCCACCCAGGCGCCCCCCTCCATAGCAACTATTCAACTCTGCCACTGCTCAACTTCATTTGTAGCAGCAGCTATAGACAGGATATAAATGGTGGGCCTGGCTAGATTTGGTCAATGGGCTGTAGTTTGCTGACCCCCAACTTTAAAAAGTGGAATTACATGCCATATTCTGGGGTGAAACAATTTCACAAGTATAAATGTCAATTTCTCTAAAATAATAAATAGAAAGAGATATTTTATAAAAATAATTCCATTGAAATAGCTAAAAAAAATTAGGGCAACTGAAAAAGCCCAGAAACAATTTTTGTCTCTTTCCCTCACCGGTCCTCTTTCTCTCTCCTTACCCATTTAGCAGAAAATGTCAAATATTACCTAGGTTTGGGATGAGCCATTTATTTTGAAGTTTATTTATTTATGTTAGAGAGAGAGAGAGAGAGCGAGAGAGAGAGCGAGAGAGAGATGGGGAAAGAGAAAATTCCAAGCTTAACTGACTGAGCCACCCAGGCATCCCTGGGATGAGAACTTTTAAGTCAAGACAGAAATAGCAGAAGCCATAAAAGGAAAGACTGATTTTTTCACTACATGACAATGAAGAATGTTTGCATAGTACGAGATACCATAGCAAGATATAAGGTAGAGTGAGGCTAACTTCTCTGCAATGCACCTGAGAAATAATATTTAAATATGCAAAGTTTTTACATTGCTATGAAAAAGATAGATACATCATAGGAATGGGGAAAAGCCAATGCAAAGAAATGCAAATCCCAAGGGTTCATTAATATATGAACATATGCTCTGCTTCAGCAGTAGGAACATGTCCCCTGTCAGATGGTGACACAAGGACGTGTACTGCAGCTGTCTTTGCGATAGAGGGAAAAGCAGAAACAGAACAAATGCTTATCAATCTGAGAATGGCTGAGTATGCTGTGATACATCCAGAATATAAAGAATACATGGAAATTAAAAAGAATCAGTTAGAGTTTCTAGTTTAGCTGGGAGATTTCTAAACGTACAGAGAAAATAAGGATGGTCCCCACTTTTTGGAAACAACGAGCCTCTCCAAATGGTATGTGCGTAAGTGTGTACATTTATATATAAATTATCAGAGCACAAAATGGTAAAAAAATTGATTACTTGAAGAGATGGGGATGTGGAGGGGGTGGGAAGAAGCAAAGCACATGCACATGCACATTTGTAAAAAAAAAAGTGCTCATAATTTAAAGAAATCTCAGTTATGTAAAATTTTATTTATGTATCCAGAGGTGGCATTAAAAATATTTAACAACCGGCAGGGCACGGGTACAGGCCAATCCGAACAGATGCTGGCTGGTACATTGTGCGGGGCGGGGGGGGGGGGTGCTCACTGAATATCAGCCCTGTTATTTCCCTGCATACTCGTGCCTTTATTTCTGTGGGATAGATTCCTAGGAGTTGGATTGCCAGGTCAAAGGGTATGTGTATTTCTAATTTTAAAAGAAATTGCCACATTGCTGTCCAAAAAGACTGTAGCAATTCACATTTCTTCTAGCGATATGTAAGAGTGCTTTTTCCCCACATCCCAACAGCAGTGGAGAACGTATCAATCACTGAGCAGGGAAATATTCCGAGATAGGCAAGTATTCTGTCTCTCAGCTGGAAGCCTCAGCTGTTGAAAAGAGTGAAAGGAGCTTGTGGTTTTAAAGAAGGTCTCTGACATGCTAATCTTAAACTTTGAATACTGTGTGCTCAAGGTAGAATGCCTACCAGCTGCTCCTGCCTTCCCCCATGTTAATCCCCACCATCTCCAATTTAGGCTTGTCCCTTCTTCCTAACCTGAGGTGATAATTTTATTGCGGCGGATGTTCCTATCTTTGAGATATGTGGTACCATTTAAAGCTTTTATCGTTAAACCCACAGGATGTGGTTCCCTCAGCAAATGGACACCATAATAACTAACTACTATTTTTAATAAACCAAAGTTCAAATCAGAAAACTCAAATGACAAGGGCAGTAGTGTAGGTAAGGCAGACTCACGGTGTCTCACAAATCTGTGGGAAAAAGATATGTGAACATGGGATATAAAAATTCTTCGGTTAAAATCTTCTTTCTTTTTATCCCCTGAGGTGGGGGTGGGACAGAATGCGTAAAGGTAGAGAGACTCAGGAAGGAGGTAAACATGGCTAAACTCTCAGCATGGCTGATGGGGCGAATAATAATAATATTTATAAAGAAAAAAGGTAAAGAAGTGCTTTAAAAATTAAATTCAGTTTTGAACACTGAATTTCATTTACTGACAATATTTATTGAGGGCCCACTATATTCTGGGTGCTGAGAATCTGGAGATAAATGACAGCCTAAGCCCCGAAGACTCTCTAAGTCTACTTAGGTCTATAAATGGACAGTTAAAGTCTGTGGTGTATGTTTTAGTTAAAATAATATTCCAAGATAATGTAGAAGAAGAAAAAAGGCACCTGGTTCTAACTAAGGGGTCCCGGGAGTCTGGCTGGTGATGGCGACACTGGAGTTTATACTGGGAATAGTATGGATCCAGTGAGATGTAAGGGAAGGGCATTTCAGATGGAAGGAAGTATTCACAAAGGCACCAAGGAGGGTGAATGGAACAGGTGTAGGAAGATACAAGGGGTCAGGTATAGCCAGAATGTGAGCGGACATAGGGCAACGGCAAGAAACAGGATCGTGAGTTGAGGATCAGCCATTTAATCCATGCTGAAGAACTGGGGCTTACCCCGTAGCTGGGCAATGAATCATTGATAAAGGAGGTGAATGATGACCAAATTTGTATTCAAAATTGATCATGGACCTCTGAGCGAAAATGGATTTGAGGAGAAGCGGTGAGACTGGAGACAGAAGACCCTATCAAGAGGGGCTGTGGGCTTCTGAGCAAGATCCTAAGGCCACAGGGACATGGGGTGATGCTCTCCTTTGTACCGGATGTCTGTATGATGTTTCTGGTTGTCCCAGACTGCCCCCCTTCAGTTCTGTCTGTCTCTTCTCACTTCCCACTCATCTTTCTGTCTAGCAAAGCCTATCTTTGTCAGATACTGGAGTAACCAATCAATTTGATATTGAATGATGAATAAGTCATAGGCTTATTTTAGGAGAACCACCTTTAATTCTAAATTGGTAGCACTGCAAGTAAGGTTACTTAGTTAAAAGCATAATTTTTGGCTATGTGACAGTCATTTACACTTCACACCTGCTTATAAAACCAGTCTTGTGCAGCATACAGCATGGTCAGAGGTCAACAAGGGAGATGTTTCCCCCTCCACCTTTGACAGCGTCTCTGTATCAGTTTCTTTAGTTACAGAAACCAAAAGCAACTCTGACTAACTTAAACAAAGGTCTGTTGGGGATGAAGCAGGGTGGATTTCTTGGAAGATATGTGAGACTTCACAGAAGCAAAGGAAAAAGTGAGCGACCGGGTTGGGGAAGTCAAGCGGCTCAGGGATACTTGAGTCGGGAACTGATAAGGGGACTTGGCTCCAATTTAGATTCCATAAAGAAAGCTCTTGATTGCCTTAGTTTGCTTAATGGACTCCTCCTGTGGTGAGGGCAGGCTGAGGGAAGCCAGGATTCATTCCCAGGGAAAGTGGAGGCTGTCACCAGAAGAACAGGAAAAGGATCCTGGGCAGATACCCATTATAGTATTGCTGACTTATCAATTAGGCTGACTAAAAGATTCTAAACCTTCTTCTTCGTCTAAACTTCGGACTTGATGAGTCAAATATAGCTAGGCACCCTTGTATGCCTTTAGAAGTCTATAGATACACCTTATCAATTCTTTCCCCAGTGAGTGAGACAGTTTCAGTTTTAGATGCTTGGCTAGATAGGGTCTGAATAGAACTACCAATGTTTGCATGCTGGATATTTCCAATTGGCTTATAGCAACGGAAGGCCTAGTGTTTAAAATATAAAGCTATGAAAGAAATCTTCACAAAGGTTATAGAAAGATACAAGTTTCATAGCTTCCCTGTAGCAGAAGGCTATTCCAGGAAATTCACTTAGTTTAAAATATGTGGAATCTTTAGTTCTAGGGATTTCTACTTGTCTTTCCATTTCAAGACCAAGAATGTACACTTTTAAGATTGCTAAAAATAGCTTTTCCGTCTCTGACCAGACAAAATGTTGACCGAAGAGTCAATTACAGCAGAAGCTGCTTAATTATTCCATGTGTAAGTGGTGTGGCAGCTGCCATGAAGACATTTCCAGAGACCCCCTGACAGTGTTCTTCATGGGCTCCAGACAGCCTGGGTCTCTAGCTTGCGAGGCCCTGGCAGCAGCCTTCACTTGCCTTTTACACTAATAACAGATGGTTGGCACCAACTGATGTTTGCCACCATAAGTTTCTTTCTACTCAAGACCATAAGATACTTTTTGGCTGTGTTCTGGCTTCATTGTGGAACTTGTTCTCCTTCATTAAAGATGGGCAGGATCCTAGTGATTGGAGTCCTGGCTTTGATTTGGGAAGTAAATTTTGAGGAAGAACGGAGTGTGTGCCTTTGATTTCTAACCTTTCTTTTTACTTGTATGTGACTCAAACTGAAATTACAGCCTTCTATTATTTTCCCCTTGAATGATTTTCAACCTGTTTCTAACAAATAGAGAAAAGAAACTAACCAGCATGAGAAAACCAGTGTCAACATTAGAAAAACATGTGTAAGAGCAAATGGAAAACCAACATCCACGACTCATAAAAATTAATGGCAGGGTGTGGCACACAGCTGCCCACTGATGAGAAGAAAGCTACATTGTGAATTGTTGGGGAATTAACTATGGTAAGAGGAGAAGCAGAGTAATAGTGATTTGACCTGGTAACATCAGTGGAGGTATGGCAGGGAAAGAAACATTTAAGCATTTGCCTGAGAGCCAGTGGTTTTTCTTGATACATAGATATTTTTCACCATGGAAATACTCATTCAGAGATGATTGCAGTGGTTAGGTTATGACAGTAGATGCCAGTGAGATAGGAAAACTAGAAGGGTCTCAGTGCTTCTCATCTTAATGCTACCTGTTCTCTGGGTATATACATTCCTTCAAGTCCTCTACTACAGCTGCAGCTGCAGGATCTTTGAAAAAACAGACCTGGCACATCACACCAACCTTTCCCATGCATTTAACCAAACAAGAATTTGTATGTGTGCTTGCTCAATTATGAAAAGATCTTTACACATTTCTAATGTTGGTATAAATTTATACATTAGCACCACCACTTAAGCTGTGATATAAATTTTATTTTTCCAAATGAGTAATATTGGAATGTTACCAGAGTCTGAACTGCAAAATTTTAAAAACAAAGATATTTTTATAAATTAAGTCATGTATGCTTTTCTTTTCCAGTTTGCCAAGGCTTAAATTTGATTAGAAATCTTGAGGATCTGTGGTTCCTGTTGTATTCAAGCTGCAAATTTGATGACTGGTAACAAATTTTCTAGTTTGTATGCATAGTGGGATAAGTTGTTTTTGTTGAAATTTGCAAATTTAGCAATAATTTCTTAAGGCTCAACTTTACATGAAACTTTAAGATGCAATCTGAATGACACCAACACCAAATACAGCAATTCATATTGACGAGGAAGCCTAGAATCAAATGAACATGCTGACTTTATCGCTAAGTGGCTAAATGTAGACTAGCTTCCATTGTGAGGTTACAATATCACATTTGACCTTTAACAGTTACCTCATAGTATAACAATCAAACATTAGCAGGTACAGCAACAGTTAGAAGGCCAAACACAGATTCTGACCACTGAATAGTACCAATAATTATGATTTTAGTTATTATTTATTGAGTGGATATTTTGTGCCAATAACTCAACATATATGGTATTTCTTACCCTTTCTGTAACTCTTCAGATAAGGAAAGAGGCCAAGGAAAGGTTAGTAAAGTACTGCCTTTCCTACAGAACTTCTTTTTCTGGAATTAAAAGGCCAAATTTTGGGGAGATAAAAGCATATGCCAGAGTCTAATCAAGATATTGTTAATGTACTTTCTAACTCTACAGAGTTTACTGTCTAACTATAAACTTTGAAAGAAGCTGATTGGCTAAGGGATGATAAAATAACTGTGGAAGTTTATATAACTACACAGCTATTACTGTACGGAGTGTTACCATGGCCGCGGTTAGATGTTCACTCAAGTTCATCTACTATTTTCCTTGAAAACTCATAACATGACTGGAATCTCACTATGTGCCAAACTAGTATTAAAAAATTAGAATTTGGAAATTTTATGATTGCTGCATAAGATAGTGCTAGGATTATCTCAGTAGATATGAATCGGAACATTTCTTCTTAGACAGTCAGTGTTTGTTAGTTTAGATATGTATTTACGCAACCTCCACAGGTAATTTGGATGCAGTGGTCAGAAGGCTGACAGGTCATCTAGAATACATTATTTCATGCTTTTAGACAGGATCTCTTCATTGTAAGCATTAGATGCAGAAGGAAAATAAAATTTCACTTGGCTCTAATATGAAGTGATATTTCCTTGTCTAATCTGAAGAAGCCAAGCCTATGAAAACTGGTATTAATTTCTAATTGATGAATGGTTCTGATGTCCCCTGCCATCTTCAAAAGTGCAATATAGATAGTTATAAGCAATTTCAGGTTCTGTTTAAGGTTTAAGAAAAAAATTATATATTTTTTGCTTGTCAGTTAAATAAGGCGTGATCACAGGATAATGAGAGAGAGTTCATAGCTGTATTGAAAAAAAAAGAAAGTAAAATAAATTTCTTTACAGCTGTATCCCACACATATGCCACATGTCTTTTTATTCATTTCTTTTAGTTCTTTGTGTAAGGCGACCTCAGTGGCTGCCCTGAGAAAAGAGATCATGGGATTCCCAGGCCATCGATGTTAAAGCCTCCATTTCTAGGATATTCACAGAAAGACGGGGCCATTACAGTGCCAATATTTCATATTGTTGCAATCTCAGTTGGCTTTGCTTTTCTTGGAGACAGTCATATTAAGTACTGATCTACACTGACAGATCCTTTAAATATGTATTTCATTCTTGCCACATGAGGTGCTTTCATTCTTTCAATATCATGCAAGCCTGATAGCATCACTGCTAAGTGGTACCACTGCTTCCCATTCAAGTCCGAATTAGGAAACTGTGTTCTGTCATATTAGGGATGCCTTTAGCATTGGCACAACTGGTCATTTGATAAATGCTTTTCCTATAATGAATGCCTGAAATGCCACAGGTGAAAACCTATCTCCTTTATTATGGTTATCCTGATATCTTTTTGAGCAAAAATGCTTCTGCACTACTTAAAGGTGAGACTTGCAAGTACCATGTTAGCAGCGGGAAGCATTTCACATAGGTTCCATCTTGTGCAGATATATCTATCGGGCATTCTTCTGAAATTTCGGTCCTCTAGATTACATTCATTTCTCTTCTTTCTACAAATGTATTCACCAGGGAGAAAACTGCACCCATTATAGTAAAGTCCCAAAGTACAATGTTTGTTTGTTTGTTTGTTTATTTATTTATGCTTATTTTTGAGAGAGAGAGAGAGAGAGAGAGAGAGAGAGAGAGAGAGAGAGAGACAAACAGAGTGTGAGCAGGGAAGAGGCAAAAAGACAGCTGTCAGCACAGAGCCCGACCTGGGGCTCGAACTCACAAACTGAGATTGAGACCTGAGCTCAAGTCAGACGCTTAACCAAATGAACCACCCAGGTGCTCCGGGAAACGTTGTATCATGCTTTCTTTTAAAATCTGACAGTTTGCATTCTCTCCACTCTCTCCTGCTGAGCCACTCCCTCACCCCCCTTCTCCCCCACCAATTTGTTATCACACTGCTCTTGCACTGCACTGACCATGGACATGCCATTGAAACATTCCAAACCACTGGATACCCGGTCAAAATCATCATCAACACAATCAGAGGAGTCTGATCTATCTAAAATACACTTCTCCAGACTACATGTATAGTATCACTTATGCGTCATACCAGTGAAATGACCTTTTTCATGATTTCATGAACAACCCAAACAGCCTCTATGACCATATTCAGTACTCACTGAGAAGTTGCAGTTGTTATAAAAGATTTCACCCTCAGAGTCCATATTGGCTAATCCCCAAAAATGCTCATAAACATGATATGCAAAAAATGCACAAGGTCATAATGAGGCTTAGGAAACTAGTGTTTTATTTGCTGGTCTTGAAATGCTATGAAAATTAATTCTTTTGTGTCAATATTTATTGGATTTGATTCTGTCTGTATTTCCATAGCAGCCAACAGGGATAACAGCATTCAGAGGCTCATGTGATGTATCCAAAACATTAGTAATAATCAACGTTTCTCTCACACCCAGATGCACTGTGACCTGTATTTGTACTTTACTGTCTACTCCTACCCCCAGTCCTAAATACTTCTTTTAATATGTGTGTTCTTAAAACCAAGAGTTGTATCCTTAAGTTCTTCATAGAACATTCAAGTCTGGCTGTCTACATCCTTATCGGTTAAGCCACTAGCATCTTTACAAGCTGGGCTCCTTGTTAGGTCAAAGGCAGAATGGTAGGGATCCCAGAATCTGCCCCTGAGAATCCTTGAAGTAGGTGTGGAAAGCATCCATGGACTTCAAGTTACAATTACTTGCCAGGAGCAAGTTGCTGACTTTTGAGGCAGTCCTTTCCTGGTTCAAGGAAGGCGCTCCATGGTGGGTGGGGTGGAGGTAAGCAGCTCGGGCAAGGTAACAACGCAGGGTGTGCCCAAAACTAGGGGTGGCATTCAGAGGAGCATTCCTCTGGGCAGGGCCTGGGGATGTGTTTCAGCAGAAGAGTCGGAAATTTCGGCGCCAGATTTCAGTTGCCACTCGCTCCCTACAGTTATAGTGGAGAAGAGAGGCCAGTGCTCCTGGTGCTCCCGTTCTGCAGGAGGAGGGAGAGATTAACTACAAACTTACCCTTTTTATTACAGTCAAGAAGAATCAGGAGGTGCTGGAAACATTCATGTGGAGGGTATTTAGCAGAGTAAGGGAAGGGCTGGATGGTAATCAGGGGGGCCGTCCTGAGGAGATAATGCTGGAGCTGAGCTCCAGAGACAGCTTTTAAAGCAATTAAGAATCTCTTAAAGACTGAGAACCAACTGAGGGTTGATGGGGAGGGCAGTCGGTGGGGGAGACGGTAAGTAAGTGATGGGCGTTGAGGAGGGCACTTGTTGGGATGAGCACTGGGTGTTGTATAGAAACCAATGTGACAATAAATTATATTTTTAAACCCCCCCAAAAGATGAGCACTAGGGGAAAAAAAGAGTATAGAGCTTGAGGGACTAACATGGAAGGGCTCCAGTAAGGCTCTGAAGCCTAAAGGAAGAGGGCACATCAGAGAAATCGAAAGTCAGCGACAGACACCTTTATGCTACTTAGTAAGAAGTTGGTCTCTTTGATACACAAACATAATTGTTTTGTCATTTTCAGAAGACTGAAATACCTCCTTTGCTGTCTTTATTCCTGTCACTTCCATTTTTTTAAATCATAAGTGAGAATATTTTTTTTCTTTGGATCACATACGATGGAACCTAAAGAGTCACTTGGATTTAGATTTAAAATGTGAGTGTGAAACAACATTTTTATGAACCCAGACAAAATATGAAGGGAAATTTCTTATTCAGGATTCAGACCTGTCAAACTCTTGACCATTGTTAATGTGGATATGATTGGGTTTCGGCCAGTGCAATTTTTTTTTAAAAACAACTATTCCCAGATTAAAGAGAACTTTTAGAAATACATTTTATGTATATTTCCCAGTGTAACCAATGTTACAAGTCAGGCTAATCAAACGGAATTGCAACATCAATTATAGGAAGGCAAAGAGCCTTCTTTATGAATGCTCACATGGGAGAGGCCACCTTCTTTCTACTACTTTTCTCACTAAATTATCAGAATTAGAGTCCAATACATGCTGACTATTCGTGGCCTCATCATAACCCTCCAAAGGAAACTCAACTGGCATCAGGTAATCATTTGTCATTCGAATCGAATACTTTTTCTCCGTCCTGCCAAATCATTTTGATGTGTCCCACTTGGTGAAAGGGGAATTGTAAAATATCATTGCCACCCATCACTGCTGCAAATCACTGAAGCGTGATCCTCTGTCTGTGTTTACCTAGCAACCAGAGTTTTGTTGCTCGTGTGAAGGCTGCGCTGCATGAACCCATCAATCATCGGGCAGAACCTTACAGCCTCACCGTTAGGACTGAGATCCAGTAAACATCTTAAACTCTACTCTCATTCTATGAGAGTTCATGTAAAGCAAAACAGAGAAGACACCCTCCCCCAGCCCATAACTATATGAAAACCAAGTCCACGCCCCCACTCTGCTCATCTAGCAAGGGCCAGAGGTGTGTAAAAATATTTTGAAAAAATTAAAAAAGGATATGCTATTTTTTTACCAATATTATTTCAAGGTCATCTATACAACAACAAATATCAGGTATCCCCTAGATAAATTGTACTATGTAAATTATTATGTTAATCTAGGATTAAATAATTCTAATTTTAATCTAAATCCTATTTCTATTTGTAAGACAAAACTTGTTCCCCTCACTTAACTACATTACATGCCTGCTCAAATAACATTTAAATCATGTTACTCTCTTCCTCAGAACCATTCGGGTTCTCATAACTTCCAGGTTGCAGGATAAAGTCTGAATTTCTTAGCATGGCATCAAGGCTGTTTATTTTACTTCTTTATGTATATCGTCTCTACGTTCTCCTTTTTAGGACACTCCTCTTTCCACATGTTGCCTTTTCCACCGTTGGAAGCCTTCACGCTTAACCTACTTATCCCTTGTTTGTGGCAGTATACATAAAATATTTGTCACTTATGAACGGCCTTGCACTTTGGTGTTTTTAAAAAATGTGTGCATGTCATGCCCTCAGAGAAGGCATCACCATGTCAGGGATTTTTGGTATTCTTCACAGTACCTCACACACCTCTAGGTGTGTGTAAGTAACTCGTGATGATAACAAGGGTCAGCAGTGTGCTTAGTCATTCTGTATACACTAGAGGAATGCTAGTCGACATCAGCCGACATTTCATTTCCATCTTTCTCTATTATTTGAGTGTTACACATCAGTTATATATTAATATGGACCTAGTTATTTGGCATAAACAATGCCTTACCCTTCAAGTATTAATAGAACACCAATGCACACATTTAAAATAACAAATATCCTTAGTGTGGGACATATCTTGGTGACACTGGTCACTAGGTGGCATAACTTCCTGTGGGCAGTTCCACAAGCCAACCTATTATTTGAAAAAGGACTGCAAAGATTCAGAGCAACGTGGTTTGGGAGAGATTATATCAGAAGTGATATTGGGTAAGTTTGTTTCAAAGTAAAAGTTAGGTTTAGAATGCATAAACTTACATGACACACGCGAAGGTAAGGTGTAAGGGGAATCATTTCTTCAAAAGATAATTTTTATTTTAAAAAGAAACGAGGTACTAGACACTGCGTCAGGCCCTGAGTGAGAGAGCATGATGATAAAACCTGGGCCTGGTTGGGGTTTAGCAGAGGAGCTAAGAGCTTTCACTCTACCTGCCAAATGGTACTTAAAGAATAAATTTGACAAACAAATAGGAGATTGTCTAACTCCCGTGGAAGAAAGTAGGAGAACAGATGAATGAAAAATTCAAGTGACTGCAGTGTATTTAAACACCAGTGAAAAGAGTTTTCTACACTCATGTGCATTATCACTGAAGATTTGTGCCGATGTTAGACTGCAGGTACATGGGACTCCACAGTTCTCTGGGCAGAACGTCAATCACACATACTTGATGTAATCAGCACACAAGACGTAAACAACTCAGCACAGTAAATCTGAAGTCAAATGTCCACACGCACAAGTTGATATTTGCTGTGACTTCTGAGGGACGGTGTGATTTAGACATCTATCCAGAAGGAAGCATTTCACTCCTCTGCTTGATACTACATTCGTGGAGGCAAATGATCCTATGTGACGGCCTCACAGCAGGGCCTCTCTGCAACCAGCCCTGTGTTCTTGTACAAATGCCAGGTTTTCATGTCTCTCAAGGCCCCAGTCCCCTTACATGAATGACTCTTGATGTTCCCTATGGCTCCTACGTGAAAATGCCCACGGTCCATTCCTTTTATATTCAAAAGTGACTTGCTCCTAATTTACTACCCATCTCATTCTGTTTTCCCTCTTTGCCACCTCCCCGGAGTATCTGATTTCCAGTTATCCCTAATAGTATGGTAATTGCTATAACCCATTCTTAAAGATATTCAGAAAGTTGTTAAATTTTTCCATCATAGAAATGTGGAAATTTTTATAGAAATGTGGAAATTCAAGCAGAAAAAATTTTACATGGTCATTCTTTCACCCCATATTAGTATATTTCCTGCCAGTCCTTTTTATAAACACATTTTTTCAATCATGATAAATCTTTGCATGTTCTTGTTATATTTAACAAAAAGTATATACTTTTGGCATTTGGATGAACTCCTGATCAAAGCACGCCTGCATTGTCCAGTTTATGAATGCTACATCACAGAAATATAGTTCTGCATTCATGACCCTGTTTTGTCTTCCTGGCACACAGAGAGGTTGCATTTACAAGCTTCCCTTTATGGCTGAGTGTAGCCTGTGTGACTGAGATTGAGCTGATGAGAAGTGGGCAAAGAGAAATAAGCCTGTGCTAGGCCTGAACTCATATCCAGCACAATACTTTAGCTTCCTGTTTTCTTCTCTTGAAAGCCACATATTCCAAATATCATAGCTGTTAATTTGTAACAGACAGGGTCTGGAGTTCTGAGTCACTGCTCAGAGAAAAGCTGACAAGGGGAGCCCCTTAGCCACACCGGACTGTGCCATTTGTGGTGTTAAGCCACCAAAATGGGAAGGTTATCTATTAATATGGCATAACCTGGCCTATCCTTACACACATATGACTATTTGGGGTAATTGTTCTAAACATTTGTTTTTGGCTACTATAAATCACAATATGATGATTATATTTTACATTGGATTTTTCCCTTCTATTTTGGATTATTCTTTTTAGATAGATTTCCAGAGGTAAAATTTTTGATATAGGATACAAACTTTAACACTTATTTGTAGCTTACTTATATCATACTGGTCTCACATATTTCCATACTATATTTATGCAGCAACTAATTATGATCGGGTCTCTTATTCCTATGAGCTTTCAAGATCATCAAAGGCAGAGTTGGTCTTTCATCAACTTTTGTATTGCCTAGTCCCTGGCACAGGTCTTTCACATAGTAGCACAGAAGCACCTGTAACACATGAAGGAGTGGATATGGATCGTTAAATGATAGCTGTGCTGTAGTCATTCTTATGATTCTGGCATTGGTAAGGGAAAATTCTGTTTCTAGAAGCTTACTATAGCACTTTTTTTCTCTTCCAAAAGCAGCTTAAGACTAATGCTTTGACCATTGGCATTCAGGGCTTGGGTGAAAGCATATTCAAAATTACAGATGAGACAGCTCATTCTTCCCACTGTTATCATTCCTCTGACTTGAGCTTTGGCTGTATCTTTTTTAATGCTCAGCAAAGCTAAAAACTATATCTATGTGATATAATATTAAAAGAAATGTGTTTTAGATTATTTGAATATTTATATTATTTAAATAATTGGATGGTTAATACTGATCAACTGTTTAGTACTTGTTCATGATATCCTGAAAAGAAGAATCTTACCAATGGTTATATTAATGAGTGGTCAGATTTCACTTGAATGAAAGAGTGATCCACAATATTGTAGTTGTTCTATCAGTGCAGAAGTAAAGTATATGCTTACTGCACAGATCTAAATATATCATAGGTCAATTCATACTTCTTATGTTCTTTAGGCATATAGTAATATATGTAGCAAACATCAATCAATCATAAGTTTTTAAAAAATCCATTTATGTATTCTGAGAGAGACCATGTGCGTGTATGAGCAAGGGAGGGGCAGAGATAGAGGGAGAAACAGTCTCAAGCAGGCTCTGCAATGTCAGCGTGGAGCCAGACATGGGGCTTGAACTCAGGAACCATTAGATCCTGACCTGAGCTGAAATCAAGAGCTGGAGGCTTAACTGACTGAGCCATCTAGGCACTCACATCAATCCCATTTTTATTTACTCATATAGAGACTGACCTTATTCATGAGGTGAGATACATCTTCTACACAGAAGGGAAGGATGTAGGGAGAGGTATAGACAAAGATACATTCCTAAATGTATTTGTGAGGGGCCAGGAGGCAGACAGAGTGCCAGCCTGGTGTCTTCTATGCTTTCTGTGTGGCAGGAGATGAGGTCATTGCTGAATGCGGCCATCCCACTTGCTGTCCTGTGAGCCTCCTCCCCCCCCATCTTTGGGACGTGGCC
Organism: Suricata suricatta; assembly: GCF_006229205.1. Classification (NCBI taxonomy): domain Eukaryota; kingdom Metazoa; phylum Chordata; class Mammalia; order Carnivora; family Herpestidae; genus Suricata; species Suricata suricatta. The sequence continues at coordinate 43,920,812 of NC_043707.1, forward strand.
TCTTTTTTCTCTTGTATCTTCAATGCCTTCACCCCTCCCAGTTTCTTCCATTTAGCCTGTAAACAAGCTCAAGACTCTCTCACTCCTCCCTCCAAAACTTCCCTTGACTCTCATCCTCCCCTTTCTTCTTTCTCAAAACCCTCTCCTTCATGGCCTCTCCATATTTTCTTGATTTGCCTTATCCTTTTTAACTTTTTTCTCTTTTTGAATTTTTCTCAGATATTGTTCCCAAGATTCTACCCTCTTCTTTTCATTCATTGTTAGAGTCAGCATCTTCGAATGCAGGTCTCTCAAATTTAGCTACTGTCCTAAATAAGCTTTGTGTGGAATACTGTGTATTGAGTATAATTAAAACACTCTCCTCCTTTCAGAAATCTTTTTTCAGAAGCCCCCTCCATCCTTCTTCTGTAATGCATTACATTCAACCCCACAAATTAAAGATTTGTATCCCACAAAAAATGCATGCCACTCAAAATAAATCTTATTCCACTGTATAATATACCAAAGTACAACTAGGACCAGACAGATGAAAATATTCATCACATTATTTTTTACTGCACTTAGCGCATGGGGTTAGAGTACTTCACACTCAGGAGGAAGCCATAAAAACAAGCACCGGACCATCAGCTCCAACTCTTGTAAGGAAACAGTTTTTCCCTGGGACATCTGATATAGGCTTAAGACAGTACGAAACCCAAAAAAAACCTTAAAGTAAGGAGACAGTTCTCATCATAGTATGAAATGCAGTGGCATCTACCAGACTTGATGTTATGAAGTTTACTCACAGGACAGATAAAGTTGTCTCTTCTTGAATGAGTGAAGCCATTTCAAACTGGTCAGAATCCTGGGATAAAACATAAAAAGGAATGTGAAGATTCTTCAAAGGCATGTCTGAGAAAACACTGAGAACCTACCAGAGTTTAAATTTAGAACATCGAAGGTGTTGAAGTCTTGGACAATCTGTTTACTTGATAATGTTTCATCTGTGAAAGTCATGAGCAATTTCCTGACCTCACACAGTGCTGATGATGTCATCCTGTTTTCATTTTCAGTCTTCAGCGATGATAATATAATAGGACTTTAATCCCTCTGCCTTAAAAAATAATTCTTCTTTAATTCTTCTAATTGCCATGATTACTCAAAAGCTCTGTAGAAAACCTACTTTTAAAAAATACCTTATAGATGTAAAATCTTGGTATAGAGTCATAGGGACTCTATTGATATTAGGAAGGCTATATGAGTTAATGCATTAATATTTGAGTTTCCTAAAGAAACCAGGAAGAAAATTGTGGTGTTGATAGGTAAAATTAAACTTAGTAATTTCTCTTTCGATTTTATTATTTGTATCAAGAGACCACCACGGTGGGATTCCTTTAAATGAAGCACGTGAAATATTCAAATAGAAATAGTGAACAAGCCAAGAGGTTCTTAACCACAAGTACGCTATAGAGCCATCAGAGGAGTAGGTTTCTCTGTGTTGGTGCCACCTCTAGACATTCTAATTTAATAGACCTGGAAGTCTATGTTTTTAAAAAAGTTCCATGGGAGATTCTGATGGGCATCCCTGCTTGGGAACTATCAGGCTTTGTTGGATACTTCCTGTGCAGCGGGGGCCAGCACTGAAGATTAATTAACAAGTGAGAAAACTGAGAAGCAGCCGAGAGCACAATATAGAACACTGGAAAGTTTTCACTGTGGAATGTAAAGGTATATGCAAAATATTTTCAACATGACAGCAGTAAATGAGTAAATTAGTCTACTGCATTGGTTCCTAAGCTTTTTCATTCCACAGTGTGTCTTTTTCCTGCTTGGGTATATCCCAATTGCTGTGAAAAAGCCCAACATGTACACAGACAAAACTGGGCCTGTATGACCTGGCCATCACTGCATCTGTTATTGAGAATTCATAATTGTGAGCAAATCAACATACTCCAGCTGATGATTTAAGTAAAAAGACAATTTATTGAAACCCTATTGGAATCCCTGGAAAGCTAGAGAATAAGACTGGGCAATTAAGCAGGAAATGGGAGAGGCTAGGCATTCAAAGCCATGTTCGAGAACTGCTTAGGGGTCTCCTTCATCCTTCTCCATGACACCAGCACCCCGATTCAGTGTCTGGGGTGGAGACATCCGGTCACAAAATACAGGTCAAGTGCTTACATCCATGCCAAATCAGAGGCTGGGAAATCAAGTATTTGGCTTTTCAGCAGCCATGAATAGGAGGTAGTTCTGACTGCCCCCAAAACTTCTATGGTATAAAATTCCTCAAACAGAAAGGAAGTTCACATACAGGGTAGAAAAAAGTGCACTATTTTATTGTTCAAGAATATAGTTAGTGATACTTTTCTGGTTAATTTGTAAGTTGATATGGTAAATCTTTCTGAAATATTAGTGCATTTTCTACTCCAATAGTGTGGTATGATAATTTAATGTTCAAAACTTAGCTCTAAAGTTCACAAGCATGTGATTTGAGCAATTTATGACCTCATTTGACATTAACTTTCTTCATTTGTAAACGGTGATTTCAATAACTCATACCTCTCAGGGTTGTAGCTCAAATAAATTGGTGCACGGTAAGCAATCTCTATACCGCAAACACTAAATAATCATTAAGCATTGTTACTATTATTTTGGTGCTTATGCTCATTATTTTTCACTTTACACCCTGTAGCTATTGATAAGAAGTATAGGGGATTGTCCTAGAAAGCAATTTCTTTCAAGAATTACCATAATTGAAAGACGCAAATATTTGAATCCTTATTAAGTAAGTACTGTGGTGGTATTTTATTATTTAATCTGTGAAATTACTGATTGTTGGAATTAAAGTTTTCCGGTGGTAAGGCACAAAGTTGCAATTCATTCATTCCCTGAATAAGTATTTAAGGCATACTTACCATATATCAGGGAGTGGGAATACATGATGACTTAAACAAGGTCCCTGCCTGCAAGGGAGTCCCAGTCAAGTGGGAGACAGACAAACAGAGAATTACAACATTGGTGCCATTTCACTAGAAATGTGTAATTCCAAAAGGTGTCTAATTAGTATACCTAATTCACTCTAGTGATCCAGATTAAAACATAAGATTTTAAACACAAATGTATTTCACATGTAAATTGGTATGGATCATGATGCTGAAGGTCTTCTGTTTGATAAATCAGATTGGTATTATAGAATCTATTTTTAATTTTTTTATGTTTATTAACATAAAGAGAGAGAGAGAGCATGAGTGTGTGTGTGTGTGGGGGGTTCAGAGAGTGGGAGACACAGAATCTGAAGCAGGTTCCAGGCTCCTGTCAGCACAGAGCCCGATGTGGGGCTTGAACTCATGAACCACGAGTTGGATGCTTAATGAGTCACTCAGGCATCCTGACCTTTAATTTGTAATCATAATATAATTTGCACTGAGTGTTTGTAACATGAAAATAGTGTGCTCTATAATGTCAGTTAATCCTGTCCATTTTTTTCTGGTCTAATTTCCTATTAAGTCCCTCAGTATACCCTTAAATTCAGTCAAATTAGACTGTTATTTTCTAAACACATTATACTTGGTGCCTTTGCCTATGCCTTTGCTTACTCTGGAAGTCTCTTCTCTGTCTGTCAAACTCTTGCTTATTCTCCAAGAGCCAGCTCAAATACCACTCCTTTGTTTAGTTTTTTCTAGTCCTTGAAGCCAAAATTTAGAGCTTTCCCCCTTTGAATTCCCAAGAACTTTGTTTATCCATTTACTATGGTATTCATTTTATTGTGCCTTAGATTATAGTTATTGATTTATAATCTAACTTATCCATCAATCCTCATGCCTTCTTGAAGGCAAGGACCATATCATTTTTGTCTCAGTATCCCCTCAAGTATAGTATGTTGTTTGCATTTAACAGAGGAAAGGATTTCAATTCTAACGGGGCTTGTTGAGTTAGAGAGAAAAACAGATGGAATTAAAAACAACCAAGGCAGGGCCCTATTATACTCCCTGAGCCAAGGGGGTAGGAATGCGGGGTAAGGGAGGGCACAAGATGAGGCAAAATACTCTAGTGACCCACATGCCCCGGAGTCAACACTGGGAACACAGATTCAATGAAGATGCTGCCGTTGTGACAGTTCTTTGGGCCACAGGGAATGACTAAATATTTAGGCTCACTGGACTGAGAAGTGGGGGTGGGAGGCACTGGCCTCAGTTAGGAATTGAACTGATGGCAAAACTAGAGTTTCATTTAAGTTACTGATGGGGTGAATCAATGGGTCCTGCTAGTGGCAACCAGGATGTGGGATTTTGAGCAGGGTAGGGGGATATTTATTGCAGTGTTTTAAGGAAAGTGATTTGGGGGCAATGCAGAACAGTGAAAGCTTAGATGTAGGCTATTGGAATAGTTTCAGAATGAGTAATACAGTCCTAGATTAAAAAGAAGGCAGTAGAAATGGAAGGAAAGGACTCCAGTTTGAGACAAAATACAACTAAGATAGCGTGTACTATCCTGAAGCCAGTTTTTTTTTTCTTAAAAAAGTTCTTGAAAAAGGGTTTTTGGGGCGCCTGGGTGGCACAGTTGGTTGAGTGTCTGACTTCGGCTCAGGTCATGACCTCACAGTCAGTGAATTTGAGCCCGGCATTGGGTGCTGTGCTGACAGCTCAGAGCCTGGAGCCTGCTTCGGATACTGTGTCTCCCTCTCTTTCCACCCCTTCCCCACTCATGCTCCACCTCTCCCTCTCAAAAATAAATAAACATTAAAAAATAATGAAGCAAATAAACATTAAAAAATACTTAAAAAAAGAAAAAAAAGGGTTGTTAATACCAACCAAACTGTTATTTAAATACTCATTCAAGACTGGTGTGCTGGGTGGCTCCATCAGTTAATCATTCAAGAAAGTATTTTATAGGCGGCACATGTAAAAAAAAATTACAAATACATTGTTCATTATACTGGCTGGAAGGAGCCGAGTCTTAAGTCCGTTTTGCCATATGCCTTATTTAAGATCACACAATTGTCTGACATCACACTGGGAGGCAAAGCTCTGTTTCTGAGTCCAGCTGTCCAGATTTGTACCTCAGATCTGCCACAGTCTAACGGTACGATCTTGGGGAATTTACTGCACTCCTTCAGTCTCAGTTGTGTTGTTGAGTACATGACACTACACAGCATAAGCTGTGCTCATCAGCCACGGCTGGGGGTATGAATGAGGAGGTTTCAACGTAGTTGTGGACAGCCCTCACCTGGGTTAGGGGCGTCCTGCTTCACAGAAAAACAAGGAGGAAGGTGGGGCCAGTTTCATGGCTGTGTGACTCTTGCAGTCATGCAGCGTCTTAGGGTCAGAAGGGCCCCACTCTTGGTTTAATGTTGTTACTGTCTTAAAATTCTTAATAATTTTTAAACAAAGAACCACCTCTGCACTTTAATTTTGCACTGTGCAAATGTAGTAGGGTCTACATAATTTGGTAGTAGGAGGAGGTTATTAGGGGGGAGGGATGGAGGGGAGGTTATTGTGAGCTGAGCAGATACAACCTAAAGCAGTGTTTTGTTTTGTTTTTCCACACTGATTGAACATAAGAATACCCCGGGAGCTTCTAAAAAACAGAAGACCAGACCAATTAATTCAGCATCTCTGGAGATGAGGTACAACCGTGAGCATTTTTGAGAAGCACTGTCTTAGATGGAAAAATTCCTACAATTCCATATACCACTGCTCTCTCTATATTTCTCATTGTAAAACTTTAATTAGTTTTTCTATGACTAATAAAGTATGAGCTTGGGATCCTCAGCCTGGAACTCATGACTGTTTGCAGTCTGGCTCCACCTTCCATTTCAGTCTCAGAACCTAAACTTTATTAGGTCCTCTATGCTCCACCCTAACTGGACATCTCTCCATGATGTGAATATTGCCTTTGTTCATGCTATGCCCCCACTGGAGTGTCCTCGGCTTCCATCTGCCTATGCTGTTAAGACATTATTCAAATGCAGCCCCTTTCTTAAAAGTTTCTTAGATTTCATCCTTTTCTGAATATTCTTAGGTAATTTTAAATAACATGTATTTTTCCTTTGGTTTGTGTACATGTCTTATCTCTTCTATATGTTCCTTCAAGGGTACATAATGTGTCTTATGAATTTTCATAACCCCCACAAGGCCAAGAATGGTTCTAGGGGCTCAATTGCTGCTTAAATCTATACTTTAGTACGTGAGTGGCCAAGTCTTATTGCACTCATTGACTTACCTATGCATTTTGTGTAATACCCAGCAGGCTTCAGTCATCTATTTGCCAATAAAGATCAGTTAAGAATAGCAAAATCATGTCACTTTACCGAGGCTGAAATCAAACTTTCAAATGACTCCACTGGGTCTGATTTTTTTCAATAATCAGAGTATGAGATGTTTCCTTGCAGTCCAAATGCCATAGGGTAAGTAACTGAACAAGCAATATTAAACTTGGCTGCATTATTTTTTCTTTAATTTCATAAACCACATTTGTACCTAAAGATAAATATAGTAATTTCAGGGGCCCTGGGACTACTCAAAATGTCTTCCATTGTAATTTAAGAACATCTGAAGTTTTACACCCTTCCTTCAAGTGAAGGGATTAACTGTTAAAATCCAGATATCCTTGGAAAGGAAGACCCATCTCCCCTCTGGAAGGCTGTAACTGCCTCCCAGTACATAAGTCTATGTCCAGCTTTGCCTCCTACTGATCCTTTTTATCAGAATGATTTATTGAAGTATAAACATGATCTCAGTCACCCACTCCAATTAAAATATTTAATCATCTCCCTATTGCTCTGAAGACAAAGGCCACAACATAAATACCATGAAGGAATGGAAGGATAAAGAAAGGTGAGGAAACAAAACAGTAAAAGCACTTAATGTTTTGCTGAGTCTGAGACCTTTGGTTCAATCATTTGTTCACATCTGCTCTTTTGAATCACATCAGCCCAGCAAGGGACTCCTAATTCAGGGACTCATACATGAATGTTGTATAAAAGCAACAACAAAAGTCTTCGAGGTACTCTACAGTGGCTCTAACATTCTGACAGAGAAAAATTAGGTGGCAGAAGGACAGCTGTGAGTCCTGGGGTGCAAGCTCTAAGTTCCAGCATATTATATGGTCAACCAAAAATCCTCTTTGCAATAACAAAGTCAAATCATTTCCCTTGCTTATGTGTTGTTTTTCTATTGCATCGTCTGTGTGGGAACCCAGTGACCCACAGAAAAGTTCCCAATGCGTGCTGACTTCACCCAGGTGATGAAGCTAACATGCAGTAAGAAAAATAACTAGGGTCTTAAAAACTGTTCTTCGTAACAATTTCTTGGCTTTTGGTAGAAGCTGAAAGTGGGACATTAGAAACATTATTCAGATAATTAATACTTTTCTCTTATTCCTGCCATGCCCTAAGAATCTCATCAATATTTTCCCCTCCTCCCTGCTTCTCTCTTTCCCTTTCTCTCTACTTCTCTGTACACACACACACACACACACACACACACACACACAAGCAGTATATACATATTTACTTTTAAATTGTAAGATGTTTTTAATTAATAAATATCATTTTAAGGGGACCTTTAAGTTTACAAAAAACATTGCACAGAAGTACAGAGAATTCCTCTATATCCTTTTGTTGTCCCTGCACAGTGTCCCTCTATTATTAACATCTTGTATTAGTGTCGACAATTAGTGTGCTACAACTGATGAAACAATACTGACACTTGATTTTTGACTGAAGTCAAAAGATAGTTCACACGAGGGTATATTCTATTTTGTGTAGTTCTATGCACTTTGACAAACACAGAGTCCTGTACCCCTCATTATAATAACATATAAAATAGTTGCACTGCCCTGCAAGGCTTCTGTGCTCCACCTACTCCCTCCACCCAGAATCTTGGCAAAAAAAGCAAAACAACACAAAACAAAACACCCGTGAAACTGATCATTTGTTGGTCCTACAGTTTTGCCTTTTCCAGAATATCGTATGGATCATTTTTCTAAAGAACTTCTTTGAACAGTTCTTGCCAGTGCAGCTCTGCTAGCAAGAGTCCCTTAGGTTTTGTTCGTCTGAGAAAGTATTTCTCCCTCACTGTTGGAAGGCAATTTCGCTGGATACCTAAAACACTACTGGGCAGTTTTCTTTTTCTTTTCAATAATTTACATATTTCACCCACTCTCTTCTTGTTTGCATTATTTCCCAAAACTATATCCCAACATAATTCTTATTCCTCTATAAGTAAGGTGTTTTCTTTCTCTTCTTTTAAGATGTTTCTTGTTGTCTTTGATTTTCTGCCATTTGAACATGATATACCTAGGTATAGGTTTTTCGGGTACTTAGCCTATTTGGTATCCTATAAGTCTTCTGCGTCTGTGATTTGGTACATGTTATAAAATTCTAAAAATTCTTAGCCATTCTTTTATATTTTATTTAAAAATTTTTAATGTTTATTTTTGAGAGAAAGAGAGAGAGAGAGAGAGAGAGAGAACGAACTAGGGGCAGAGGGCGAGAGAAAGGGAGACACAGAATCTGAAGCAGGCTCCAGGTTCTGAGCTGTCAGCACAGAGCCTGATGTGGGGCTGGAACTCATTATCCATGAGATCATGACCTGAGCCAAAGTTGGACACTTAACCGACTGAGCCACCCAGGTGCCCCAGCCATCCCTTTCATTCTTTACTAAAATTTATTTGAGTGTAACACAATATTATATTAGTTTGGGGTATACAACACAGCTATTCAATGAGTTTATACATTTATCCTCCCCACAAGTACAGCCTCCATCTGTCAGCAATGCTGTATCATTGCTGTGCCTTTTATTTCCATGACTTATTCATTCCATAATTGGAAGCCTGTATCTCCAGTTCCCTTTCACTCATTTAGCTCCTCCCCTCAGGCAACCATTGCTTTGTTCTCTGTATTTACATATCTGATTCTCCTCTTTGATTCTTCATTGTTTATTTAGATTCCACCTATGAGTGAAATCATATGGTATTTGTCTTTCTTAGTATGATTTATTTCACTTATCTTAATACCATCTATATCCATTCATGTTGTCTCAAATGGTATGATCTCATCCTTTTTTTGTTAATGGCTGAATATTATTCCATTGTGTGGAAGTAGTACTTGCAGGGAGAATGTATAGCCTTAAAAGGACATATAAGAAACAAAACAACAACAGAAAAAAAAAAAAACCACTGAGAACAAATAAATTGCATAACTCATGAGTGTGACCAAAATAATTACAAATTTAAAGCAGTGGAAAGGAGAAAACGATAAAGATAAAAGAAAATAGTAATGCAAGAGAGAACAAATAAACAGTAGAGGTGATCCAGAAAAATAAAAGCTGATGCTTTAAACAAACAGAAGAGACAAGCCTCAAAAGACAAAAATAATATTAAAAACGAGGAGGGCTAGAGCCACCTGGGTGGCTCAGTTGGTTAAGCATTCAACTCTTGATTTTGGCTCAGGTCATGATCTCACGGTTCAAGAGGTGGGGCCCTGAGTTGGGCCCTGAGCTGACAGCATGGAGCCTGCTTGGGATTCTCACTCTCCCTCTCTCTTTGTCCCTCTCCTGCTCACACATGCTTGATCAAAATAAATAAATAAATAAACATTAAAAAGAATGAGTAGGGCTATTGTGTATCATACTAAGCAAAATAAGTCAGTCAGAGAAAGATAAATACCACGATTTCACTCATATGTGGACTTTAAGAGACAAAACAGATGAATATCGGAAAAGGAAAACAAAAGAGGGAAGCACACCATAAACGAGATTCTTAAATACAGAGAACAAACTGAGTGTTGCTGGAGGGGAGGTGAGTGTGTGTGTTGGGGACGGGTGGCGGGTGTTAAGGAGGGCACTTGTGATGAGCACTGGGTATTATATGTAAGTGATGAATCACTAAATACTGCTCCTGAAACTAGTACTACACTTATGTTAACTAACAAGAATTTAAAGTAAACATTGAAAAAAAAATTAAAAAATGACATAAAAAAATGCCAAGGTTATAAAAGTCATAATAGACCTTCAAGGAAAAAATGAAGGATGTTCCAGATTGAACAATAGTAGACAAACATGACAAATCGAACAGCATGGAATTCCTGGACTGACTTCTTTGCTATAAAGGAGTTACTGAAACCACTAGGAAAACATGAGTGGGATCTCTGGGAGAAGGATATTGTGGACTTCTTTTATTATTCTGGTAACTTTTCCAGTGGAATTGTTTACCGAAAAAAGTCATAGATGATGGTTGTGGTTAAAAAAAAAAAGCATACATAGGGTAACAAGATCACATATAAATTCATGTTAATAATTTCAAAAATATATAATGCTGTAAGCACTATATGTTAATAACTTGTAAAATGTGGATGAAACCAATTTATAGAAAATTTAACAAATTTTACATAGAATAATTTAACAAAAGTGATTCATGAAGAACTACAAAACCTTAATGATAGAGCAATCATTAAAAACAAAGTGAATTCATTTTCACTTAACCTCCCACTTCCTGAAATAAAACACTAAATTCAGAGGTTTTTACAAACACATTTCACCAAAACTTTAGGAAATTCAAATTCTTATCTATATAACTTGTTTCAATAGATAAAAAGTCTTGACAGAAAATACACTGAAACCAAGTAGTATTAAATGTATGAAATGCAAAGATGGTTCACATCAGAAAACAAACCAATTTAGACCAATACAATAACGGATTACAGGAAGAAACCATACAATGATCTCAACAGACGTAGAAAAAAAGGATCAAAAATTCAACTTTATGATAATTAAGGATGGAAGGGAATATTCCTAACCTGATAAAGGTTATCTACTCCAAACTACAGCAAATCTTTTACTTAAAAAATAAGCATTTGAAACATTTCCATTAAAGTCAGTGTGCTACTTCTGCTTGTACCTCTGGATCCTCTCTCTACCCTTCTCTACTTAACTCTGTGCCCCAGGAGCCTAGAATTGACAGGCATGTGCTCCTTTGCTCACGGGTTTCATTGCCATCAGCCAGTGGGGAATCCTAGATCTGAGACTGGAAAGAGAATCCAGTCAGAGTATTTATTCCCCTGTTTCCTTCCAGGTGAAGTCATCCTAAGCTGGCTCTGTTCCTTACTGTAGGTCATTACTCATCATGATAAAGTGCTTTATGTGACTAAGTATTTTTGTATCTATATCATTTCATCTCTTCATGCAAATACATATATGCTTTACCTCAATACTTTGCTGTTACACAAATTGGTCTTCATTTGTAGCTAACTATTTAAGAACTGTGAAACCAACTGTGTTCTCAGACATCTATGATCACATCTGATATATACTGTATTTACTTTATATATGAGTTATCTACAAGTAACCATACTGCCAAATAGCCAGTATGATAAATTTATATCATATAAATGATATTCACATCAGTGGAGGCACTAGCTAACTCCTGTTTTATCCATTCTGTAGTAAAATAACTTATAAGTTCAAAAATACCGATGTATTTACACAATAATAATATTTTTTTTGCTTAGTCCTGTGATTTATTCTTAGCTCTATGTTCTTTCCCACCTTTTCTATTTCTGAATTCTTAATACTATTTTTTTTTGTTTTTACTTCATAATTTGTGCACTATCTCAATTTTGTGCTGTTGGTCTTTTTGCCCATTTTCTGTTTTTTCTATTTGTAATTTCAGTTTTAATGTAGTCTCCGTGGCAAAATTCTGTGCTCTGAGTTTAGCTTCCTGCTCCTCCTGGAAAATGACTCAATGTTTTGCTCTAACAAGTCTTTGATACATCATTCAACTGCTGATTTGTTTGGGAGTGCATGCTTGTAATTTCAAATTCATCATTTTTGTGATTAGAAAATAATCCTGCACTTCCTCCCCTACGTCTCCTCTCACTGTGTCTTGATTGTGAAGGCTGTACGAGCTCCAGCCAGAAGTTTCTGGAAGACTTTTTTCCTCTACAGCCTTGCTAATCAGAGCATTAGAAAACAAGTTCAACAGCTTACAGGACATGAGTAGTTACTGAGGGCTACATCTTAAAAATTGTATATTCTGTAAATCCATTTGTTAGTCCACAAATAGCAGTATCTAGGTCTAGGATTTAGGGCCACAGACTGTGTGTGGTACTGCCAGGTTCAGTTTTCTAGAACCATGTTGGTCCCCAAATCATCAATTCAGCTTTTCTTTAGAGGTTTAGGTATACCATAAAGATCTGATGTAAACCAGAGCTATAAGGATGTCCCGTCAATTCCCAAATGAGTATTTACTCTTAACTGATGGCCACACTACGTACATTTTTCATATTAGAAACTTTGACAATATCATGGCCCTTTAGGGACCACTACCGCTCTGTTGTCTTTAAAGTTCTCCATCAACTAATTTTCATTTCATTTATACTCATTTCACATAAGACTCTGGTCTGAAAAAGGATTTTAACCAAATTTAGTAATCTCTGATTTTCCCATCCCAAGAATTCTCTTTACTGCATCTGATAATTCAACTGTATTCTGTTGTATACATGTCCAGAATCCTCCAAATCATCCACTGTGTATATTCTTTCTTTTACATCCATGTGAAAGGGTAAGAAAACATACCAGGATTAACTCCATCCATTCTCCAATCTGCCCCCAAAATATTGGGTTATTTTTCTTTTAATAAAGATTTTTTGACCATGTTTGCTATACACAATGCAAGATAAGTATATGACACAGAAACTGTAGAGATTATTAGAGATTCTGTCTCTGATTTCAGAGATTATAAACTAGTGGGTAAAATATAAGAGTATGAAAACTTAACTTATCATATTAATATATATTCTCATAATTATAGAATTTATATTTATATATTCCTTTCAATGAAAAAATAGTAATTTTTAAATTACAAAGGTAGCATATTTATCAAAAAATTCAAAGGAGAGTATCTGAAGGAAAATTATACACATAATTTTTTTAAATGTGAAAATTTATATGCATAGTTTTGTTTTACAACTTGATTATTTGATGCAAATCATAGATACCATTTCATGTCAATAAACAAAGATCAATGTTATAATGCTTTTCTCTTTTTGGCTTAAACAGTAAATTTTTTCTGCTTTACTGAGGCATAACTGACAAAGAAACCTATAAGATATTGAGTATACAATGTGATTTGACATATGTATGCATAGTGAAAGGATTCCCATAGTTGAGTTAATTAAACATCTATCACTTCATACAGTTACCCTTCTTGTTGTTGAGAATGTTCAAGTTCTACTCTCTTTGCAAATTTCCATTATACAATACAGGCCATCAACTACTGTCACCGTGTTACACATTAGACCTGTTCACCTTATCCACATTACAGAGGTCTCCCCTGCTATCCAAAAGTCGAGTGCCTATAGGCCTTTTGTAAGCCGAAATGGTATACAGAAGCAATTATTATATTATATTATATCAAAAGTTTTTGAGCATTTTCAGACCCCTCCAAATAACCTCTTTTAGGCTTTCCTGATACCGCGGGACACATCTTGCTGATAGATGCACAAAATAAATCAGGATAAAGCACAAATGCTGACAGACACGGTTCAAAGCTATGGAGGCTTGATGGTGCGATGAGTGTACCTCAAGGGGTAAGAAGTGTGGTGGCGCCACTCTGGCTGCTCAGGGTGCTCACTGCCTCAAAAACGGCATACTGGATACTATTTTCACTCTTCGCTTTTTTTTTTTTTTTTTTTTGGTAAAAGCAAAAATCCCCTTCAGATTTATTTCAGTTAGCAGAGAACAGATAGTAATGTAGGGCTTGTGTAAAAGTGAACTGGTGAGATGTGAACTTTTGAAAAGCAGTGGATAATTTAACTGAAAGTTTGTACCCTCTTACTGTCCTCTCCTTATTTCTCCTGACCCCCAGCCCTTGCGGCCCATTTTCTGCTTTGTTTCTGTGAGTTTAACTACCTTAGATTCCACATATATGTAATACCATGCAGTGCTTGTCTTTGTCTTTCTGGCTCATTTTACTTAGCACAAAGCTCTCCAGGTTCATCTATGTTGTTACCAAGGACAGGGTTTCCTTCTTTTTCTGAAGGCAGAATAATATTCCATTATACGTATATATCTGCTTATCTATCGATGGACATCTTACATTGTTTCCATACCTTGGCTAACATGAATTATGCTGCAGTGAACATGGAAATCCAAATATCTCTTCAAGAAAATGATTTTGTGTCCTTTGATGTAAATACCCCAAACTGGGATTGCTGGATCATACGTTAGTTCTAGTTTGAATTTCTTGAGGAACCTTTGACAGGTTTGGCAGGCTCAGGGAAAGGAATACCAAGATGGCCAATGGACCACCATTCCGGCTGCTCTCTGCCTGCTGCTGGAAGCACGTCACTGGCCCTGCCGCATCTCTCTGTCTTACAGGGGCTCTCCGCCCCCCGAAACACATCAGAAGCTGCTGTCCTATATAAGGCCCAACCCTTTGTTCTCCTGCGCGACTTCTCTGGTCCATTCTGTCGAGACTGGGAACCTCACCCAAGAGCTCTGTAATAGCGGGTGCTCTAATCTCTTTTCCCGGTCTCTCTGTTTTGTGACTTTCTCACTACACCTATTTTAACCTTACAACCTTGGTACTATTTTCCATACTGGCTGTACCAGTTTACATCCCTCCCAGCAGTGCACAGGGCTCATTCCCTTTTCTCCATATTCTTGCTAGTGTTTTTTACCTTTTGTCTTTCTGATAAGAGACATCCTACAGCAGTAATATAGGCAAGTGAGTGTGGTAGCTTCAACCAGGTGACAGAAATTACAGCGATGAGAAGTAGTCAGATCCTGGATATGTTTTGGAGGTGGAACCAACAGGATTTGGTTAATTGAAAGTAGGATATATAAGAAAAAGAATAGACAAAGATGACCCCTTGTTTTTTGGCCTCAGTCACTAGGTGAATAATGTTCTATCAACAGTGGGGTATGGCTAAAGATAGGACAAGTTTAAGGAGAAGGTGTGCTGAATCTGGAGTATCAGTCATTCAAGAAGAAATGTTAAGAAGGTGCTTGCCATGTATGAGTCTGGAGTTCGGGGGAGAGGTCTACGTTGGAGAGGTATGTTAGGGAGTCGACAGTATACAGATAATATTTAAAAGAATAAGACTGGATTAGATCACCAAGAGATATAAGCATGTTTCAGTTACAGTCAAATCAATTTGAGTAAACTAAACAGGATGAGACCAAAACATCTGAGCTATTTCATGTACCATAACCATGTACCTATTGAATAGAACTTAGGGAAAAAAATGTCCTATCACTGTCATGAATCCTCCCAAACAGGCACAATTTTTAAAAATAGTTTATTGTCAAATTGGTTTCCATATAACACCCAGTGCTTCTCCCCACAAGTGCCCCCCACCATGACCGTCGCCCCCTCCCTCCCTCCCTCCCTCCCCCTCCCCCTCCCCCTTTAGTCCATGGTTCGTTTTCAGTATTCAGTAGACTCCCTTGATCTGTGTCCCTCACTCTCCCCCGCTCTCTTTCCCCCTTCCTCTCCCCATGGTCCCCTGCCAGGTCTCTCCTGTTAGACCTATGAATGAAAATATATGGTATCTGTCTTTCTCTGCCTGACTTATTTCGCTTAGCATGACACCCTCAAGGTCCATCCACTTTGCTACAAATGGCCATATTTCATTCTTCCTCATTGCCATATAGTACTCCATTATATATATATACCACATCTTCTTGATCTATTCATCAGTTGATGGACATTTAGGCTCTTTCCATGATTTGGCTATTGTAGAAAGCAGGCACCATTTAAAAATATGTATTGAACTATTACTCTACTAAGTTAAAATATGGTGTTAATGAGTCTAGATCTAATCTTCATTCAGTCCAGTTTGATTCCTTTAGTGGGACGATTTTTTCTCATGCAGAGGAAAATGTTGTGATACCAGAGCCTGTGCCTTCCTTTTCAGTCAGCTTTAGAAATATGTGCTATTACTTACAAGGAGGTGGGATACAGTTCAGTGGCAATTCATGAATAATCTGCCTAAGGAGAAAGTCATTTATCAATAGAACCATTTTTATAAAGTTAACATAAAAACTGAAATAATTATAATCATGATTACTAAATTATCTAAAAATTTTTAGGTAAAAAGTAGTATGAAGCATGACTTATTTAGATAACACGTGTATATGTATATTCCCTTTGTCCTTTTTTACCCAAGATCATCTACTTTTTACTCAGTAAAACCTAAAGAAGTATGTCTACCTTGTAAAAAGATAAAATGATTGTAAATTATTTTTCCCAAGTTTCTCATTTTCCAAAATAAATATTTCACCAGAAAATATATTTTCTGATGATTTGTGAAAACATGTGTGTGGAAAAGAGACTCTTAAAATTTTTTCACACCACTTACAAATCTAGTTAAGTGTATCCCATCCTTCCTGTTAGTTTTTTTTTTTTTAAAGCTAATTGTTAACAGGGCAGGACTCCTTAGATATTTTACAATTCCCTGCTTAGACATAACTCAATATTCCTAGACAAGAATTGTCTTGCCAGTTATTATGTCTCCTCTAAAGTAAAACTGTGACTTGCTAAAGCTGATCACTGTTGGGAAAGGAGGGCTATGTCTTCCACCTCTTCACATTCCACAGAGAACGGGCTCTCTATTTCCCATGCCTGCAGGGGGAGGTATAGGAATGAGGATTTCTGCTGTTTCTCCACCTCCCGGTCCGTTCCCCCACCCCCCACTGTCTCCTCACTCTCGGAGAGGAAGAGCTGATCTGACTGTTCGGATACTGGCATTCAATGGACCACATTATAGGAATGTAGGGGTGCTGCCCCTCGAAATCTGGAAACTGGTTCTACCCTTTCTTTCCAACGCCTGCTTAATGGAACAGTCAACAGCAGCTGGCAACTCCTGCGTGATCTGGTTCTTGCACACATCTCTTGGCCAGCAGCTTGGAGGCAGATAGGAATGACAGGACTTAGGCATCAAATCCCACCGTAAAATCAGAGTCTCTCCCAAATTATACATGTTAAGAAACAATTTAGATAAATCATTTTTCTTTATTGTTTTCCCCCCCTTGATTATAAGGGACAGGCCATAAACTACAATATGCTATTGGAATACGAAATCGACTAGTGAAAGAATTTGGCCTCACTGACCTGTGATGGCCGTGACTGACAGAGAAGAGCAAGAAGTAGACAAGTGAAGGGGCGCCTGGGTGGCTCAGTTGGTTGAGCGGTCGGCTTCAGCTGAGGTCATGATCTCATGGTTCATGGGTTTGAGTCCTGCATCGGGCTCCATGCTGACAGCTCAGAGCCTGGAGCCTACTTCAGATTCTGGGTCTCCCTCCTCTCTGATCCTCCACTGCTTGAGCTGTCTTTCTCTGTCTCTCAAAAATAAATAAAAAAACAGAAAAAAAAGAAGCAGACAAGTGATGAATAAGAAAATTCTGATATAACTTTTGCCAACAAAGTCTTTACTCTAAGATGGAACTGTTCTCATATCCAGAGTCAGAGGGGCTCTGGGTCAGTTCATTTCTTATGACATCACATCCTGAGTAAGTTAGGAATTTAACTAAGTAACTAGAGAATAAGTATTTTTTCTATTGTTTTCCTCTACATTTGGTTTATTATTAAGTGAATAATAACTTTAAATGTATCACTTATTCAGATAGATAACTTTTATTTATATTTCATTTCTGCTTATTGACATTCTACTCAACTGATAATGCCACTTCAAAAATTAAAATTCTTCAGTAGTGCCTCATATCTTTTTTAAAATGTTTTTTTAAAATTTATTTTTGAGAAAGAGAGACAGTATGAGCAGGGGAGGGTCAGAGAGAGAGGGAGACACAGAATCTGAAGACAGGCGCCAGGCTCTGAGCTAGCTGTCAGCACAGAGTCTGACACGGGGCTCAAACACATGAACTGTGAGAGCATGACCTGAGCCAAAGTCGGACACCCAACCAACTGAGCCACCCACATGCCCCAACCTCATATCTTTCAAAATAAAATTAAAACTCCTTAATTTTG
This sequence comes from Suricata suricatta, assembly GCF_006229205.1. Classification (NCBI taxonomy): domain Eukaryota; kingdom Metazoa; phylum Chordata; class Mammalia; order Carnivora; family Herpestidae; genus Suricata; species Suricata suricatta. The sequence continues at coordinate 43,938,779 of NC_043707.1, forward strand.
GCATTCTTGGCCCTTCATAATCAGATTCTGCATATTTTCCTCACATCCAGCTAGAGAGAATATTTAAAAACCAATTCAGACAGCATCAAATGCCTCAGAAGTAATAATTTTTCCATGTCCTTCCTCCTACTCAACCTGCTCAGTTTTTTTGTTTTTTGTTTTTACTGGCTTTCTTTTTTTTCACAGGTCATTCTTGCCCAGGGCTCCATATCTTTGGTTCTGTAATTGGGCCTGATGTCTATTCATAGCTGTCCTACTATTTTTCAGAGGCTAGTTTATTCATTCATTCATTCATTCATTCATTCATTCATTCAGATGTTTATTTTTGAGAGAGAGCACATGGGGGAGGGGCAGAGAGAGAGAGAATCACAGGATCCAAAGAGGTCTCTGGACTGACAGCAGAGACCCTGATGTGGGGCTTGAACTCACAAACCACGAGATCATGACCTGAGTTGAAGTCAGATGCTTAACCCACTGAGTCAACCAGGCACCCCTAGAGACTAGTTTAGATTCCTTCTCTGGCTTAACCTTGCTCCTCTGTGTGATCTTGAGTATTGACTTGTTGCTTTGTCTCATTTTCAGCATTTTCACCAATTCTCTCCACAGTGAATTCTCTTCCCTTGCTCCCCCTGCCTACTTCATATCTCCTGCTGCTTTCAGCAAAGGCAGTAGTATCAGGTAAGCATGGAATCTTTAAAAAGTGAGTTCTTTGGAAGGTCTTAATGACTCGTGTCACCATCCTATGCACTTATAGAAAGACATCCCAAAGATAATGGATATGGGTCCTCTGTCCAGGATTTCTCTTTTCTGGACAGAGCTGGAAATACACAGAACAAACTCTTACTTTATACTAACCCTTTACACTAACCTCCTTGCTGACCAACTCCTGGATGTTAGCACCTTCATTTTTCATGACAAAGATATAATACAGTCAATGAGGCTATAATTTCGACACGATAGTATAGATCCTCTCCTGAAGTCACACACTATTTAATTGTAATATATAATATGGGTTTCTGGAAGGCTCCCTATTATCCATATATGCATTACTTTACAGGTAGCCTTCAGAAAAGCCTTTCTTTGGTAATTTTATATAAAAGGAATAATCCAATGGTAAGCTTTGGGGGTTCTCATTGTCTTCTTAGGTTCCCACTACTCAGACATACTAAAATACTCCTGAGACTCAATACATTGTTATTGTATAATATTATAGCTAGATGGTAGTGAAAATGAGCATACTGTTATTTCATATAAAAACAGAGAAAAAAGACCAATTTGCCTTGAGGGATATATTCAAGGACTGACATAGTAGATGCTGCTGTAGATAGTTTTGTGACTTTAAAATAAAAGTGCCAACATTTGTTCTCAGCTTGCTCTCTCCAACAGCTCCTGCGCTGGCTCCATCCCATAATTGTTCAAAAGGGGCTTCATAAATGCGTGTTGTGTAATGGCACTGGTATGTGTTTTGGGACCGCAGGATGTGATTTCTTAACCTCGCACTATATTTCATTGTGGACTCTGATTTTTGGAAAAGCGGTGACCCCAGTGAAGTAGCTCCCCAAAGCAGCTCTGATTATTCCAGACTTGGCAAAGCTAACCACAAGACCTCAGTGTGAGAACCAAGAGGTGAGCTCACAGAGTTGGCTAGCAGGTGGCTCCTGAGCTGTGTGGGATGACAATGGAGACGCAGACTAATGCCTGTGGCTGGCAGAGGGTGGGGAGGAGAAATAGCTCACTTCTAGAAAAATGGAAGCAGTAAATGTCCACGACTTTTCCAGCAGCACTAGCTTTCTGGAGCTTATGAAATCATCTGAATGAAAACCAAAATAAAGTCTATGAAAGCACCAACACCATGAAGGAGCCAAACTCCCTTTGGTCACAAACAGGTCAATTTGAGCCAGTTGTTTAGACCTCAAGCAGTTCCCCATAGCTCTAATTAACTACTTCTCTTTCTCAATTCTGATAAGATCGAACAGTTTTTCTTATAAAGGTAGGAGAAAAGAAAACTTCAAAATACTATTCACTAAATACTTGTTTGTGAATTTTGTCCCCAAACTTCAGTCTAAGGATGAGATCAAGAAGGTGACTTAATTTCCTCATCTCCACCTCTCCTAGGTGAATGGACCATGTTTTGTACAGTGAGGATGGGGTCTGGAAAAAAGAAGTCTATATTTTCAGTTGCTTTTTTCCATCTATATCCTCCCTCAAAAGTGATTATGAAAAGCGCGACAGGAGATTATTTAACTTTAGAGCTATGGGTAGGCTTGGTATAGGGTTATCTGCATGTGCCAGCAGAACTAAATGAAGGCCAAATGCTTACCAGCCTCATTACTAAACACAGCAACACAATACTAGGCTCTCTCGTCCTGGCTGAGACTTCCCCCAGCATCTAGCACGTTGCCTTTGGCACATAGGTGGAGAGACTGTGAAATCCAAGCATAATTGACTCTCAGTCTGCGAGTCTCGTGTTCTTGGCTCTGCCCCACAGGCACCCCACTCCCATCTACTGCCCCTCCGTCACTCTGCTAAACTTACCACCATCTCTCTACATATTAGAGTTTCTGTAAATTCACACTTTCCATCTTAACAGCCAGGATATACAAATACTTTCCAATTGACACTAATCTTAGACATTTTCTTCTAAAGAACTAGATGGAAGGGGTAAAAGCTGCAAAGACTAAAGCTTAAGAGGCTTAAAACTTAAATGGGGTAAAGATCAATTTCCTTCCAACTGTAGAACTCTCACTACCATAGTAGTGGCTACCTTTTTGATATACCTTATTTGCACAATGGGCTCAGAGTATTTGAAATTACCAGGGGCTTGTTCTGGAGCTGGGATGATGTGTGAACCTGGTGAACTACGCTGATATGTGAAATGGTATCAGGGATTTCTTACAGACCTCCACATTGAAAACCCAGATTAAACACTTTGTCCATTGGCTTTCCATGTCTAGTTCTAAGTAGATCAAAATGCTTGCTATGGGGACATTTTCATCAAAGATGGCTACAGAATCTGGGATTTGGGTTATATCTGGAGCTGGCTCAAATATATTGTGAGGTCTTAATATTTTGGCTCAAACTCCTACTCAGAAATGGGGAAAAATGCACCCTACTAGTGTACCCTACTAGGGAACTCTGAATGGTGTAGAAAGAAATCAGTTCTAAAGAAAATAAAAATCAACATATACCATGAGATATGCAGTAAACAGAAGCTACCACATCTTACAGCATCCCCAACTGCTGGGTAATCCATAGGAAGTATTGTCTTTCCCTTCAGCTAGTCACTAGAGGATAAATTCTTATATTTTGGGATCAACCAGATCACTGGTTTAGCCTCACTCTCATACTTCATGGTTTTTGATGGAATTCTTCTGCCGTGAGGGCTCCTAATGGAGTTTCTGATGATGCCAGCTTGACTGGATCCTGCAGTATGCAGGATCTCAGAGCTCCACTGAGGGGTGAATCCATGCTCTCCCCCAAGCAGCAAGCGATCTCTATTATGAGGGCAAATAACTCTCCCTGGATACTCTCAACCTCTCCATGGAAGTTTCCCTTTTTCCTTTAGTTGTTAGCAATTCCCTTTCTCTTGCCTTTTCTAATGTTTTCTACCTTCATAGTAGACCTAATATCATCTTTATTTTTTTTTAAATTTTTAATGTTTATTTATTTTTGAGAGAGAGAGAGAGAGGGAGAGAGAGCGAGAGCGCACGAGCGGGGGAGGGGTAGACAGAGAGGGAGACACAGAACCTGAAGCAGGTTCCAGGCTCTGAGCTGTCAGCATCAAGCCTTATATGGGGGTTGAACTCATGATCTGAGCCAAAGCCAGACATTTACCTGACTGAGCCACCAAGGCACCCTCCTCTCCAATATCCACTTTAGATCCTGTCCCCTAAACTCAGTTTTCCATCTTCTCAGGGATATTGCCTTGACCTCCAGATCACTGACGTAAGTAGCTCATATCTTATTTGTCTCTCCTCAGCTGACATTTGGGGATGTTATTTGACCTGTTCAGTAAATTTCTCGCTTTGGAGATATAAATTTGACCAACTCTATACTGAAGATTTCCAAATCTATTTCTCTAGCTAAACCTTTCCTGAACTCCAGCTTCATATATTTAATATAGCGGATGCTATCACTGTCTCACTCACATCACCTGGGCACTTATGCTGTAGATGGTGAAGGCTAGTTGGTAGCAGGAAACACCTACTACTTTCCATGCTTTTTTTTTGGTGGGGGGAGGGGCTGCAAGAGAATGTGCATCCTATACATGAGGCAAGCCAGCAGTGCTAAAGAGTTGGGAGAGTTAACAGCTCCAGGCACGACTCTCCAATAATGCTGGGGAGATTTGGTGGATAACAATCCCAGTGACTAACTAGTGGGTTGTGGTAACTCTCAGGTATGTTCTATTCCATCTTCGAGAGTTTTACCCATGGTGCTAACCTTTAAATTCCCTGACTTTGGTGGTTGTAACTGGCTCAACAAAGCACATTTTATAGGTTTCCTTACTTTCCCTTCGTCACTTTCCCATTAACATATTGGTGTTTTCCAGGACCACTTCCAAAATATACTACTTGCATTTGAATTCTTATTTCAAGAGTTATGTGCTAACCCAAAGTCAGGCATCTAGCAAACTACAGGACTGTCTTTTTTTGAAATAGTTTTTTAAAATGTTTATTTATTTTTGAGAGAGAGAAAGCACAAGGGAGGGGCAGAGAGAGAGAGAGAGAGAGAGAGAGAGAGGATTTGAAGCAGGCTCCAGGCTGACAACAGAGAGACCCATGGGGAGCCCAAACCATAAGCTCCAAGATTTAAAAAAAATTTTTTTCTCTTGTTTTCTTTTTCTTTTTTTCTTTTTTCTTTCTTTCTTTTTTCAAGTTGGTTTCCATATAACACCCAGTGCTCCTCCCAACAAGTGCCCTCCTCCATGGAGCCCTGAGATCTTGACCTGAACTGCAAGATTGTGACTGGAGCCATGATATCATGACCTGAGCCAAAGTCAGATGCCTAACCAACTGAGTCACCCAGGTACCCCACAAACTATAAGACATTTTAACCTGGCTATTTCACTGATAGGTATCTGAGGAATAATTCATTCAAAACAATTTTATATTCTATTTTCAATGCTTTTCCTCTTCTATGCTCAATTCTCTATCCACCAAGTTACCCAAACCCAAACCCCTTCAAAGCCATTCGGTCACAAATCTGTTAACACTACCTCGGTAACATTTTTCAAATTTCTCCTCCCTCTTCATCTCTACTACTGCTGGTCCATGCTAGGTTCTTATCATCTCTTACCTGTGCTGTTCTCTCTGCCTCTAGTTTCATTTTTTGGAAATGAAGCAGAGGAGAATTTAGAATGACTTCAGGCCTTTGGTGGTTATAAGAAAAGCAATACAGAGTAGGGAGAAGGCTTAGAAGGAAAATTGTTGCAATTGCTTTCATATATTTAAAAATTTGTTTTTATGTCTTTATTTTATTTTGAGAGAGAGACAGAGAGAGACAGAGAGAGAGAGTGAGCAGGGGAGGGGCAGTGAGGGAGGGAGACACAAAATCTGAGATGTCAGCACAGAGCCTGACATGGGGCTCAAACCCACGGACTATAAGATCATGACCCGAGCCAAAGTAGGCTGCTCAATTGACTGAGCAACCCAGGCACCCCTGTTTTCATATATTTTTGTTTGATGAGTCTGTAAGCCACAGTGGATAATGGGCCAGGAGATCCTGGAAGTAGCCCTGTTTAGGAAATATATATTTATATTTGAAATCATTAAATCTTTGGAGATCATCCAGGATAGCACGCAGAATAAGAAAAGAGTTAAAGGCAAAATCTTAGGTACTTTTAAGGGTAAACAGAAAAACAAGATCTTGCAAGGTGAAACTAAGAAAGAACAATATGGGGGCGCCTGGATGGCTCAGCTGGTTAAGCATCCGACTTCAGCTCAGGTCATGATCTCACTGTTCGTGAGTTCAAGCCCCACGTCGGGCTCTGTGCTGACAGCTAGCTCAGAGCCTGGAGCCTGTCTTCGGATTCTGTCTCCCTCTCTCTCTTCCCCCGCTCCCCACTCATGCTCTCCCTCTCTCTCAAAAATAAATAAAACATTAAAAAAAGTTAAAAAAAAAAAGAAAGAACAATATGGAAAACTTGTCGGAAACCACGATAAAGAAGGGAAACCAAGGTGTTATAAAGGCCAGAAAAGAGAGCTAGAAAACTTTACCCAGTATGAATGTCCCAATGAAACTGTCCCTTAGTATCCTATTTAAAATTTAGAGTATCCCTCTCCCCACTACCCAGAACTTCCATGCCTCTTCTCTTCTATTTTTTCCTAATAATTTTTACTGTAAAATTTCTAAGTATTTTTATTTTGTTTTATTTTTTAAAATTTTTATGTTTTTATTTATTATTGAGACAGAGAGAAACAGAGCATGAGTGGGGGAGGGATAGAGAGAGAGAGGGAGACACACAATTTGAAGCCAGTTCCAAGCTCTGAGCTGTCAGCACAGGGCCCGTTGCGGGGCGCGAGCCCACAAATTGAGAGATTATGACCTGAGCAGAAGTCAGACGCCCAACTGACGGAGCCACCCAGGCGCCCCTATTTCTTCATTTTAAACATTTTCACAGAGCTGTAGATATACGAAACAAACAAACAACCAAAACTAAAACAACCACAACCCTGCCCTTCTTCAATGTACACAACCTGGTGAATTTGAAAACATGCATACACCTAAGAAAACAACACCACTAAGTAGCAGTCATATCCACCATCTCCAAGGGTTCCTTGTGCTCCTCTGGGTTTTGTTTGGTTTTGCTTTTGTTGGGAACACCTAAGATTAGATCGGCCCTCTTACCAACTTTGGAAGTGGGCACTGTAGTATTAAGTATAGGCAATCTGTTACATAGCAGAGCTCTAGACCTGTAATTTTACGCCTAATGAACGACAAAGCAACTCATGTAACCAATCCCACGCCCCGGCAGCCACCATTCTATTTCCTGGTTCTAGGAGTTTCATCATTTTAGGTACCTGATAGAAGAAGGATCATGCAGTATTTGTCCTTCTGTAATTGGCTTATTCACCTGGCACCATGTCTTCCAGGTTCATCCACGTGTTGTCGCAAACCGGATAATTACCTTTCCTTTTCAGGCTGAGTCCATTGTATGCGCATATGGCACACACAAAGTAAGGGTGGACTGAATCCCAGCTTCTCTGGTGTCCAAAGCACTGTGCGGAGGTGCCACTTTGGTTTCACCTCCATGCAGAGGTGGGGCAGAGAAGAAAGGCAGAGGCTATTGACAGCAGACAGGTGGTCAGAATGACTGTGCCAGCCCAGAGGCTGGGTCTGGGGCAGGGGGAGGGTGGCCTGCCACTGAGTGGGCTGGGGGCCTCGGGTCCTGGCACCTTCCCTGCAACCGGGGTGGGTGAAAAGCCTGGTTCCGGGTAGCGGGCCGAGCGCCGAGCCTGCCGGGAAGCGTGGGTTGGTGGGTGCCTTAGTGCGGTCAGGGTTCGCGGGGGCTGATGGGAACCGGCCAGGGCCTGCGCGGCCGGAACTGGCGTTAGCAGGAGCTCGCCAGGAACCTCGTGCTTCGTAGAGCCACTGCTGCTGCGACAGGCGCCTGGCACTGTGGTGAGCTCGGAAGTTTGGGTCCCAGGAGCCGCTAGTAGCACGTTTCTCCAGGAGTTGCTGGCGGTCGGTGGGCTGGGAGCCTGGGCTCGTGGGAGCACGGGGCCTCAGCACTGCCTGGGGCCATGGCTGCTGGCACAGGCTGGGGTGCGTAGAGCCTGGGTTCGCAAGCCGGGAAGGGAGCCACGTAGGGTAGGGGTAGTTGGTATCGCGCTGGGGTCTCTGTCAGCGAGTCGGAAGTTCGTCTCCTTCTCTGACAGGGAGGAGGGTGTCTCTTGCGTTGGGCTGCTGGCCTGGAGGGGTGGGGGAGGGCTGATGGGTGTAGTGTGGATCTGTCTTACCCGCCTCAAGGCACTTTATTTCTGTTTCACCCAAATGGTGTAATCTGGGGTCCTTGGCCCTTGTGAAGGTGTTCTCCTGTGCAGGCAGTTAGTTGTTCATATTGATGTTCCTGGGGGAGGACAAGTGCTAGGAGTTCCTGCAGGCACTGTGCTGATGTCACACTGACACTGGGTCTTGAAGTTAGGTAGCAAGGTCTTTAACCTCGTTTTTCTTTTGTAAGAGTACTTTGGATAGCTTCTTTGCTTTCTCATATGAATTTTAAAAGATCATCAAATTTTGCAAAAGGGTGGTGGGATTTTGATGGCAATTGTGTGGACTCCTAATATAAATTAGGAGATAGTAGACGGTATTCGTGTAGTTTATCACTCCAAGAACTCCGTTAGTTCTTTTTCAATTTCTCTTAGCAGTGTGTTTCAGTCTTCTATGTAAAAGTCTTGTGTATCTTTTGTTAAATTCATTTCCTAGTAATTTGTTTTTTGATGCTATTCTAAATGGAAATTTTATTAAATTATTACCAATTGTTTTTTATATAATAAAAACACTTTTTTTTTGGTAAATCAATCTTATGTCCTGTGACCTTGCATAGTTTACTTATTCATTCTTGTAGTTGTTTTGTGAATTCTTTAGGATTTTCTATGTAAAAAACATGTCATCTATAAATGGAGATAGTTTCCCTGTTTAATTTCTGACACTATGCCTACATTTTCTTTTTTGCCTTATTGAAGTAGCTGGGATCTCTAGAATCATGTTGAATAGAAGTAATGAGATTGAATATCCAGGACGTTTTCTCAAGCTTATGTGAAAGCGTTCAGTTCACCATTAAGTGTGACTCTAGTTGTACATTTTAGAAGGTATTCTTGGTTGCCTTGAGGAATCTGACTTTCATTCCTGATTTGCAGAGATGTTTTTGTTTTGCTTTTAAAGTCATGAATGGATATTGAATTATTTCAAGTGCTTTTTCTGCATCCCTTGATGTGATACCATTTTTCTTTCTTTTTCTTTTCTGTTAATATGATGAATTACACCGATTTTCAAACCTTGCATTTCTGGGGTAACCCTACCTGGTATTTCTTGGTAAGCATAATATTTTATATTGCCAGATTCAATTTGCTATTGCGTCACTACTTCTACATCTATCATTAGAAATGTTTATAATTTTTGTAAAAACAGTGTCAACTTTTGGTATTAGGATTATGCTGGCTTTATAAAATAAATTGAAGTGTTTCTTCTGTACTCTGAATTTTTGTAAGATTGGTGTTATTTCTTCCTACACTTGATCTTAGCCAAAAGGCCGAGAAATGATTGTTATTTCTTCTTAAATATAGAATTCATTGGTAAATGAAATAATTGGGCCTGAAATTTTCTTTGTGAGAAGGTTTTTGATAAGAAATTAAGTTTCTTTGACAAATATAAGGTTATTCCAATTTTCTAATTTTTGTGTCAGTCTTAGTATACTGACTTTTTCAAGAAAGTTGTTCATCTTATGTAAATTATATTTGTTGGTACAAGTTGTTCATAATCTCTTAATACATTCTCCATGTGTGTAGAATTTATAGTGATAACCCCTGTTTTATTCTTCATGTTGGTTATTTGTGTTTTCTCTCAAATTTATTTTCTTGATCAGTATAAGAAAGGGTTTTCAGTCTTATTGTTTGAAAGAACCAACATTAATCTTTGCCAATTTTCATGTTATTTTCTATTTTGTTGATTTCTGCCCTTTACTATTCCCTTTCATTTTCTTATTAAAAACTTTTTTTTTCTTTCTGATTTTTGTGTGGAATCTTGGAAATTTAGATCATTGATTTCATACGTTTCTTTTTCTTTTTAAAAAATTAAAAAATATATTTATTAAAAAATTTTTTTTAATGTTTTATTTATTTTTGATACAGAGAGAGACAGAGCATGAGAGGGGGAGGGGCAGAGAGAGAAGGAGACACAGAATCCGAAGCAGGCTCCAGGCTCTGAGGTAGCTGTCTGCACAGAGCCTGACGCGGGGCTCGAACCCACAAACCTGAGATCTGACCTGAGCCGAAGCCGGCTGCTCAACTGACTGAGCCACCCAGGCGCCCCTATTTATTTTTAAGAGAGAGAGAAACAGAGTGCGAATAGGGAGGAACAGAGAGACAGGAAGTCATATGATCTGAAGCAGGCTCCAGGCTCAGAGCTGTCAGCACACGAAGCTCCAACTCATAAACTGCAAGTTCATGACCGGAGCTGAAGTCAGATGCTTAACCGACTGAGTCACCTAGGCACCCTATACCTTTATATATTTTAAAATATAATATAATATTTACAAATATATTTCCCATTAAACTCTGATATGTATATTTTTCATGTTTTTCTTTGTTCAGCTTGAACTATTTTCTGTTTTCCCTGTGATTTCTTTTTTTAGCCCACAGACTATTTAGAAATGTGTTATTTCCAAGTATATATTTTTTTACTGGATAGCTTAGTTAATTGCTTGCTTGCTTTTTTCTTTTCTTTTCTTGGTTTTAAGTTGTGTAAATTCTATTTAGTTAACATACAGTGTAATATTGGTTTCAGGAGTAGAATTTAGTGATTCAACACTTACATATAACACACGATACTAATCACAAGTGCCCTCTTTAATATCCACCAGTCATTTAGCATATCCCCAGCCCCCCCTACCCCCACCCCGGCCAGCAGCCTTCAGTTTGTTCTCTATAGTTAAGAGTCTCTTTTATGGTTTGCCTCCCTCTCTTTTTTTCCTTCCCCTATATTCATCTGTTTTGTTTCTTAAATTCCACATATGAGTGAAATTGTTAGGTATTTTTCTCTCTCTAACTGACTTATTCCATTTTGTTCTAGTTCCATCCACATCATTGCAAATGGCAATATTTCATTCTTTTTGATGGCTAAATAATATTCCATAATATATAGGTATGTGTATATATATATTTACACACACCACATCTTCTTTATCCACTCATCAGTCAATGGACATTTGGGCTCTTTCCATAATTTGGCTATTTTTGACATTGCTGCTATAAATATTGGGACTTCATCAAGATAAAAAGCTTCTGCATAGCAAAGGAAACAATCAACAAAACTAAAAGGCAATCTACAAAATGGAAGAAGATATTTGCAAATGACATATCTGATAAAGGATTAGTATCCAAAATCTATAAAGAACTTATCAAACTCAACACCCCAAAAACAATAATCCATGTAAGAAATGGGCAGAAGACATGAATAGACACTTTTCCAAAGATGACAGCCAGATGGCTAACAGACGCTGAAAAGATGTTCAACATTATTCAACATCAGGGAAATACAAATCAAAATTACAATGAGGTATCACCTCATACCTGTCAGAATGACTAAACTTAACAACACAGAAAATAACAGTTGTTGGTGATGATTTAGAGAAAGAGGAACCCTCTCACACTGTTGGTGGGAATGCAAACTGGTGCAGCTACTCTGGAAAATAGTATGAAAGCTCCTCAGAAAGATAAAAATAGAACTACCCTATGACCCAGCAATTGCACTACTAAATGTTTACCCAAAAGATACAAAAATACTGGTCCAATGTGATCAGTATATTGACACATACTGATGGAGGCACATGCACCCCAATATTCATAGTAGTTGATTGCTTTCTAATTAAATTCTTTTGTGGCCAGAGAACATATTCTGTATTATTTCAGTCCTTTGAAAGTTAGTGACACTTATTTTAGATCACAGCACATGTTTTCTATCTTGGTGAACATACACTATATAATTGGAAGTAATATGTGTTCTATATTTATTGGGAGTAATCCTATAAATATCAATTAGGTCAAGATGAATAATAATATTGTTGACTATATCTATATCTTTCTTAACTGTCTATTGATCTATAAATTGTTGAGAGAGGGGTGTTAATATGGTTAACCATGGCTGTGAAATTGTCTATTTTTCCCGTCAGCTCTGAATTTTTTCATGTATTTTGAAACCTGTTTATTAGCC